>NC_064823.1:135263780-135590923 GCF_024166365.1 Elephas maximus indicus | reverse complement strand
AATAGGAGCTAATTATGGCTTGGATAGGTATAAATGTTAGTGATTGGAACAGATGAGCACATCCTTTTAAGATAAACACTTGCATGAATAATGAGCAAGTACATCTAGAAGCCATTTCATTGGGGATTTTTTTCACTGATTTATCTCCTAGTTTTAACTACATGCAAAAAACACTTTAAACACTGCACCTTGCAGATAGTCATTGGAAATGGTTCAATTCCCTTTGCTTGGCAGAGAGGCAATATTCTTTAAAGTACAAAAAACCTGATGCCTATCTTCTCTGCATGGAGCACACTGTATTTTGAAAAACTCTTCACCCCCCCGCCCCGCCCATTTTTAGGGCAAATAATGTCTTTGGGTCCATTTGTGGTATCAATTGCAACAGTAGCTTCTGTAAGGAGAAGGGTTTCAGAGTTTCTAGAAGGCTGAAGGCAGAGATATTTCTCACTCTTTGGTAGATGGGGCCTTTTCCAGCTGCTTTGGATTGAGTTGTGTCCCCCAACAAGATATATTGAAGTCCTAAGTCCTGGTACCTGTAAACATGACTTTGTTTGGAATTAAAAACCAGTTCCTGTCAACTCTAAGCATAGTGACTGCATGCGTGTCAGAGTAGAACTGTGCTCCATAAAGTATTCAATGGCTAATTTTTTGGAAGTAAATCACCAGACTTTTATTCTGAGTCACCTCTGAGTGGACTTGAACTTCTAACCTTCTATTACCACCTCGCATCACGGAGTAGCAGTGCCTTCTTTACTACTAAAGTCAGAGTCATCAACACCTTTAAAACTAGCCAGACTTGAGAACCAATTCAGAAAACATCCTTAAGGTTTTGTTCCTCTAGGACCGCTCTCAGTGCCAAATGTCTTAGGCTGGTTCTCTAGA
Organism: Elephas maximus indicus; assembly: GCF_024166365.1. Lineage (NCBI taxonomy): Eukaryota > Metazoa > Chordata > Mammalia > Proboscidea > Elephantidae > Elephas > Elephas maximus. Next base: position 135,590,041 of record NC_064823.1, on the reverse strand, counting down.
GGAGCAAAACCAGTGAAGCGCATAAATAATTAAATAGAGAGAGAGGGAGAGAGAGAGAGAGAGATTTATTTCTGGGTCAGGCAACAGGCTGGAAGCTTCTCCTGACTCACATGGTTGTAGGGGCTGATGAACCCAAAATCTGCTGATCAGATGGCAGGCTGCTAGCTCACAACCCAAGAACTGGGGGTCAGAGGGTGATGAGCTGAATGCAGGGTCTAGAGAGAGCTAGCTTTGCCAGAATATCCATATAGGTTGGATGCAGGCCACATGCCTAAGGAAACTCCCCTTGCAATTGATTGACTGCTCACATCAGATCACAAAATGGAGGATGATTATATAATATCTACCAAACCACTGAGAATCATGGCCTAGCCAAGTTGACACATAACATTAACCATCACACCCCCTTGTGTATTCCTTTCCCACATCGTACTGGGGTTGGTCTGTGTGACAAACAGAATATAACAGAAGTGATGGTTTGTAATTCTTTGATATTACTTATAAAAGACACTCTGGTTTCCATTTTGGTTGCATGCTCTCTGTGTCTCTTGAATCACTTGCACTGGGGGAAGCCAGCTGGCATCTTGTGAGCATTCCTAATATGTGTTTGCTGTTTCAAACTGGTAAAGTTGTTATGGGGTAAATGCTGAGGGAATTAGTCTGAAGTTTATAGCCAAGTCCTTGTAGAGGCAACTAGGGACTAATCTAAGGTTAGAGATTCTAATCTAAGGTTAGAGATACTAGCACCCCATTATTCAAGGCAGAAATTTTGGGTCCATTGTGACATCCAATCATTATTTTATGTTATCTTATCTAGGACATTAAGGGATAAGCTTTTACATAATTTTATATACCCACAAAAAGCAAGCAAGCATGACTTTAAAACCAAGGGGCTTAGAGCATCTACATGTATCTGTCTTTGTTGCAGGCAGTCTATCTCTTAATGGTGTGTAGGGGCCTTTGCCCACCTTCCTTCAGAAAAATAGGACCTAGACATTATCCTTTAATTCTGATTTCCAGGAGAAGCAAAACCATTATCCGGCAGTGGCAGGGATGTGTCAGACTGATTGTAAGAATTTCTCCCCAAGGGCCTCCCAAAACACAAACACACCCAGAACGAACACTAATACAAGACAAAGGCTGATAGGTGTATCATTGCAGGTGCATATTTCGAGGTGCCTTAGAGACCTGTGGACCTCACAGGGCAGTTTTAATAAGCAGGTCCATCATCTCAGTGAAGAAGGAGGTCAGCTGGGTGCACTGAGGTGGAACTGATTGGCCAAATTGCCAGTGGCCGCAGAATGATCCAGCAACAGTTTGGAGCCAGGAGGATAGAAACAGCTGTATCCAAGCTGCATCAAAATCTGTCTCTAATTACATTCACCCAGTAAAATCTTGCTCATTTACCATCGAAGAGAGGCTCATAATGGAGCTTACATCTTTCCAAATAATTTTGCCAGGTTTTTTCTTCCCCTAGGTTTGAAGCGCCAAATGTCGAGAAAGTACATTTCCAGGATGTCCTATTTCTTTCCCGATGCAGTGTAAAATCATCTAGTAATTGCAAAAGCTAAGGGGTTGACTGCTTCTCAAAAAGGAGAATGGGTCGGCTCTCGAGGGCAAAACTCTACTGTGTTGTTGCCCTAGGAAAATTACCCAGCCAAAGTTCTTCATTTATCTGATGGCAGCCAGCCCAGGTTAACTATATGTTTCTGAGTTAATCCTCATGATTGCCATTGGATACAGATCTCCACAGTTCCATCGTGGATAATGCGTTACTCCATTTGTGCTGAGAGTGGCATTAACAGGTCAATAAAGACCTCATAAAATGTTTTATATGCTGATGTCAAGCTTGCACATAGCAGGACAGAGGTAGCCAGTAAGCAGTTTGGGTCTGCTAAAAGGTGTTCATTTTCAGAGCCTTGTCAGTGTCATGCTCCTAAATAGAAAGAAGTGTTAGCATGACACATGGGAGCTGTACTGTCTTCTGAAGCCGCAGTCTTAGCCCAACTGCCTGGCTGTAATTTGAAAAATGACATTTAGCATTTTCTGTATAAAATAGTGGTTACAGTGGTTGACTTTGGAACCAGACAGACTTGGGTTCAATTCGATCTTTGTTTCTTGCATGATGTGAGCACAGATTTCATAATCTTAATGAACTTTGGCTTCTGTAATCTGCTCACTGGAGACAATAATATGAATAAAGGGAAATGCCTTTTCGCCACTCCTGACACCAAAAGAGGTATACACCTGGCTTCAATAATAATGTGCAAAGTGCTTAAAACACTACCTAGCACAAGTAAGTATTCAAGAAATGGTCATTATTGTGATCGGTGGATTGACGCAGTAGCTGCAACAATGGGCTCAAACGTAGCAATGATTGTGAGGATGGCACAGGACCAGGCAGCGTTTCGTTCCGTTGCACACAGGGCTTCGAACTGATTATTTTCGGTTCCACCACCTGCAGAGAATTTCCATTTCACGTAAGAATCACCTGAGGACCTTGTTTAATTTGAACAAGAATTTGTTAAATTTGAACATCTTGTTAAACTTGAACAAGATCTCCAGGTGTTTATGAATGCATAACCATTACCTTAGGGGACCTTTTTAAGATGTAGATTCCGATTCAGTACATCTGGAGTGGAAAAGCCGAATTCTCAGCAGGGAGTTGAACTGAAACTAACCGGTTTGAAGCCTTGGTTGTACATAGGGTCGCCATGGGTCAGAAATAACTTGACAGCACTTAACAACAACAACAGTTGTTATTAGGAGTTATTCTTACCTTTAGGCTACTAATAGAGAAACTGATGGGTGGCTGATACTGTCTCTGGCTACTCTGAGTTCATTGTGACAGCAAGGATAGATATTTCAGGTTTTTTTAATTTTAATTATTATTACTGTGTTAAATATGTATGTAACAAATCATTTGCCTTTTCAACTTTATGTGTATATTTCAGTGACAGTTCATATTTATTATTTTGTTTAACCATTAACATTATCCATTTCCAAAATTTCCCATCACCCTTAGCAGAAGCTCAGTGATACTGAAGGATGTTGCAGTTCTTTCTTTCCGGTCTGAAGCGGTTTTCATAATCCTTGCCTTAGATGGCTTATAAGCTGAAAAGATCTGTGTAGGAGGCATCCTTGCAGATTTTATGTTAACAAAAATAGGGCAAGTTTCTACTTTTAATGTCTTCTTTTGCTCTCTTGAGAGCTCTTTTGCTCTCAAAATATGCACTTTACATAGGCCAATCCTCCCACTCCTCTCTCAACCCATGCAGGCCTACCCCATGCCGTTACTCTCCCTGAGACTGGGGGCCTGCCAGCCAGCATCTGCTGACCTTAGATGCTCTAGTTTTCCTTCTTTAGGGCAGGGTCCCAAGAAACATTATTAAATGGACAGTAGGAATAAAAAGAATATAGTTCTGTCTATTTCATTTTATTGCCTGGTTTCTTTCAAATACATTCAGTATATTGGTAGGCCTGAGGATAGGTGGATGGGTCCGTTTCCCTTGTCAATTCTGATCAATTGACAATGACGCTCTGAAGCATTGTACTTAAAAGGCTTCCAAGAATGTGTTCATGCTTAACAGTGAAAAACTGCAGCACTTAATTAAAAATGACTGCTATGGGTACAGAAGATGAAGGAAAAGTGATGGCATTTGTGCCAAGTATTTGCCAGCTGTACCTTCAGGTTTTGGGTTAACAGTAATGCAAAAAACTCTTAAAGCAGGAATCGTCTTGATTCAACTAAACACATATTTAGTGCTTGGCATTTTCCTCCAACAAATTTATTTATTTATTCAGCAAATAGTTGTGGAGCATATACAACATTCTAGGAACCTGGCTATTGAACCAGAAAAGTGAGTTCTACTGGCCATGTGTAAAACCCATTGCTGTTGAGTTGATTCCAATTCATAGCGATCCTACAGGACAGAGTAGAACTGCCCTATAGGGTTTCCAAGGAGTGGCTGGTGAATTCAAACCACCGACCTTTCAGTTAATAGTCAAACACTTTAACCTCTGTGTCACCAGGACTCTGACTGTATGCAGTGCATCACCAGACTCTGTAGCTTATCATCTGTTTGTTCTATCTCCTCTTCTCCATCTCATTGCTTATCATCTCAGTTCAGCTGTTGTTATCTTGACCTGAACAATTATTATCATGGTTTTCTGGGGGAAAGAGGAATACCCTAGCCTCACCCCTTGTAGAACTGATGGAAGTCTCACAGCATGTTTATGAGTTTTCAGGAGAGGAGTGAAGAAACAGTGATAGGAAACAGAGGGAGCAAGGAGAGACAAATGGCAGAAGCAGTTGGATAAGCATAGCCATTGAAAGAGTACTGGGGTACAAAAAGGAGACTTTACTTGGTGAGAGTTTTCAAATAGCCATAAACACTAAGAAAGGCTGATTTTCTCTCTCTTGGAATTAGACAGATGGGCACATTGCACTCTGATCTTTCTTCTTTAGCTTATGACTACTACAATCTCCCAAATGGTATCCTTGCCATCATCTTGCCCCATCTATTCCATCCATCCATCCAAATGTTTCTAGAGAAATTTTTGTAAAATGTCCATTTCTAGTTATGTCACTTCTCTGCTTAAACTCTTTAATGGCTCTATTCCCACAGTAGCAGTTCTTTGTCAGGGCCCATTGGTGTGCTAGGAAAATTCATGAAGTGTGTACCAAATGCCTGCTACTAATTGAGTTAAAGTATCAAAAATAAATAGTCACGAACTTTTTTTAATGTCAATTTCACAATTTTGAATTTCAATATTCTTTAATGAACGGAGGAGAAAGACATGGGATAGTGTGTAATTATCAGTCGATCTTTTCTACATCATGGGATACGCCATCAATGCTTGTGGTAATATCATTGCTATTATTTCACTCAAAACCTGGAATTGCCCTGAGATATGTTTCCTGAATTTCAGCATCATTGGTTTCACAGTAGGAAAAGCCTCTGGCCCACTGAATAAAAGCCCAGATTCTATAGTCTATATAAGGACTTACCTGGCATCTTGTTTATTTCTTCAGACAAATCTTTGAAAGTAACATCCACCACCTCACCCACTTTGTCATGGATTGAATTGTGTCCCCTCAAAATGTGTGTCAACTTGGTTAGGCCATGATTCCCAGTATTGTGTGGTTGTCTTCCATTTTGTGATTGTAATTTTATGTTAAAGAGGATTAGGGTGGGATTGTAATACCCTTACTAAGGTCACATCCCTCATCCAATGTAAAGGGAGTTTCCCTGGAGCTTGGCCTACACCACTTTTTATCTTACTAGAGATAAAAGGAAAGTGAAGCAAGCAGAGAGTGGGGGACCTCATACCATCAAGAAAGCAGTGCTAGTAGCAGAGCATGTCCCTTGGACCTGGGGTCCCTGCTCTGAGAAGTTCCTAGTCCGGGGGAAGATTGATGACAAGGACCTTCCTACAGAGCCGAAAGAGAAAGAAAGCCTTCCCCTGGAGCTGATGCCCTGAATTTGGACTTGTAGGCTACTAGACTTGAGAGAATAAATTTCTCTTTTTTAAAGTCATCTACTTGTGGTATTTCTGTTAGAGCGGCACTAGATAACTAAGACACACTTATTCAAGCTGCTTTCTCTGTTTGGAATGTTCTTTCACAACAACCTCCCCCCAACTTGGTAAACCCCTTATGTATTTTAAGATCAAGGCTCAGTTCAAGTGTCACTTCCCTATGATGTCTACCTTGACACCCTCTTCCCCACCCCTTGTAGAACTGAGTACTCCCATAATCTCAGAAAAACTGGAAGTAAGGGGGGTTTTCCTCATCATCTCTCTCTTATTATTTCTCATTCATATCATCAGGCCCCAGTAGAAACTACTTACTATAGCAGTCAGAATCAGTCCAGGGCATGCTCTGAGAACAACAACTCCAAAATTTTAGTAGCTTGCGACAGTACAGGTTTATTTATTGCTCACACTTCATGTCTATCATCAGTTGGCTGGAGTCTCTTTCTACACCATCATTCAGAGATTCAGGATAGGTAAGCAGCTGCTCTCTTAAGCATGGCTGGTTACTGTGCCAGAGGGACAAGAGAAAATTAGACAATTAAATTCCAATGTTGCTTCTCTTCCTGATCCATTAATCATAACTAGCAACATGATTCCATCCAAAAAGACCCAGAAAATATGGGATACCCTTTTGCATGAAGTATTTGGCCAATAGCACTAATTATGACCCTCTATGTCCAACACCAAAAAAAAAAAAAAAAATTCTTTTTTTTATGTCCAACACAAAACCAATCATGGTTATCCCTTAGAATTAGGGGAGGGGCTAGGATACATATCCACGACATATATGGATGCCAATTAGCATTACTTTAGTATGGAAGAACTTGGGGAGGTGGGGATATATGGCTGTTGGATAGATAATCAACAGTGTCTGCCACGCCTTGTTCCTTCAACTCCTGCAGCCAAGTTCAGAGGCGGGAGGGTCCAAGAACTCCACAGAGTACATCATATATTCAGTCCCATGGACAGCCAAAACAAGCTTTGCATAACTGGAAACTCTTCATGGGAACCATTGTGTTGGGAACTTCATATTTAACATCTCACAGTCTGAGAAGGTTCCTGGGTGGTACAAATGTTTTGCACTTGACTATGAACCAAAAGGTTGGCAGTTAGAACCCACCCAGTGGCACTACAGAGAAAAGGCTGGGCATCTGTTTCTGTAAAGATTGCAGCCAAGAAAACCCTATGGAGCAGTTTTACCCTGTGACACATAGTGTTGCCATGAGTTGCAACTGACTGTATGGCAACAGGTTTGTCTATAGTTTTAATAGTACAACAACTCTATGAACTCACTCGTCTACGCCAAGAAATTTGGAAGACTGCTACTTGGCCAACCGACTGGAAGACATTCATATTTGTACCCATTCCAGAGAAAGGTGATCCAACAAAATGTGGAAATTATCTAACAATATCCTTAATATTGCACACGAGTAAAATTTTGCTGAAGGTCATTCAAAAGTGGTTGCAGGAGTACATCACAGGTAACTGCCAGAAATTCAAGCGGGGTTCAGAAGATGATATTGAACAAGGGATATCATTGCTAATGTCAGATAGATGCTGGCTGAAAGCAGAGGATGCCAGAAAGATGTTTACCTGTGTTTTACGATTATACAAAGACATTCGACTATGTGGATCACAAGAAATTATGGATAATATTGTGAAGAATGAGAATTCCAGAACACTTAACTGTGCTCATGAGGAACGTGTACTTAGACCAAGAGGCAGTCATTCGAACAAAATAAGGGGATACTGGGTGGTTTAAAATCAGTAAAGGTATGTGTCAGGGTTGTATCCTCTTACCATACTTATTCAATCTGTATGCTGAGCAAAATAATCTGAGAAGCTGGGCTATATGAAGAAGAATGGGGCATTAGGATTGGAGGAAGATTCGTTAACAACCTGCAATACGCAGATGACACAACCTTGCTTACTGAAAGTGAAGAGGACTTGAAGCACTTATTGATGATGATCAAAGACTACAGCCTTTAGTATGAATTACACCTCAAAAAAAAGAAAAGCAAAAATCCTCACAACTGTATCAATATGCAACATCATGATAAACAGAGAAAAGATTGAAGTTGTCAAGGATTTCACTTTACTTGGATCCATAATCAACGCCCATGGAAGCAGCAGTCAAGAAATCAAAAGATGCATTGCAATGGGCAAATCTACTGCAAAAGATCTCTTTAAAGAGTTAAATAGCAAAGATGTCACTTTAAAGACTAAGGTGTACCTGGCCCAAGCCATGGTTTTTCAATTGCCTCATACGCATGCGAAAGCTGGACAATAAATAAGACTGAAGAACTGACGCCTTTGAGTTATGGTGTTGGCAAAGAATATTGAATATACCATGACTGGCAGAAGAACAAACAAATCTGTCTTAGAAGAAGTACATCCAGAATGCTTATTGGAAATTAGGATGATAAGACGTCTCACATACTTTTGACATATTATCAGAAGGGATCAGTCCCTGGAGAAGGACACAGTGCTCGGAAAAGTAGAGGGTCAGTAAAGAGAAGAAGACCATCAACCAGATGGCAGCAGAATGGGCTCAAGCGTAACAGTGATTGTGAGGATAGTGAAGGACCAGCCAATGGATCATTCTATGGCATACAAAAAAAAATAGGGCACTATAATTCCTGAACCTACTCTATGGTGGCACCTAACAACAACAACGTGAGCCAGGTATTATTTTTCAGGTAAAGAAACAGAAGATCAGACAAGATAGACATCTTGCTGAAGGTTTAAAAAAAAAAAAAAAACCTCAAATCCATTGCTGTCCAGTCAATTCCTATTGATAGTGACCCTATAGGACAGTGTAGAATTGCCCCACAGGGTTTTCAAGGAGCAGCTGGTGGATTCAAATTGCTGACCTTTTGGTTAGCCACAGAGCTTTTAAACACTGTGCCACCAGGTCTCCTGCTGTGGTGAAGCCAAATTTAATGCAGCCTGCCTCCTGACTCTGGAGCCCTTGCCCTTTTGTCTTTCCAGTATCCTTCATGAAATTCCTGAAATTATCTTTTTGTTGTTGTGAGGTGCTGTTGAGTAGGTCGAGCAGACAGTCCATGAAGATGAAGATGGTGGACTCATATTACCCTTTATTCAAGTTAAACGTATGTTTAACCTGTACCCAACACCACCCAAGGGTCCTCTAAGTCTTGGGTTTGTTTTCTACTGCGTAAACCACATTTCTCTCTGTTTTAAACATTTCTCGATCTACAGTTTTAAGGGAGGGTATCAAGGGCTTATTTTCTTACACAGTCCTGTTCTGACAACACGGGGGCATTTTTCAGTGACAGTGTGCTTTAATTCCGAAAAATGGATGGCACAGTGGCTCTCCTGCAGTAGGAGATTTATACTTATTTCCTCTTCTCTGTTAAAAGGATTTATTCCTAGGCCCTGAGCAACACATGACAAAGGCCGCATTTTCTCTCTCCAGCTCTGCTGTGCCCCACCCCCACCAAGATAGCTTTTGGTATTTAATAAATAATCATCATTATGACTTATCCTTGCTATAACCCGATCGAACAAGCAATTGGGTTTTATTTTTTAAAGCGATAAAAAGTGGTTAGTTTATTGTGTCTCAGAGAGCTTAGGTGGGGGTTTCAGCGACGACAGTGACAGTTATGGATTTCTATCAGTTGAATAGACCGAAATTAACGTTTGATTACTTCTTCATTGATATCTGACATTTTTTTCCATAGGCTGACTCTAATAAAGAAGTCAGTTAGAGCTATTAGACATATTTTAGAAGAAATTTTTGGTGCATATCTTCACTTGGATTATGAAATTTAAATCATTGCTGCTATCAGTGTGAATACTAATGATACAGACTGCCAGATGGAAACCCTTCATAAATTTTCACTTTTCTCTTACAGTCGGTTGTAAATCTTAAGTAAATGACTTCTTGGGTGAACTATGTTGATGTCAGCTTTAATGCCTTATGTCCACACTGATTTCAATGTCATAAGTACCTGGAAGGCAGGCAACTCTGCTAATTAAATGTCATTTTCTTTTTCCATTATTGAACTAGAGCAGAGTGCAGACTCTTCTGGCATTTTCTGTGGCTTAGGGGGGAATAGCTCCACTCTTGCTTTGTCACAAGTGGGTTCTTCTCAAGCTATTTAAATGCTTTGGTGTCAAGTGGGTTCTCGCCTCTCTTAACTAAAACTGTCTTCCTCAATGTGTCTTTCAGATAGTAAAACACGGTTTCCTTAGCCCTTTGTTCTCCATCTTGACAAAACAGATCCTGTAGGTTCCTGCCTCCTTTTAACAATTTTTTCCTCTCCAGAAATGGATGTTTTAGCTCTCTCCAGGAATGTTCATCTCCATATGAGAAGTACACTGGATAACACTTCCTTCTTTCCCTGTGAGGCTGTATCTGTATTCAGGCTGAATCTTCCCAAGGACTTTTCTTCCCAATTATGAGGTGCTTCTGATAAGTTATGATTGCTTTTCCCTAGGAATTCTTACACAGTTGTTTTCCTTTTCTTTTTAATACAGAACAAAACTTTGGAAAGTATTATCACTTATTTCTTTAAAAAACAAACAAAAAAAAAAACGACAGACCAAACAAAAGCAAATTAAATGAAAGGTTGTTCAAACTTTCTAGTCCTTGGAAGCCCAAAGGAAAAAGATGATTAAAAAAAAAAATGCAACAAAATTACTTAGGTGAATCAATAACGATTCCCAGTAGAGATCTTAGAAATCCTACGGGTGAAACAGCTTTTTCCAATTATTGAGTTATTTTCTCACCAGTTGTTTATTTATTGATTTGTTTTGCCATTAAACCCACGAACCAAGTGATAAATGTGCTTCCTCTGTTGTTACAGTGTAATGCATTGAGCTCTCCTTGAAGCTTCATTAAAATTATATCTAAAGCCCCTATTACAAGAAAATGATTAATAATACAATAACATGGAGCAACTGTTCTGGGGAGCTGGTTGGGGTTGTGGGCGTTTTCATCAACACTCTGTTTTGTTCTTTGCTTCTATTCCATGGCACTGGGTGGGTTCCTATCCAGGAGAATAGGATATCCAGGAAAGCAAATGCCAGTCACCTTTTCTTCCCCATCTATCAACAAGAACCATCATTCTGTGGAAACAAAGGTACCAACAAAACCTTTCAAACCATTAAAATAATTTTCTGACATGGTTCCAGTAATTAGTATATTTCAGCTTCAACAACTGTAATTAAACCTGACCTTTAAGCTAATTATGTCTTGACATTTATGATTTTAAACTGGCTCTCCCTGTGGTGATGGTGTGTTATACTCAGGGTCTAATGAACAGTTTTGTAGTATTTACCTGTTGTCAAAGGGTCCCTGTTGTGTCACCGGAAGCATAATGGCGCCATCCCGAAGGAGCGTTATCTGCCACAATATCAGGCTGATACTGAATTTTTGTAAGAGTGTTTTGATATAATTACAGGTGCAACAAAATCCCTGCAGGAAATTTTCAAAGAACAGGCCAAAAATTAATTCAGAGTTTGAGTGAGGAAAAAGTGGGCTTTTTGGGAAAAATAGTCTGTGGCGGGTGAGTACAATGACATTTCCTAGCTGCTATGGGAGAAAAGCAGAATCCAGGAGGAACTGGGGAGGACACTGGAAGGAGAAACCAAAATGGTGGGGTTGGTCGCGCTGACCCTCATTATCTTGAGCAGTGGTGGAGTTTTTCGATTTTTTTTTTTTTTTTTATTTTAAGTCAGCTTCCAGGGTATTTCCAACTTAATTTTTTCTTTTTTAATAACAATAGCTAACATTCATAGAGCTCTTTACCATGTCCCAGGGACTGTGTTGAATTGAACATGCACAGTGAAACCTGTGAGAGCTGAAACTCGACGGAACTGCCATGTTTTCCCAGGGCTCCCGAGTTTTCTGCCTTTGACAGGGTGCAGTCTTGCTACTTTTCTATCACTCATTTTAGTGGAAAATATTTGCACTTTTTCCTTCTCTGACAGGTTTCAGCCTTACAAAGTATCTGGCTTTCACAGATTTTACTGTATTATCTTAATACTTGAATAGCCCAATAAGATAGATTATATCTGGCACCTAGCACAATCCATCCATAGCCTTTTGATTTTCTTCAGGTACCAAATGCTAATATTTGGGGAAGCAAGATAATATTGTGAAATATTAATGTTAGTGTTTATTTTCTCCCTATTTCCTTTATATGATTGTTTCTCCATTAGTCAGAAGCATCTGCATTGCTTTTAGGAAAAGTACCGTCATTTTAAGGAGAATGAAGCCAATAAGAAACAGTCAAATTTGATTTTCTGACTTCAAAACCTGGTCCCAATAGAAATAGGGCCATAACAAGAAAACTGGAAAGGGAATAGAGGAAGAACCGGAGAGCTCGGCTGCTCATCTCCCCAACCTACTATAGGTAGGTCATTGCATGAAAGAGATGAGGAGCAGATGGAGGGGTGACCTTAGTGGAGATGGGGGGTGAGGTGAATTATGGGAGAAGGTAGATAGATGTCTTAGGCTGGGTTCTCTAGAGAAGCAGAATCAGTAAAGCATATAAATATATACGGGGAGAGATTTATATCAAGGAAACGGTTCTCACAGTTGTAGAGGATGGAATGTCCGAAGTCCATGGGTCAGGCTGGAGTTTTCTCCTGATCCACGTAGCTGCAGGGGCTGGTGAACCCAAGAATGGCAGGTCAGAGAGCAGGGCTGTTGTTCACAGGCTGTGAAAATCAATGAATCCCAAGATTGGCAGGCAAGCTGTTATCTCAAGTCCCAAGAACCGGAGGTCAGATGAATAGGAGCCAGCAGCAGTATTCAGAGCAAGTAAAAACCCGAAAGCATTGCCAGAAAGTCTGACTATGTTGGATGCAGGCCACATGCCAAAGGAAACTCCCTTTCAACTGGTTGGCTACTCACAGCAGATCCTACCATGGAGGTGATCACATTATATTAAATCTTATCATGGAAGTGATCATGTCATCGTATGACTGCCACACTATGTCATAACTGCTAAACCACCGAGAATCATGGCCCAGCCAAATTGGCACACAACCTTAATGATCATAGCGGCACAAACCAGGTAGAGAGGTCGTGTGGGTTTGGCAATAGGAGTGGTCAAAAAGAGCTCCAGGGAGTCCCCTATAAGCCCAGCCACCACAAGTAGACCATTGGCTGCCAGCAGGGAAAGTACTCTCCATTTTCTGAAAGGTGGAGAAGCCATCTTACTGGAGCCAGGAGTTCCATTGCCCTTGTGAGATGTGGACTTTTCATTGAGAGCTGCCTGCAAGTAGCTCGTGGATTGTCCAGAAGGAAGATACTTGGACCAAGACTGTGATGAGGTCATCTGAACTGCTCCAGGGTGGGAGGGGATATCCACTTTTTTCCATGGCCTGGGGATATGTAAGAGCTCCATAATATAGGATGAAGGTCATTATGCCTAGAAGACTGGAAATGTTGTGGGAAGAAAAGCTTAAGCTTTTGCATGGGTGGGACCAAATGGTGTGAAAACCCTCTTCTGTTACACTGATAAAGGTTTAGGTTCTTGTTGGGTATCTATTTCTAACCAAATGGGGAAAAATACTCATCAAGGCTCAAATCAAATGGCTCTCTATGGTGGGATTAGAGGCAAGGGAATATTTTGATTCAAAAGGACATTCCAAACTCCGTTGAGATTAAACCCTATGAATTTTCACTTCTTTGCATAATATAAGGTGCGTCTGCTGTCTAGGCAGCAGCAATAGCACCAGAAAGCAAGATGTACACTTCACCATGAGTGGCCTGAAGGAACAGTCACTAGACAAAGTACGTCCACTGATGGAGCAGTGGGAGTAGAGTGGGGAGGGGGGTAGGATTAAATCAGACAAAAGGGGAACATGTGGATATGATGTGGGTGAAAATAGGATGTCAGTTTTAGCAAAGTTATTCTAATTTCAGAATTTCTTTGTGGTCTTCTCTAGTGTTGTCTTTTTGAAAATGTGGCACCTCTATTGTGGACTGTAATAAACTAAGTTACTAGAACATTATTTGAAGAGATGTGGCCCTTTGTCTCATTTCAAGCTCCAGACAATGTCATTTAGCTGTATTTTACTCACTTTGTCTGCATAGGGGGGAAGTGATAAATGATTGGTGATGCTAAACTACTCGGGGTGAGAAAGAGGAATACTGGTTAGAAAGATACTAAAAGCATTAAAATCAACAGCCATTAGAATTTGGGGTCAGCCCCAGGGATCTGTCTTAGACAAATGGTTATATGGTAGAGTCACATGTCACTTACTTGTTCTCCTACCTGACTAGAATGCAAGCTCTCTGAAATTAGGGCCAATTGTTTGCTTTGTTCTGGTTTGCTTTGTTTTTTCATCTGCAATTCTTACTGAAACCCATTGCTCTTGAGTTGATTCCGGCTTATATGACTCTATAGGACAGAGTAGAACTGCCTCATAGGGTTACCAAGGCTGTAATCTTTATGGAGGAGCCCTGGTGACCCAGTGATTATGCGCTGGGCTGCTAACTGAAAGGTTAATGCTTCGAACTCATCAGCTGCTTTGCGGGAGAAAGATGTGGCAGTCTGCTTCAGCAAAGAATACAGCCCAGAAAGCCACAGAGTGGCTGGTGGGTTCCAACTGCCAACCTTCTGGTTAGCAACCAAGTGCTTTCACCACTGCGCCACCAATGTTTACAGCACTACTGCTCCTTACAATGCTTACAACTGGTCATACATGCTTGTTTGAGTGAGGCCAGCCTTTGGACAACATTTGCCCTTTCCTGAAAAGGCAGTTCTAGTTATGTCCGTTCTCTCCTTTGTGCTAATCACCATCTCTGTTCCATTCCCTGAGAGCAGTCAGCTTAATGATTCTTGGAGGCCAGGGGCTACAGGAAGCTGTAAAGATTCCAAGAGTACTGGCTACTTGGTGTTTGGGAATCTGTTCCCATCAGCATGCTGACAAGGAAGTGTCAGCCAGCTGATATTTCCCAGGCGCACCTACTGTGACAGAAAATTCCAGCCTGCTTCTGCCAACGTTGGCTTCCAGAGGAACTAACTGAATGGGTGGGTGGTCAGTTTGTTCACCCTCTGGGGAAGTCTCTATAACAAGGGGTCTGCTATTTAACAGCATCTCACAGGAGACAAATGGACAAGCCCATTCAGCGTAAATACTTTTTATGGGTCAGATGACTGACATGATTCTGTAATTCTGACCCCTGGTGGGTTATCATCTGGGTCTTATGGTCCCTCAGTATCTTGATGACTATGAGCTATAAAATGTATCATGGGTAAAACAGCTAGCCATATTGCCGCTCCTGTAACTATGCCAAGAACACTCAGAAAGTTGTCAATCTGATGTGAATCGATAGTAGCAGATGATAATATAGCCAATGACAAGATGTCCCATTGCTTACTGGCACGGGATCACTAACATCCCGAAAGCATAGAACTTGGCCCATCATGAGCTAAAAGTAACATCCGGTTTAAATTGCTCTTAACCCAGATCAGCTCTAAATATTCGCTGTGTATTTATTTATCTCTCCAGCTCTGAACCTTCCCTGACCCAGATCTTTACATTTCTATGCTACCAGTTCTTTATCAGTAATGATCTTTCCGGGACAGTGTGATTTGGCTGTGCAGTGACACATGATATTTGGATAAGCTGTATTTCCTCTCTGGCTCTGCACATGTTTATAGGAGATCACCTGCCAATGAGGACAAAAGTTAGTAGAAAGCTGTTCAAACAGGGTGGCTTGGCCTCGAGAAGCTGATCTGAACCTCAACTCTTGACCTGCTCATTGACCGTATTTGCTAATTGGGTCTTCAGTGCAAAGCAAGAAACAATGCTCGGCACTGCTGTTTATTTAACCAGAACATGGAAATCAATCTACCAATGACCAAAAGGGCACAGCAAACAACGTCCCTGTGGAGTTGGGTGTTTTTGGTCTTGGCAAATCAACAGATGTGGTCTGAGAGCTTTCAAAACCCATGTGCCGATACAGTTCACGTAATTAATGGTATGTTTGCTTCTCGCATGAAGATTTTCTTCGTGATACATAGAACTGTTCAGAGATGGGTAAGTCGAAGGGTACCTGAGGTTAGCAGAAGCAAGTGATCTGCAGAGGTTGTTTGGGTCCAGTAGAATTCATTGGGCACACACCGAGTCATGTAATGTATTCTTTTCTTTACTCAGCGAGATACGAAGGATTCTACAGCTTGTGAAAGGAAATAGACAACACAGACAAAAAACAAAAAACCTTTCTCTGAAATGATTCCTTGGTTAGACCCTAAGGAGGTAACTTGCCTGGCTGGTCCCATGCGATATGTGAAATACCAGCTGGCTGAGTACCAGAGAAAACAGAACCTGGCGGCCTTAAGTCCAGAAGTTTCCCTGTAACTCTATTGTTGTTAGCATTTGAGAGAAATAATACAATTGATTGCATCTGAAAATCGTATGGAAGGCAGGAGTGTTTTTATCATGCAGAAAAAAAAAAAAAAAAGCCCTTGACTTTTCTCAACTTAATGCTGTCAGATCCAAAGGAAATTAAGGAAGCCTGTGTTTGGATTTAGGAACTTGATTAAAGATATAACTTAGAAATTAGCCCCCTAGCGCTGGGCTTCCTCAGATAGAGTTTATTAGAAGGATCCTGAGCTGCAGAAGACCCTTTCATTTTATCCTCTCATCGAAAGTGAGAAGCTCTTTACTCCTTTCTTGGATGCGTGATGCTGAAGTCAGTACAAGACACAGAAGCATATTTTAATCAGGGGATATTTTCAAGGCTTGCAACAGTAAGTTAACATTCATTCAATCTATCCAGGAAGACGTTTTTTTTACTTTAATAGCAGCCCTTTTTTTTCTTGCTGTAACCATCAAAATGTATCCCCAACCAACCCACCTCACATACTTTCTTTTTAACAAAGGAAGGAAAGAGATGAGAGGAAATAAGGAGGAATAAATCGGCTATAACGTGGCAGATGCCTTCCTGGCTGCCTGTAATTGTGCACAGAAACAATGCAATGCAGTAAAACTTGGCAGATTTTATTTGGTTTATTAGCTCTGTCTGCATCTCAAGCTGTCTCACCGCTCCAATCTGAGACAACACATGACATCATAATTGCTTCTGGCATTTTACAGGGATACTGGTGAGGCTTGTCTGAGGGGTTTTTTCCCCCTATTCTCACCTTATGGGTACTTCTTTAGAAAATTGCAACCTCTCGTTTACAGACTATGCACATTTTGATAGAGTTTTCCACTATGTTACCTGCAAAGATATTCTGCCCTATTTAACTTTGAAAGCAGCTTTCTCCTATTTACCAGGTAGACTCCCAATATCTTACAAACACATCTACTTGCTTTTTCGGTGGGATTTACATGTCCAGGGTCCTGACCTGAGGAGGTTTGCGGTATTAGCCAGGATCAGGATACCAACTGATCTGTTCTCAGAAAACCCAAATCTTTAGAGTGATGCCTTAGATCACTTTGTAGCAGACTAAAATCGTGACTAGATTCTTGAAATATATGGAGAGATTTACATTCCCTCTGCATGAATGACCTCTGTTATGTGCTGAAGACCCAGCTCACGAACCACTGCCAGTGAGATAGCTAAATGAAGTTACCAATACAAACGTGAGTTTAAAATTGACCCGCGGACTGGATGATAGGGACATCTTTATAAATATGTGAAGCTGACGCTGCCTTTGACTGCCACATAGCAGATTAGCGTTGTGAAACCATGTTACCGTCCAAACAGTGCCTGGCTTGAATATTTATTATGTTTCTTAATCTTGGTGAGCAAACAGACTATATTTATCAGCAAAGGGAAGGTGCTCCTCTTTTAAGGGCCAATGTGTCCAGAAAGGCTTTATAAAGACACATCTTGTTAGAGCTGGCAGGATTGGTTGAGATCATTTAACCTAAGCTGTTTGTTTACAGGCGAGAAGTGAGAAACAGAGAAGGAAAGAGACTTGCCCAAGGTCACACAACTATTATGTGGCAGTGCTAAGACTGGCTTTTCTAGTCTTCTGATTCCTAGAGAATTGTTATTCCCATTGAGACAAGTACCCTAATAGCTCGGGAACAACCTATGAGCAGTTTCTACTGTCCTGAAAAGTTACATGGTGATAGTGGTTGTGAGCTACTTTCTACGATTTCTCTCTGATATCCAGGAGCACTGGCCTCTGGGAGGGATAGAGCAAGTTCTTCACGCTCTCCTGCTGCCCGAGCCACAGCTGGCATGCTGTGCTACTGACCTCTTTACCTTCATCAAAGGGCATTTAGGGCTCATTCCTTCAAGACCCTGCCCTCACTGGTGGCTGGAAATGGGGTGGGACTAAATGGTTGTCTACAGCAATGTGAGGCCAGAGCTAGTTGGAAGTTATCACCCTCCTGGATTCCCAGAACCTTACCTCTCTTATGGTTCTTAACATTTTCTACTTAGAATTCTTATCTTATGTTCTCATGTTGTGTCGCTTTTTTGCTATATTGTAAATGTCCAAGATAGGTATAATTACCTCCATTGTACATATGAGTAAACTAAGATTCAGGAAGTCTAAGAGACTTGTCCAAGATAAATGAAAATTAACTAACTGACTATAATGGTTCAGATTGTATGTCAGCTTGGCTTGGCCGTGATTCTCAGTGTTTATATGTGATCGCTCCTATGATGGGATCTGCTGTGAGTAGCCAATCAGTTGAAAGGAGTGTCCTTGAGGCTGTGGCCTGCATCCAAACATAAGCAGAGGTTCTGGGTTTTTACTGCTCTGGATCCTGTGGTTGCCTCCTGTTCATCTGACCTCCGGTTCTTGGGGCTTCAGTTAGCAGCTTGTCTGTCGATCTTGGAATTAGATGATGTTCACGGCCTGTGACTGGAGCCCTACTCTCCGACCTGGCAGTATTGGGTCCTCCAGCCCCTGTCGCTACGTGATCAGGAGAAGCCTCTGTCCAAATCCATGGACTTGGGACATTCCAGGCTCTACAATCATGTGAGCTGTTTCTTTGATATAAATCTCTCTCTATATATACTTATACGCTTTACTGGTTTTGCTTCTCTAGAAAACCCAGCCTAAGATACTGTTTGACTGACTAAGAAGTATCCAAACCAAGATGTTGGCTCCTATTCTAGTCTTAGTTCTATCACTGCATAGCTCCATCTCCTTGCAATGCCTTGCACATAGGCAATGATCAATAAATTTATTTTGAATGAATGAGGCAAAAGCTGACTTCCGAAAGCCTCCATTTTCATTTTCAGAGACACCTTTGCCTCAGAGCTCCTGGAGTGAGCTTTTTATCTTCCCCCACAAATTTGCTTTCCCCCCTATGTTCCTTATTTTAAAAGGAGAAAACCCTGTCTATTCAGCTGCCTGAAGCAAAATCCTGCAAGTCATTTAAGTTGCAGGCGATCATTCTCCAAGTCTGGCCAATTCTCTTGCTCCTGTGTCTTGGTTCCCTTTCTCTCTGTCCCTGCTTTTACTGCCCTGGGTCAGGTCCTCATTATCTCTAATCTAAACTAATGTAATAATCTTCTTAGGTGACTCTCTCTCAGCTCACATCTGCTCTATTGGGTTCCTCACAGAGCTGTCTGTTGTAATTCATGAATCTGATTATATCCTTCTTTGCCATCATGAATATTCATTTTTCAAGGGCCAGAATCTTAAGCCACTTACGTGGTATACCAGAGGCTTCATGAACTGGCCATTGCTTATCTGTATAGAGTTATATGATGCTACTGTATATTTCACACTCTCTATTTAGTGTTATTGGGCTGTTCGTCATTTGTCTAACATGTTCTTTCATACCTTCAAGCCTTTGCGTGTGTTCTTTTCTCTGCCTGGAGTTCCCTCCTTCCTTGACAAAGTTATAAATAGAGAAATGATATTGTGAAGACTTGTAATCAGGTCTTCTGTCTTCAGAGCCCATGTTATTTTCCAATGAAAAAGTGACATTTTAAAAGTGGGTTCTGGGACTTTTTCTTCTGGCCAATGAGATACCACTCAAACTTATTAAAATGGCTAAAATTAAAAAGGTTGACTATACCAAGTGTTGGCAAGGATGTTGAACTCTCACACATTGCTGGTGAGAATACAAAGTGGTATGGCTGCTTTGACACAAAGTTTGATATGTTCTTAAAAGTTTAACATACATCTACCATATCACTTAGACATTCCATTACTAGGTATTAACTCAAGAGAAATGAAAACACTTGTCCATACAAATGCCTGTACACAAATGTTCATAACAGCTTAATTTGTTATAGCTCCAAACTGGAAACAATCCAAATTTCCATTAACCAGTGAATGAATAAACAGATTGTGGCATGTCCATACAATAGAATACTACTCAACAATTAAAAAAAAAAAAGGGCTATTGATACATACTACGATATGAAGAATATCAAAGTAATTATGTTGAATGATAGAAGGCACACAGAAATT
This sequence comes from Elephas maximus indicus, assembly GCF_024166365.1. Lineage (NCBI taxonomy): Eukaryota > Metazoa > Chordata > Mammalia > Proboscidea > Elephantidae > Elephas > Elephas maximus. Next base: position 135,570,122 of record NC_064823.1, on the reverse strand, counting down.
AGTATAAACTGTATGATTTTATCTATAAAAAAGCTAAGAAATGTAAACTAATGCATAGAGTGACAGCTGGGGATAAGGGTGGTAAGAGGAGTGAGTAAGGAAAGAAGGAAGGAAATGATTAAAAGAAGCATGAGAAAACTTTTGGGGGTGATGCATTGGCTATTATCTTGATAATGGTGATGCTTTAAAGAGTATATATGTATACATATATACGTATTCATATATATACACTCTAAATATGTATAGTTTATTGTATGTGCATTAAACCTCAATAGAGCTGTGTTAAAAAGTGGGTTCCGAAATTTAAAAATAATGAATTTTAGTTGTGAGAATTTCAGGCATTTTGGTGGCTGGTGGGTGACATGATCCTGGTGAGAGACTCCTACTGGTTGCCCTTTGTCTATCTGTACCACCTAGGTACAAGGCTAGACCCAAATGGAGCCATTGGCCATTTCCAGTATTTTCAGAAATATGCTTTATTTCTGGAAATGAGGAAAGAAGCGGAATATCTTGCTGAAAAGGATTAAGAAATGTTAGACAGCCTCATCTGGGATTCTTTCCCTGTATTAGTCAGGATAAGCTAACTGCTTTAACAAAAGTACTCAAAATATCAGTGACTCAAGACAATAGAAATTTAATTCCATTCTCTTGTATGCAATTGACTGGAAGCCTTTCACATGGTGATTCAGGGGCCCACACTCATCCATCTAATGGCTCCACCATCTCTTAGGGCCCCAGTGTCCTTGGTTGCATCTAGTCAGCAGGAGAGAAAGAGTGAGTTAAGGAGGCACCGAAGGTTTTATATGGCCTTGGACAGGGAATGGTGGAGCTCACATTTACCCACATTCCATTGGCGAGAACCCACCCTCAAGACCACACCTAACACCAACGGGTCTAGCTGAGTGTCCAGGAGAAAAAAGAAATGTATTTCACAGACAGCCTGCTAGCCTCCACCACACTCCTCAATATTCACCCCTACCTCATGCATTTGTTGAGGACCCAGCACTACTATTTGACAAGTATGCTCACTCATTAGTCAATAAATATTTTTGGTGTACTTCCTATGTGAGGATACCAAGCAGACCTGGCCTGTTTACTCATCATGATTACAGTATTACAAGGGGAGAGGAATATTAAAAAGATGTATTTATAAATGGCTAATTACAGTTAAGTGTTGCAAGGAGAGCAATCAGAGAGACTGCCCATTTCTCCGCTATGATAAAGATGAACATTCACCCGTTCAACACTTTTTTTATTAAAGATCTAAATGTGGGGCACTGAGCTCCTATGGTGTAAAACATCCTGTCCCATAGTCATTCCTGCACTTCTCCAGTTTACAATGAGCTGAGTAGATAAAACATCTATGCAAGTAACTCTAATAAAAGGCTTTTTAGAAGAGCTATGTAAGAATTTGGGGTGGAGACAGCTAGTTACCCGCAAGGTCTGTTTTCCCCTTCCCTTTGGTTAGAAATTCCAGCCTTCCATGCAATTGGGTGTGACCATGAGACAGTTCTATCAGTTGGAGATGAGCAGAAATGATGAGCTCAAGTCTTACCTCTCTTGCTTCAGAGAAAATTATTTGCCCTGACTTTCTGCTATTTACCTTTGCCCCAAATTCTTTTATGAATGTGTTTTTTTCTTTTTCTTTTTTTAATTGTACTTTAGATGAAGGTTTACAGAACTAACTACTTACACATCAAACAGTTAGTACACACATTGTTCTATGACATTGGTTAACAACCCCACGACGTGTCAACACTCTCCCTTTTCAACCTAGGTTCCCTATGACCAGCTTTCCTGTTCCCTCCTGCCTTCCAGTCCCTGCCCCAGGGCTGCTGTGCCCCTTTAGTCTTTTTTTTGTTACATGGGCCTGTTCAGTCTTTGGCTGAAGGCTAAACCTCAGCAGTGACCTTTATCTCTGACCTGAAAGGGTGTCCAGGGGCTATGAATATGTTATTTTGACCCAGATTTGACCACGTGGAGGAGGCCAATGCCCAAAAAGATGGCAGAGCAAAAAGATGGAAGGAGTCTGAATCTCCAGATGAATGGAGGCAGCAGAAATGCCCCATCAACTGGGCTGCTCATTTCAGGAATCTTCTGAGAGAAAGAAATAAATTTTGGTCTTATTTAAGCCACCATATGTCTGGGTCTCTTTGCTAGAAGAGCTTAGTTTCCACTCCTAAGTCGTTCTGCAAAATAAAATAAGAAGTAGAGTGAGTTTCAAAGAAGAGAGATCCCTTCTGGCTACAGTGAATAGAGGATGCTTCAAAAAGAAAGTAGCATTAAGGCTTAACATTTTTTAATTTTCAAAGGAAAGGGGACTTCAAAAGAAGGATGAGCCTAAACAAATGTAGAAACTAGGAAAACATAAGTTAAGCATAGAGTAACTTCAATTTTTATCTTGTCGTATTCTAAGGATGTTTAATAACCTGTAGGGTCGCCAACATATTTAAAATTATTTTGAGATCTTTTTGGTGAAATTTGACATTATAATTAATCTTTTTTTTATAATACTATGCATAATCCCTGAACTCTCGCTGCTGTGAAATGAGGGGAATAGATAATTGGCTGTATGACTCAGCCTAAAGCCTCATGATGGCCTAGGTAATCTAGATTGCTTAGAGTTTGGGGCATAAATACTCTGAACGTCTCCCCATCACTTCGTCGTACCCACTTTTTGTGGGTCATGGGGTATGGCTAACACTTCCTTTAAAACCTACTTCCAACAACACTTCTTACTGTCTTCCCCCAACATGTACTTTGAGATTCTGTTATGTTTGAGCTCATGGTTATTTTGCCATATAGGTTAGAAACAAACAAAACCCCAAACCAGTTGCTGTTGGATCAATTATAACTCATAGCAACGCTGTGGGTTTCAGAGTACAACTGCACTCCATAGGGTTCTCAAGTGCTGTAATAACTCTGAAGTAGATTGCCAGGCTTTTCTTCTGAGGTTCTAGTCATTGGCTTGTTTGCCTGAGTTTTTTTTTAATTAATTTTTATTAAGCTTCAAGTGAACATTTACCATTCCAATCAGTCTGTCACATGTAGGTTTACATACATCTTACTCCCTTCTCCCACTTGCTCTCCCCCTATTGAGTCAGCCCTTTCAGTCTCTTGTTTCGTGCCAATTTTGCCATCTTCCCTCTCTCTCTCTATCTTCCCATTCCCCCTCCAGTCAAGAGTTGCCAACACACTCTCCAGTGTCCACCTGATTTAATTAGCTCACTCTTCATCAGCATCTCTCTCCCCCCCACTGACCAGTCCTTTTCATGCCTGATGATTTGTCTTCGGGGATGGTTCCTGTCCTGTGCCATCAGAAGTTCTGGGGAGCATTGTTTCTGGGATTCCTCTAGTCGCAGTCATACCATTAGGTATGTTCTTTTCATGAGAATTTGGGGTCTGTATCCCATTGGTCTCCTGCTCCCTCAGGAGTTGTCTGTTGTGCTCCCTGACAGGGCAGACATCGATTGTGGCCGGGCACCAACTAGTTCTTCTGGTCTCAGGATAATGTAGGTCTCTGGTTCATGTGGCCCTTTCTGTCTCTTGGGTTCTTAGTTGTCGTGTGACCTTGGTGTTCTTCCTTTGCCTTTGCTCCAGGTGGGTTGAGACCAATTGATGTATCTTAGATGGCCGCTTGTTGGGATTTAGGATCCCAGGCGCCAAAATTCAAAGTGGGATGCAGAATGTTTTCATAATAGAATTATTTTGCCCATTGACTTAGAAGTCCCCTCAAACCAAGTTCCCCAGACCCCAGCCCCTGCTCCGCTGACCTTTGAAGCTTTCATTTTATCCCGGAAACCTCTTTGCTTTTAGTCCAGTCCAATTAGGCTGACCTTCCTTGTACTGAGTGTTGTCTTTCCCTTCACCCAAAGCAGTTCTTATCTACAGATTGATCAATAAAAAGCCCTCTCCCTCCCTCCCTCCCTCCCCCCTTTGTAACCACAAAAGTATGTGTTCTTCTCCGTTTTTTCTATTTCTCAAGATCTTATAATAGTGGTCTTATACAATATTTGTCCTTTTGCAACTGACTCATTTTGCTCAGCATAATGCCTTCCAGATTCCTCCATGTTATGAAATGTTTCAGAGATTCGTCACTGTTCTTTATCGATGCGTAGTATTCCATTGTGTGAATATACCACAATTTATTTACCCATTCATCCGTTGACGGACATCTTGGTTGCTTCCAGCTTTTTGCTATTGTAAACAGAGCTGCAATAAACATGGGTGTGCATATATCTGTTTGTGTGAAGGCTCTTGTATCTCTAGGGTATATTCCGAGGAGTGGGATTTCTGGGTTGTATGGTAGTTATTTCTAACTGTTTAAGATAACGCCAGATGGATTTCCAAAGTGGTTGTACCATTTTACAATCCCACCAGCAGTGTATGAGAGTTCCAATCTCTCCGCAGCCTCTCCAACATTTATTATTTTGTGTTTTTTGGATTAATGCCAGTCTAGTTGGTGTGTGAGATGGAATCTCATCGTAGTTTTAATTTGCATTTCTCTAATGGCTAATGATCGGGAGCATTTTCTCATGTATCTGTTGGCTGCCTGAATATCTTCTTTAGTGAAATGTGTGTTCATATCCTTTGCCCACTTCTTGATTGGGTTGTTTGTCTTTTTGTGGTTGAGTTTTGACAGAATCATGTAGGTTTTAGAGATCAGGCGCTGGTCTGAGACGTCATAGCTGAATATTCTTTCCCAGTCTGTAGGTGGTCTTTTTACTTTTTTGGTGAAGTCTTTAGATGAGCATAGGTGTTTGATTTTTAGGAGCTCCCAGTTATCTGGTTTCTCTTCATCATTTTTGGTAATGTTTTGTATTCTGTTTATGCCCTGTATTAGGGCTCCTAGGGTTGATCCTATTTTTTCTTCCATGATCTTTATCGTTTTAGTCTTTATGTTTAGGTCTTTGATCCACTTGGAGTTAGTTTTTGTGCATGGTGTGAGGTATGGGTCCTGTTTCATTCTTTTGCAAATGGATATCCAGTTATGCCAGCACCATTTGTTAAAAAGACTATCATTTCCCCAATTGACTGACACTGGTCCTTTGTCAAATATCAGCTGCTCATATGGGGATGGATTTATATCTGGGTTCTCAATTCTGTTCCATTGGTCTATGTGCCTGTTGTTGTACCAGTACCAGGCTGTTTTGACTACTGTAGCTGTATAATAGGTTCTGAAATCAGGTAGAGTGAGGCCTCCCACTTTCTTCTTCTTTTTCAGTAATGCTTTGCTTATCTGGGGGTTCTTTCCCTTCCATATGAAATTAGTGATTTGTTTCTCTATCCCCTTAAAATATGACATTGGTATTTGGATCAGAAGTGCGTTATATGTATAGATGGCTTTTGGTAGAATAGACATTTTTACTATGTTAAGTCTTCCTATCCATGAGCAGGGTATGTTTTTCCACTTAAGTATGTCCTTTTGAATTTCTTGTAGCAGAGTTTTATAGTTTTCTTTGTATAGGTCTTTTACACCCTTGGTAAGATTTATTCCTAAGTATTTTATCTTCTTGGGGGCTACTGTGAATGGTATTGATTTGGTTATTTCCTCTTTGGTGTTCTTTTTGTTGATGTAGAGGAATCCAAGTGATTTTTGTATGTTTATTTTATAACCTGAGACTCTGCCAAACTCTTCTATTAGTTTCAGTAGTTTTCTGGAGGATTCCTTAGGGTTTTCCATGTATACGATCATGTCATCTGCAAATAGTGATAGCTTTACTTCCTCCTTACCAACCTGGATACCCTTTATTTCTTTGTCTAGCCTAATTGCCCTGGCTAGGACTTCAAGCACGATGTTGAATAAGAGTGGTGATAAAGGGCATCCTTGTCTGGTTCTCGTTCTCAAGGGAAATGCTTTCAGGTTCTCTCCATTTAGAGTGATATTGGCTGTTGGCTTTGCATAGATGCCCTTTATTATGTTGAGGAATTTTCCTTCAGTTCCTATTTTGGTAAGAGTTTTTATCATAAATGGGTGTTGAACTTTGTCAAATGCCTTTTCTGCATCTATTGATAAGATCATGTGGTTTTTATCTTTTGTTTTATTTATGTGATGGATTACATTAATGGTTTTTCTGATATTAAACCAGGCTTGCATACCTGGTATAAATCCCACTTGATCAGGGTGAATTATTTTTTTGATGTGTTGTTGGATTCTATTGGCTAGAATTTTGTTGAGGATTTTTGCATCTATGTTCATGAGGGATATAGGTCTAAAATTTTCTTTTTTTGTAATGTCTTTACCTGGTTTTGGTATCAGGGAGATGGTAGCTTCATAGAATGAGTTGGGTAGTATTCCGTCTTTTTCTATGCTTTGAAATACCTTCAATAGTAATGGTGTTAAGTCTTCTCTGAAGGTTTGGTAGAACTCTGCAGTGAAGCCGTCTGGGCCAGGACATTTTTTTGTTGAAAGTTTTTTGATTACCGTTTCAATCTCTTTTTTTGTTATGGGTCTATTTAGTTGTTCTACTTCTGAATGTGTTAGTTTAGGTAGGTAGTATTGTTCCAAGAATTTATCCATTTCTTCTAGGTTTTCAAATTTGTTAGAGTACAATTTTACGTAGTAATCTGAAATGATTCTTTTAATTTCATTTGGCTCTGTTGTGATGTGGTCCTTCTCGTTTCTTATTCGGGTTATTTGTTTCCTTTCCTGTTTTTCTTTAGTCAGTCTAGCCAATGGTTTATCAATTTTGTTAATTTTTTCAAAGAACCAGCTTTTGGCTTTGTTAATTCTTTCAATTGTTTTTCTGTTCTCTAATTCATTTAGTTCAGCTCTAATTTTTATTATTTGTTTTCTTCTGGTGCCTGATGGATTCTTTTGTTGCTCACTTTCTATTTGTTCAAGTTGTAGGGACAGTTCTCTGATTTTGGCTCTTTCTTCTTTTTGTATGTGTGCATTTATCGATATAAATTGGCCTCTGAGCACTGCTTTTGCTGTGTTCCACAGGTTTTGATAGGAAGTATTTTCATTCTCGTTGCTTTCTAAGAATTTCCTTATTCCCTCCTTGATGTCTTCTATAACCCAGTCTTTTTTTCAGGAGGGTATTGTTCATTTTCCAAGTATTTGATTTCTTTTCCCTAGTTTTTCTGTTATTGATTTCTAGCTTCATTGCCTTGTGGTCTGAGAAGATGCTTGGTAATATTTCGATGTTTTGGATTTTGCAAAGATTTGTTTTATGACCTAATATGTGGTCTTTTCTAGAGAATGTTCCATGTGCACTAGAAAAAAAAGTATACTTTGCAGCAGTTGGGTACAGAGTTCTGTATAAGTCAATGAGGTCAAGTTGGTTGATTGTTGTAAGTAGGTCTTCCGTGTCTCTACTGACCTTCTTACTGGATGTCCTGTCCTTCTCCGAAAGTGGTGTGTTGAAGTGTCCTACTATATAAATGTGGAGGTGTCTATCTCACTTTTCAATTCTGTTAAAATTTGATTTATGTATCTTGCAGCCCTATCATTGGCTGCATAAATATTTAATATGGTTATGTCTTCCTGATCAATTGTCCTTTTTATCATTTTATAGTGTCCTTCTTTATCCTTTGTGGCGGATTTAAGTCTAAAGTCTATTTTGTCAGAAATTAATATTGCTACTCCTCTTCTTTTTTGCTTATTGTTTGCTTGATATATTTTTTTCCATCCTTTGAGTTTTAGTTTGTTTGTGTCTCTAAGTCTAAGGTGTGTCTCTTGTAAGCAGCATATAGATGGATTGTGTTTCTTTATCCAGTCCGTGACTCTCTGTCTCTTTATTGGTGCATTTAGTCCATTTACATTTAGCTTAATTATAGATAAATAAGTTTTTAGTGCTGTCATTTTGATGCCTTTCCATGTGTGTTGTTGGCCATTTCATTTTTCCACATGCTTTTTTGTGCTGAGACGTTTTTCTTAGTAGCTTGTGAGATCCTCATTTTCATAATGTTTAACTTTGTGTTTGTTGAGTCGTTATGTTTTTCTTGGCTTTTTTCTTGAGTTACGGAATTGATATTCCTTTTTGTGGTTACCTTATTATTTACCCCTATTTTTCTAAGTAAAAACTTAACTTGTATCCTTCTATATCGCCTTGTATCACTCTCCATCTGGCAGTTCAATGCCTCCTATGTTTAGTCCCTCTTTTTGATTATTGTGATCGTTTATCTATTGATTTCCATGATTTCCTGTTATGTGTATTATTTTGTTTATTTATTTATTTTTTAGAATTAGTCTTAATTTGTTTGTTTTTGTGCTTTCCCTATTTGAGTTGCGTTGATATCAGGGCGTTCTGTTTTGTGACCTTGTATTGTGCTGGTACCTGATATTATTGGTCATCAGGCCCATCTCCTTTAGCATTTCTTGCAGTCTTGGTTTAGTTTTTGCAAATTCTCTAAACTTGTGTTTGTCTGTAAATATCTTAATTTCTCCTTCATATTTCAGAAAGAGTTTTGCTGGATATATGATCCTTGGTTGGCAGTTTTTCTCGTTCAGTGCTCTGTATATGTCGTCCCATTCCCTTCTTGCCTGCATGGTTTCTGCTGAGTAGTCTGAACTTATTCTTATTGATTCTCCCTTGAAGGAAACCTTTCTTTTCTCCCTGGCTGCTTTTAAAATTTTCTGTTTGTCTTTGGTTTTGGCAAGTTTGATGATAATATGTCTTGGTGTTTTTCTTTTTGGATCAATCTTAAATGGGGTTCGATGAGCATCTTGGATAGATATCCTTTCGTCTTTCATGATGTCAGGGAAGTTTTGTGTCAGGAGTTCTTCAACTATTTTCTCTGTGTCTTCTGTCCCCCCTCCCTGTTCTGGGACTCCAATCACTCACAAGTTATCCTTCTTGATAGAATCCCACATGATTCTTAGGGTTTCTTCATTTTTTAAAATTCTTTTATCTGATTTTTTTTCAGCTATGTTGGAGTTGATTCCCTGGTCCTCCAGATGTCCCAGTCTACATTCTAATTGCTCGAGTCTGCTCCTCTGACTTTCTATTGCGTTGTCTCATTTGGTAATTTTATTGTTAATCTTTTGGATTTCTACATGCTGTCTCTCTATGGATTCTTGCAACTTATTAATTTTTCCACTATGTTCTTGAATAATCTTTTTGAGTTCTTCAACAGTTTTATCAGTGTGTTCCTTGGCTTTTTCTGCATTTATCCTAATTTCATTTGTGATATCTTTAAGCATTCTGTAAATTAGTTTTTTATATTCTGTATCTGATAATTCCAGGATTGTATCTTCATTTGGGAAAGATTTTGATTGTTTTGTTTGGGGGGTTGGAGAAGCTGTCATGGTCTGTTTATTCATGTGGTTTGATATGGACTGCTGTCTCCAAGCCATCACTGGGAAACTAGATTTTCCAGGTAATCAGCTAAAAAAAAAATGCAGTCAAATCCCTATCTGAATTCTCCCTCTGGCTCAGGGTATTCGGATGTTAATGGAGCCGCCTGGGGAGGGTGGGGGAGGGATTAGAGAGCTAGGAGTGTAGCACCACAGAATATAGAGCTGATCACTGCGTTCACGCTCCGACCCCGTCCGCCAAAATCCGGGCGGGACGGCTCACTGGTTGGGACGCTACTCTCCCCACTCTGAGACCAGTCACTTCCTCCCGGGGACTTCTCCCTCCGGTGCGCGGCACCGCTCGCGCAAACTGGGTGGGCGTTACCCACACGACCAGGTGGGCCCACCCCCTGGGTCAATTCAGGGGAATATAATTGGACCCCGCGCTCACGCCCCGCCCGCTTTCGCCAAAATCCCAGCGGGACGGCTCCCCGGCTGGGACGCTGCTCTCCCCGCTCCAAGACCTGTCACTTCCTCCCGCGGACTTCTCCCTCCGGTGAGCCGCGCCACACGCGCGAACTGGGTGGGCGTCCCCCCGCATGAACGTGTGGGCTCCACCCCGGGGTCGCTTTAGGGAAATATAGCTGACCCCCCCCCCGCTCACGCCCCACCTGCTTCCCGCCAAACTCCCAGCGGGACGGCTCCCCGGCTGGGACGCTGCTCTCCCCGCTCCAAGATCAGTCACTGCCTCCTGGGTGCTTCTCCCTCCGGCTGCGCCGCTACGCCACCCACGCCAACCAGCTAGACTCTCTCCCAGGATGGGTTCGGGGGGTAGGGCTGGGCCCCTTGTCTGTGCCGTCTGCCCCCCTGGGCTTTGCCCCAGATCGGGCTCCGAAGGTCACCTGCCTGGTACGCTGGCTCCTAGTTCTGAAAACGGTCGCTGTCTGCCTGTATTTGTTCATTTTCCATCTCTAAGTCTGTGCTTGTTGTTCAGAGTTTGTAGATTGTTATGTATGTGATCGATTCACTTGTTTTTCCGAGTCTTTGTTGCAAGAGGAATCCACCGTAGCGTCCACCTAGTCCGCTATCTTGGCCCCCCTTCCTTGCCTGAGTTTTTACCAATAGGTGATAGTGGATCCAGGAGAGAAATCCAGGCCTCTTGATTCCAACCCCTGGGCTTTTAAGAGACCAGGCGTGCTCTCCTTATAGTAATTTGTTCCTAGGAGGCTTTGGTGGCAGTGTTTCCACTGCGTGCTGAGAAGTGTTGGACAGCCTTATCTGAGATTCTCTCCCTGAATTAGTCAGGACAAGCTAACTGCTTTAACAAAAGTACTCAAAATATCAGTGACTCAAGACAATAGAAATTTAGTGTGGGTTCTGGAGCCACACTGCATGGGGCTAAATCCTGGTGTGTCGCATCCTAGGTTAATTGTTGTGAAGAATGGTATATTGAAACATGCGTGACACTTATATGTTGAAATACATATATTTGCTATATGTATATTATGAAATAGGTATATTTCAATAAGTTTTTTTGAAAAATAATTACATTAATTTGTACATGTCAGTATGAGCATAAAAACCCATTGCCGTTGAGTCGATCCTGACTCATAGAGAACCTATAGGACAGGGTAGAACTGCCCCATGGAGTTTCCAAGGAGCACCTGGTAGATTCGAACTGCCGACCTTTTGGTTGACAGTTCTAACTCTTAACCACTATGCCACCAGGGTTTCCACGGGCGTAAAGTGTGGAATAATACACATTAAATCACTAGCATAGGTTCCTTCAGGAGGTACAATTAAAGTTGGGCAGGTAGAAACTATGGACATTTTTTATGTATGATCGGAATTGTTTCACTCTGTACGCGAACATGGAGTCCTGGTAGCGTGGTGGTTAAGAGCTCAGCTGCTAACCAAAAAGTCACAGCTTGAATTCATCAGCAGCTCCTCGGAAACCCTGTGGGGCAGTTCTACCCTGTCCTATAGTGCCGCTATGAGTTGGAATCAGCTGGACAACAACGGTATTATTTTTTTTTTAACCAACACATTATTCTTACAATGAGAAGAAAAAGCAAACAATATAAAGAATATACTATAGAAAAAAGAAATGAAAAAAAGGAGGAAGGAAGGAGGGAAAGAATCAACTCAGTCAATTCGTAGGCTTTCCGATTGGAAAAACACTCTAAAGGAAGGACCCCAGGTATGCTATGAACCAAAACCAGTTGCCATCATGTCAATTCAGACTCGTGGGTACCCCATGAGTGTTAGAGTAGAATTGTGCTCCATACCATTTTCAATGGCAGATTTTTTGGAAATAGATCTCCAGGCTTTACTTTCAAGGAATCTCTTGGTAGACTTGAGCCTTCAAACTCTTGGTTAACAGCTGAGCCCGTTAACCGTGTTCACCACCCAGTGACTCCAGAGGTGCTATAGGTAGATTTTTTCACTGGTGAATGGCAGGTCAGGATATGTGCCTGGCCCAGAATATAGACCATCGATAACTACTTGGTGAATGAACAAATTTGTGAAGGTATTTTCCTGAAAGGAAGAAAAAAAGATAACAATGACTACTTTTGTTACTCTTTTCTAATTTTTGTATGGAGGATGGCAGTTAGAGTTGTAGATGAGAATATGTGTTTGAGTCCTTGCTATACCCCTTATTGGCTGTTTAACCATGAAGTTTCTTAACTTCTCTGTGCCTCAGTTTCCTCATCTGTTCAGTGGGGATTATGTTAGCCAGAAACTTGCCATTGAGTTGATTCTGAGTCCTGCAGACCCCATGTGTTTCAGTATAGAACTGTGTGCCATAGAATTTTCAGTGGTTGTGATCTTTCAAAAGTAGATTGCCAGACCTTTCTTCTGAGGCACCTCTAGGTGGATTTGAGCCACCAACATTTTGGTTAAGCGCTTATCTGTTTACACCACCCAGGGACTTCAAGGATCATAGTAATACCTACCAATTAAGAACTCTTGTGAAGACCAAATGAGATAATGTATATAGAGTGCATAGAACAATGCTTACAGAGAAAAGAGCAAATCAAATAAAATTGATATATGACTCCTTGACTTACAAAAATGTCAATTTAATATAGTAAAACTCCATAAAGATTAGATCTTATTATTACTTATACTTCACAGGTCTTACCAGTCTCCCTGGATCTTTCCAGTTTCAGGCGGTGGGAGTGGATTGTTGGGATGAGAGTCTGCCATGGATATGGGCATGGTGTGCTAGAGACAAAAGGTAGGTTGTGAGACAGGCCTGATTTTCATCCTGACTCTACTATTTGTGTGATTTGGGAAAGTGAGATACAGTCTCCTTATCTGTTAAATGGGGGATAATAATGGTCTGCAGCTCCTAGGACTATTATGAGGATCCTGTGGAAAACACAAGTGCTTGCACACGGTTGGTATCCACAAAGAGCAGTTAGAGTATGACTGATCCCACATTTGACTGATACCCTGCCTTTCCCACTGCGCCTTTGGTAGCTCATGTGCTCTTTGAGGCTATTAATATTCTACTTTGTTTCCACTGGTGAAAAACTTCTCCTGCTGCCTTGTCATCTCCCTTGGAGTTTTGGCTCCAATACCTTGTTGTTGTTAGGGGCTGCCGAGTTGGTTCTGACTTATAGTGACCCTATGTACAACAGAACAAAACACTGCCTGGTCCTGCACCACCATCACAATCATTGCTATGTTTGAGCCCATTGTTGCAGCCACTGTGTCAGTCCATTTCATTGAGGGTCTTCCTTTTTTTCACTGATCCTCTACCAAGCATGATGTCCTTCTCCAGAGGACTGGCCCCTCCTGATAACATGTTCAAAGTATGTGAGATGAAGTCTCACCATCCTCACTTCTAAGAAGCATTATAAATGTACTTGTTCTAAGACAGATTCGTTCATTCTTTTGGCAGTCCATGGTATATTCAATATTTTTTGCCAACACCATAATTCAAATGCATTGATTCTTCTTTGATCTTTCTCATTCATTGTCCAGCTTTTGCATGCATATGAGGCGATTGAAAATACCATGGCCTGGGTCAGGTGCACGTTTTAGTCCTCAGAGTGACAGCTTTGTTTTGTAATGCTTTAAAGAGTTCTTTTTGCAGCAGATTTGTCCAATGCAATGCGTTGTTTGATTTCTTGACTGCTGTTTCCATGGGTGTTGATTGTTGTTGTTAGGTGCCATCAAGTTGATTTCGACTCATAGTGACACTATTTGACAAAGTAGAGCTGCCCCATAGGTTTTTCTAGGCTGTAAGGAAGGAACCCTGGTGGTGCTTTCGTTAAGTGCTTGACTGCTAACCGAAAGGTTGGTAGTTCGAACCCTCCCAGTGGCTCTGCAGGAGAAAGATTTGGTGATCTGCTTCTGTAAAATTACAGTGAAGAAAACCCTATGGGGCAGTTCTACTCTGCCATATAGGGTCACTATGAATTGGAATAGACTCAACAACACCCAACAATAATATTTATAGGAGCAGATCGCGAGGTCTTTCTGCCACAGAGCCGAGCAGCTCCAAACTGCCAACCTTTCTGTTAGCAGCCAAATACTTAACCGTTGCACCACCAGGGTTCCAATACCCATTGTTTTTCTTTTCCCTGAGTCTGTCTGCTATGGCTTAGTCTGCCATGGGTCTTTTCTCCTGCTTTCTGCAGCTTCTCTGCCCTCAGCTCCAGTTGCTCCTGGCCTGCCTGAGTCTCCCTCCTCCAGCTACTACAGCTCTTTAGAGGACCACTTTCTTCAGTGAACAGTTACTTCTGCCCAGTGACCAAGCTCCCAGGGCCTGAACAGCGGCAGAGTATCAACTCCCTCAGAAAGTGTGTCTCAGCAACAACTCTGAAACCTAGTGATGCTAGACAGAGTCTGTGTGCCTTGCTGTTCCTCTCCTCAGGGTAAATCATCTGCCCATACAACATATCCAGTCCCCACATTCCTTCATGTACTATTTTCCTTGTTCTTATCTTCCAGAAGCGTTTATCCTGATGTCCAAGGAGCTAACCATCTTTCCTAAAATTCTCTTCCTGTTTCTACCCAAAGGCCTGTCTGGTTTTTATGTGAAGAGAATGCTTAGTAAACTGTCTTCATGGGCTAGACATTCTGGGGAGTGTATACAGCTTCAGCACATTCCACTCCAGCCCCCCATTCAAAGGACATAGAACTTTGCCACATGCTGCACTTACAGTTTTCTTAGAAATGTGATTGTGGGGTGGGAATGAGGAAGCAACCCATGAGAATGAATGGATTCTTTTTCTTCAATTTTTAGTGTTTTTGCTGGTGGCAACAGACTTTGCTATCAATCAGAAATGACTGGGGTCTCAGACTTGGGAAATTTCTCCGGATAACATTCAGAAGATACCAATTTCTTCTGCTATCATAGCTGCCTTAGGTGGCCTCTTCTGTATGTGAGATTAGCTGCAAATTCATGTGTGTCTGGCTTCATAAACATTGACTATCCCCTATCCATTTCATCTCAGTAGTTATGAGCTCGGCTGCTAACCAAAAGGTTGGCAGTTTGAATCCACCAGCTGCTCCTTGAAAACCCTGTGGGGCAGTTCTACTCTGTCCTGTAGAGTCTCTATGAGTCGAAATTGACTCAATGGCAACAGATTTTTTTTTTTTTTTAATCCATTTCACCAGAAAACAGGAGATTATGCTCTTACGCTCTCATAGCCTCTTTGAGGAAGTTTGACTTTTCTTTTGTTGAGCAAGAAGCTTCCCCAAGAGGGTGTATTGTTCTTGTTAGATGCTTTTTAACACTTTTAAGGGGTCTTTTGCTGCAGATTTACGCAATGCAGGGAAGGGATATAACTGATAACAACATCTACGTACTGCCTAATTATTAAAAGTTAAAATTTCCTATTAGTTAAAAAATAGAGGTGGGGCTTACTTTTTTTTTTAAATCTTAGAAGAATTCAGCTGTTAGCTGCCGAAATCACTAAGATCAAAGCAATGCCACCAAAGCACTGTCAATTAACAGTTCAATCTTATATACGTTCATTAGGAAATATTTCTCGTTGTTGTTAGGTGCTGTTGAGTAGGTTTCCACTCATAGTGACCCTATGTACAACAGAATGAAACACTGCCCAGTCATGCACCATCCTCGTAATCTTTGCTTTGTTTGAACTCATTGTTGCAGCCACAGTGTCAACCCATCTCCTTGTGGGTCCAGAGATCACAGAAGAGGCTGCAACTGCTGAAGAGCATTGGGTGGAAAATGACTGCTGCCCTCAAGGAAACTCAAGTTTAAGGACCAATATCAGAAAGTGATCTCACTTAGTAATTCACCCATCTAAACAACCCTCTGTTTCTTCCCAACTTTCCACCCTGCTTTGATTTGTCCCATTAGAAGAGCACTAGTCTTGGAATTTAGATGCCTTGGTGGACTTATTTTGTGTGTGGCTTGGGAAAATTACCTAATCTCTCAGGGCTTTAGCTTACAGCCAGCCCTCTATATCTAGGGGTTCTGCATCCACAGATTCAACCAACTGCAGATGGAAAATATTTGGAAAAAAATGTTACATTGTTGCTGACATGTACTATATAGTTAGGCCTACGATGGTTGCATCTGTACTGACCATGTAGACTTTTTTTTCTTGTCATTATTCCTAAACAATATAGTATGACAACTATTCACACAGCATTCACATTGTATTAGATATTATAAGTAATCTAGAGATGATTTAAGGTATACGGAGGATGTATGTAAGTTACATGCAAATACTATGCCATTTTTTATAAGGCATTTGAACATGCACAGGTTTTGGTATCTGCAGGGCGTAGGGGCCTGGAACCAGTCTCCTGTGAATGATGAAGGACGACTGTACTTCCTGGCAAAATGAGGAAGCTACCATACGGAAATTATGTATGACTGACACTTAGTGAGTCAGGTACTCTCCTGAGTGCATTTTGTACTATAGTGAACTTCTTTCATCTTGCTGACTATGTAACATCCATTCTCCTTTCCTGATAGCATTTGATTTCCTCCGGGAAAACTCCCTCACCCCCAGTGTATGCACTCTTGGTGGGAATGTAGATCCAGGAATCTCCTTTCTCACCACTGAAGCTAAAGAGGTCGCTTTGCAAGCTCTTTCTTTGCTCCACCCAGAATATCCAAAGGGGAAGGTACACAGTGCAGATCAGTTAATCAGACTTTCTGGTTTCAAGACCTTAAATACTGGGCAGAGTAACTGGAAGTTATCTATAATTCATTCACCCTAGGAACAGCTCTCTCAGACTGCGGCATGTTTCCTGCTCTGAACTCTTCCTGGAGTCTCCAGGTTGCTGTGTGGTGAGAGCCTGGTCCTTCATCTTTCTCATTAATCCTGTGAGTTTCTCCATATTTTCTCCAAACTTTTTTTTTTTTTTAATCCTCAACTCTTTTTTTTTTTTTCTCATTTGATTGTAACTAAAAAACCCCGATTTATACACAAAACAGTATTTTATTTGATTCTCACAGTAGCACTATGAGGGTGGGTAAAATAATTACTCCTGTGGTACCTATGTGGCGACTGAGACTCAGAAATGTTAAGTAACTTGCCCAGGTTGGGCAGGATGATGAGAAACTGGAATTGGAATCCAGATGAGGAGTGAAAGATTACATAAGATATACGTATTGGAAAGCACCTTGAACAGTCTGTGGCACACAGACACTTTTTAACATCAGTTAATTTTGCTTTGTGTCTGGTAAAAAGTGACAACTAATTATGAGAAAAGTAACATGTCCAGCACAAGAAAAAATAAAACAAAGCAGTGATTCTGTGGTTTATAGTTTTATATGAATATTTTCATCATTGTTTTGGGTTGATTTGTGCCTCCCAAATCCTGTGAATGCAACCTTATTTGGAAATACAGTTACTGTGAGGTCGTACTGGACTAGGGAGGGCTCTAATCCAATATGACTGGTGTCCTTATAAAAACAGGGGAAGAGCCACAGAGAGAGAGGCACAGGAACACCATGTCATGACAGAGCAGAAACTGGAATAATGCAGGTGCAAATGAGGAGTGTCAAGGATTGTGGGAAATCACAGAAAGCTAGGAGAGAAGCATGGAAGAGCCTCTCCCTCAGAGTGCTCCAGAAGAAACCAACCTTGCTGACATCTTGGTTTCAGAATTTTAGCCTCCAGAACTGTGAGAGAATACATTTCTGTTGCTTGAAGCCGCCAAGCTTGTGGTCATTTGTTATAGTATCCCAAGGAAACGACTACAGTCATCTTTGTTAATTTCTCTAAAACTTGTGCTTCTTAAGGCAGAATCCGTATTCTGGAATCTCACTGCATTTCTAGAGAATGGTAGGAAATTCAGGTACTTTGGCTGTATTGAACAAGGTCTGGTAGGAAGACACCACAAAGCCTTGGCTAAGATCCTCTTCTTGTAAGGAGTGTGGTCCAGAGCTTGAAATAGCTACTGCTGCAGTTTAAGGGTCCTGCTGACACCTTTGATTTCCTGGAGTAATAAGCAAGAAAAATCACCAAGCTTTCCTCATCATCCTTTGAAGAGTATATACCACTAATCATCTGGGTGATTTCTCAAAGCTAACTACTGGGAAGTGTTTCATTCTGTTGTGCATAGGGTAGCTATGAGTCGGAACGGACTAGACAGCAACTGACAACAACAACAACAACAATTACTCAACAGAAATCTCACAACAAAGCAGTGACTACTCACCAGGTATTTGAAACTGGTCAAAATCTAACAGCATGGCAACCATTTCAATAATCCCTGTTATTAAGCTTATCTGGAATTTCCTCTGTATTTCTCAAGAGGCCAGTTTGATTTCTTTTCAGGTGTGTTTCCATTCCAACAATCTCGGTTTTAGATTTACGTACTGCATATACTTATTGCTCCACTGATATACAATAAAACCCCAGGCTCTTGAGTGCTGACTATGCATGGAGAAGTTTTTAATAGAATGAATTCCTAGGGGAAAGTTAAATAGTGTCTACTCTTTTCCTTTCCTTCTTTAGGTGTTTTATACATTTTTCTTTTCCTTTCTCTATTCTTTTACTTCTTTTTTTAATCCAAGGCTAACACTTAATGGACTCCAGCCTTCCTGTGGGCAATTGTGTCAAATTAAATCTGACCTTTTCAGAATTGTCATTCTGTTCTTTTGGAAATGATGAAGAACAGATAGCAGTGGGCCTTCACTTACTTAGCACCATCAGCATCGTGCTCTCCAGCTTTCTCGCAAGGGTATTTCCCATTACAATAAAGTGGTGTAGATTCAGAAGACTCAGGGATGGCCTGACTTTCTGGCTGTTCTGTCTCGGTCAATATGTCAATAATCAGTGGGGGAGCCTGTTCTCTCTAACTTAACCTCTGGCCTTTGCACATGCTCACTCTTCAGCAGGCCCCCTGATCATGCTGGGCTTGGCTTTCACATGCTTCTCTTGTTAAGGTTGTGGCTGTTTTTAAAATAATGAGACCAGCCTGAAAGGACTGCTCTGGGGAGGGAGCAGGCTTCTCCGGTGCTCAGTAATGCTTGGACTTGGGCTCTGATATTCTTTCTTACAAAAGTTTTACTTTCAGAATTATCCTGCAGCTTGGCCCACCTTGTGGGCTGAGTATCTCCTCTGTTTGGGGAAAGTATTCTTTTTTTGGGTGGGTGTCCTCAACTGGGGTGATGTGGTGCCAAGGTCCTTCTATGCGGACCTAGAGGCAGAATCATAGAGTGTATTTTTATTAAAGGGCACCTTATTGGGCATGATTTATTCTACAGAGTAATCTGCCTAGAGGAATCTGGGAAAGGGACTTGAGGACATTGTGTTCATTCTTCATAGAAGGAATGAGTAATATTCCCCAATAGGTTCAGTCAGTGTACCTAAACCAAGATAACAATTCAGTCATACGTCTCTAAAGAGATGCTTGCAATCATTCTTACCAAGAGAATTGTGAACACAGATTTTGTTAGTTTTCTTGAATTTTAACTTATTGCCCTCAGTATTAATCTATATCTATAGTTGTATCCTTGTATCTATAGAACAAGGCCAGGGGCTGACTGCAGAACAGACTGTCAATTGCTTACATGCAAGTTCAAGTTGAAACTGAAGAAAATTAGAACAAGTCCACAAGAGCCAAAGTATGACCTTGAGTATATCCCACCCGAATTTAGAGACCATCTCAAGAATAGATTTGACACGTTGAACACTAATGACCGAAGACCAAACAAGTTGTGGGATGATATCGAGGACATCCTACATGAAGAAAGCAAGAGGCCATTAAAAAGACAGGAAAGAAAGAAAAGACCAAAATGGATGTCAGAAGAGACTGAAACTTGCTTTTGAATGTTGAACATCTAAAGCAAAAGGAAGAAATGATGAAGTAAAAGAACGGAACAGAAGGCTTCGAAGGGTGGCTTAAGAAGAGAAAGTAAAGTATTATAATGACATGTGCAAAGAGCTGGAGATAGAAAGCCAAAAGGGAAGAACATGCTCAGTATTTCTCAAGCTGAAAGAACTGAAGAAAAAATTCAAACCTACAGTTGCAATAGTGAAGGATTCCATGGGGGAAAATATTAAAAGATACAAGAAGCATCAAAAGAAGATGGAAAGAATACACAGAGTCATTATACCAAAAAGAATTGGTCAATGTTCAATCATTTCAAGAGGTAGCATATGATCAGGAACTGATGGTCCTGAAGGGAGACGTCCAAGCTGCTCTGGAGGCATTGGCAAAAAACAAGGCTCCAAGAACTGACAAAATATCAAATGAGATGTTTCAACAAAGAGATGCAGCGCTAGAAGTGCTCACTCGTCTATGCCAAGAAATATGGAAGACTGCTACCTGGTCAACCAACTGGAAGAGATCTATATTTATGCCTATTCCCAAAAAAGGTGATCCAACAGAATGTGGAAATTACTGAATAATATCACTAGTATCACACACAAGTAAAATTTTGCTGAAGATCATTCAAAAGTGGCTGCAGCCGTATATCGACAAGGAGGTGCCAGAAATTCAGGCCTGATTCAGAAGACAACGTGGAACCAGGGATATCATTGCTGGTGTCAGATGGATCCTGGCTGAAAGCAGAGAATACCAGAAAGATGTTTAAAAAAAAAGATGTTTACCTGTGTCTTATTGACTCTGGTAAGGCATTCAATTGTGTGGATCATAATAAATTATGGGTAATATTGTGAAGAATTGGAATTACAGAACACATACTTGTGTTCATGAGGAACCTGTACGCAGGTCAAGAGGCAGTTGTTCGGACAGAACAAGGAGATACTGTGTGGTTTAAAGTCAGGAAAGGTGTGTGTCAGTGTTGTATTCTTTCACCATACTTATTCAATCTGTATGCTAAGCAAATAATCAGAGAAGCTGGACTATATGAAGAAGAGTGGGGCATCAGGATTGGAGGAAGACTCATTAACAACCTGTGTTATGCAGATGACACAACCTTGCTTGCTGAAAGTGAAGAAGACTTGATGCACCTACTGATGAATAGCAAAGACCACAGCCTTCAGTATGGATTATACCTCAACATAAAGAAAACAAAAATCCTCGCAACTGGACCAACAAGCAACATCATGATAAATGGAGAAAAGATTGAAGTTGTCAAGGATTTCATTTTACTTGGATTCATAATCAATACCCAGGGAAGCAGCAGTCAAGAAATCAAAAGACACTTTGCAGTGGACAAATTGGCTGCAAAAGACCTCTTCGAAGTGTTGAAAAGCAAAGATGTCACCTTGAAGACTAAGGTGCACCTGACCCAAGCTGTGGGGTTTTCAATCACATCATATGTATGTGAAAGTTGGACGAAGAATACGGAAGACTGAAGAAGCATTGACACCTTTGAATTGTGGTGTTGGCAAAGAATACTGAATATACCATGGACTGCCAAAAGGACAAATATGTCTTGGAAAAAGTACAACCAGAATGCTCCTTAGAAGCAAGGATGGTGAGACTGCATTTTACACGCTTTGGACATGTTGTCAGGAAGGATCAGTCCCTAGAGAAAGGACATCATGCTTGGTAAAGTAGAGGGTCAGCCAAAAAGAGGAAGACCCTCAATGAGATGGATTGACAAAGTTGCTGCAACAGTGGGCTCACACATAACAACAACTGTGAGCATAATGCAGGACCAGGCAGTGTTTCGTTCTGTGGTACATAGGGTCACTCTGAGTTGGAACTGACTCAATGGCACCTAACAACAATAACAATAGTTGTTATGGAGTCCTGGTGGTGCAGTGGTTAAGCATTCAGCTCTATCCAAAAGGTTGGCAGTTGGCATCCACCAGCTGCTCCTTGGAAACTTTGTGGGGTGGTTCTACTCTGTTCTACAGCTTTGCTAGCATCAGAATCAACTTGATGGCAGTAGGCTTGGTTTGGTTTTTATAATTGTTATGGTTTAGGTGTAAAGGATATCATGTTTGGTAATGTAGATTGTCAGCAAAAATGATGGAAGCCCTCAATGAGATGGGCTGACACCTTAGCCATAACAATGGCTTAAACATATTAATGATCATAGAGATAGCACAGGACCTGCAATGTTTCATTCTGTTATACATAAGGCTGCCCACGAGTTGGAGCCTATCGATGACAACTAACATCGACATAGGTTTTAAAAAGGACACTTAAACTTCTCTCATAGGGAATGCATAATATGTTTAAGGCATTTAGCATAATAATCGCATAATGAATGTTAATTAGTATTACTGCTGTTGTTTTCTTAAAAATGAAATATTTGGAAAAATGCAGCTGAAGTCTTTTTTTTTATATATATTTGACTTTTAGACAGTAACATGAAAAATTTTGATAACTTCTTGAATCATAGAACACTAGAGGTTAAGTGACTTGACCAGTCATTGTGGTGGTTTCAAAAATCACGGCGTAAATTCTAACAATCCTCCCCTCTAAAAGTGGAGCTGATTTCTTTTCCCCTTGAATAAGGGCAGGCCTTAGTGACTTAATTTCACTGAAAGGAATGCAGCAGAAGTGAAAATTAGGCCATAAAAAACAATACGCCTGACATACACACACTCTCTCTCAGAATGCAACTCTTGTGTCTTAGTCAGGGTTCTGTATAGAAAAAGAACAAGTGATTAGATAGATAGATAGGTAGATAGGTAGATTGATTGATTGATAGATGATAGATAGATAGATAGATGATAGATTAGATAGATAGATAGATAGATAGATAGATAGATAGATAGATAGATAGATAGATAGATAGATAGATAGATAGATAGATGTACACAGATATAAAGGTACAGATACACACACATATGGCAAGCACTCAAACAAGGGAGAGAGAGAGAGAGAGGGGTGGGGGAGTCCCTGGATGATGCGAACAGTTAATGCTCTAGGCTGCTTCTTGGAAGAAAGACCTGATGATCTACTTTTGAAAAGCTAGCCACTGAGAACCTTATGGGGGGAGCATAGTTCCACCCTGTCACATATGGGGTTACCATGAATCAGAGTTGACTCAATAGCAACTGGTTAACTGCTGAGAAAGAGAGAGAGAGAAAGAGTGAAAGATTGGGACAGAGATTTGTTGTTGCC
Organism: Elephas maximus indicus; assembly: GCF_024166365.1. Taxonomy (NCBI): domain Eukaryota; kingdom Metazoa; phylum Chordata; class Mammalia; order Proboscidea; family Elephantidae; genus Elephas; species Elephas maximus. The sequence continues at coordinate 135,547,384 of NC_064823.1, read as the reverse complement.
GTTGTTAGGTGCCGTCGACTCGTTTCCGACTCATAGCGGCCCCATGCACAACAGAGGGAAACACTGCCCTGTCCTGCGCCATCCTTACAATCGTTGGTATGCTTGAGCTCATTGTTGCAGCCACTGTGTCAATCCACCTCGCTGAAGGTCTTCCTTTTTTCTGCTGACCCTGTACTCTGCCAAGCACGATGTCCTTCTCCAGGGACTGATCCCTCCTGACAACATGTCCAAAGTATGTAAGACGCAGTCTCGCCATTCTTGCCTCTAAGGAACATTCTGGCCACACTTCTTCCAAGACAGATTTGTTCGTTCTTTTGGCAGTCCATGGTATATTCAATATTTTTTGCCAGCACCACAATTCAAAGGTGTCAACTCTTCTTAGTTCTTCCTTATTCATTGTCCAGCTTTCACATGCATATGATGTGATCGAAAACACCATGGCTGGGGTCAGGCACACCTTAGTCTTCAAGGTGACATCTTTGCTCTTCAACACTTTGAAGAGGTCCTTTGCAGCCGATTTACCCAGTGCAATGTGTCTTTTGATTTCTCAACTGCTGCTTCCGTGGCTGTTGATTGTGGATCCAAGTAAAATGAAATCCTTGACAACTTCAATCTTTTTCTCCGTTTATCCTGATGTTGCTTATTGGTGCAGTTGTGAGGATTTTTGTTTTCTTTATGTTGAGGTGCAATCCATACTGAAGGCTGTGGTCTTTGATCTTCATTAGTAAGTGCTTCAAGTCCTCTTCACTTTCAGCAAGCGAGGTTATGTCATCTGCATAACGCAGGTTGTTAATGAGTCTTCCTCCAATCCTGATGCCCTGTTCTTCTTCATATAGTCCAGCTTCTCGTATTGTTTGTTCAGCATACAGATTAAATAGGTATGGTGAAAGAATACAACCCTGACGCACACCTTTCCTGCTTTAAACCAATCAGTATCTCCTTGTTCTGTCTGAACAACTGCCTCTTGATCTATGTAAAGGTTCCTCATAAGCACAATTAAGTGTTCTGGAATTCCCATTCTTCACAATGTTTGTTGTGATAATTTGTTATGATCCACACAGTCGAATGCCTTTGCATAGCCAATAAAACACAGGTAAACGTCCTTCTGGCATTCTCTGCTTTCAGCCAGGATCCATCTGACAACAGCAATGACATCCCTGGTTCCACGTCGTCATCTGAATCCGGCCTGAATTTCTGGCAGTTCCCTGTTGATATACTGCTGCAGCCATTTTTGAATCATCTCCAGCAAAATTTTGCTTGCGGGTGATATTAATGATATTGTTCTATAATTTCCACATTCGGTTGGATCACCTTTCTTGGGAATAGGCATAAATATAGATCTCTTCCAGTCAGTTGGCCAGGAAGGTATTTTCCATATTTCTTGGCATAGACGAGTGAGCACCTCTAGCGATGCATCTGTTTGTTGAAACATCTCAATTGATATGCCATCAATTCCTGGAGACTTGTTTTTTGCCAATGCCTTCAGAGCAGCTTGGACTTCTTCCTTCAGTACCATCGGTTCCTGATCATATGCCACCTCTTGAAATAGTTGGATATCGACTAATTCCTTTTGGTATAATGACTCTGTGTATTCCTTCCATCTTCTTTTGATGCTTCCTGCGTTGTTTAATATTTTCCGCATGGAATACTTCACTATTGTAACTCGAGGCTTGAATTTTTTCTTCAGTTCTTTTAGCTTGAGAAATGCCAAACATGTTCTTCCCTTTTGGTTTTCCATCTTCAGGTCTTTGCACATGTCATTACAATACTTTACTTTGTCTTCTCGAGACGCCCTTTGAAATCTTCTGTTCAGTGCTTTTACTTCATCAATTCTTCCTTTTGCTTTAGCTGTTCAATGCTAAAGAGCAAGTTTCAGAGTCTCCTCTGCCATCCATCTTGGTCTTTTCTTTCTTTCCTGTCTTTTCAGTGACCTCTTGCTTTCTTCATGGATGATGTCCTTGATGTCATTCCACAACTCATCTGGTCTTCGGTCACTAGTGTTCAATGTGTCAAATCTATTTTTGAGGTGGTCTCTAAATTCAGGTGGGGTATACTCAAGGTCATATTTTGGCCCTCATGACGTTGCTCTGATTTTCTTCAGTTTCACCTTGAACGTTCATATGAGCAACTGATGGTCTGTTCTACAGTCGGGCCCTGGCCTTGTTCTGACTGATGATATTGAGCTTTTCCATCGTCTCTTTCCACAGATGTAGTCAGTTTGATTTCCGTGTGTTCCATCTGGGAATGTCCATGTGTATAGTTGCCATTTATGTTGGTGAAAGAAGGTATTTGCAACGAAGAAGTTGTTGGTCTTGCAAAATTCTATCATTTGATCTCCGGCATTGTTTCTATCACCAAGGCCATATTTTCCAACTACTGTTCCTTCTTCTTTGTTTCCAACTTTTGCATTCCAATCACCAGTAATTATCAATGCATCTTGATTGCATGTTCGGTCAATTTCAGACTGCAGCAGCTGATAAAAATCTTCTGTTTCTTCATCTTTGGCCCTCGTGATTGGTATGTAAATTTGAATAATAGTCATATTAACTGGTCTTCCTTGTAGGCGTATGGATATTATCCTATCACTGACAGCGCTGTACGTCAGGATAGATTTCGAAATGTTCTTTTTGATGATGAATGCAACACCATTCCTCTTCAAGTTGTCATTCCCAGCATAGTAGACTATATGATTGTCCAAATCAAAATGGCCAATACCAGTCCATTTCAGCTCACTAGTGCCTAGGATATCGATATTTATGCATTCCATTTCATTTTTGATGATTTCCAATTTTCCTAGATTCATACTTCGTACATTCCAGGTTCCGATTATTAATGGATGTTTGCAGCTGTTTCTTCTCATTTTGAGTCGTACCATTTACTTCAAGGAATTGGCTCACAGGATTGTTGGGACCTGGCAGGCCCAAAATACATAGGTCAGGTGACAAGCCGGAGACTTCTGCACACTGGTATCTCAAGCTTCATAGGTCAGGTGGTAAGAAGAGTGAGGTGAGATGAGAGTTCTGCTAAAATATTTCTTTAGAGTCTGAGGCAGAACACACCCTAGGGAAGTTACCTATTTGGTCTTAAGACCATCAACTGATTGATTTTGTTACATTAGATTACATTATGTAGGTAACTACATTACATTACATTTGATGTAAGCTAATTATATATATTTTTAAATTACATTACCATACATTAGATTACATTATTTAGGTAACTACATTACATTACATTAAAAAAAATTTTTTTAGATGTCAGTTAATTACATTACCATACATTAGATCACATTATGGAAGATAATCTGCTTTACTTAATGCCAACTAATTCAATCACCTGTAACCACTCCATAACAGAACTAGAGTTTGACCAAAGAACTGGGGACCATGGCCTAGCCAAGATAACTCATAAAATTGACCATCACACCTTGGAACTCAGCTGTTCTGCTGTGAGGAAATGCAGACTGTATATAGATATTCTGGCCAAAAGCCTCCGTTGAAGTCTTAGCTTATAGCTACGCCTGTGAGTGAGAAAGCCTTTGAGATGACTCTACTCCCAGCCACAACCTGTCTGTAACCTCATTAGAAAAATGAAACAGGAACCTGCTACTAAGCCCAGTCAACACTCAGAACTATGAGAGGTAATAACGATAACTGATTACTGCTATTTATGCCATTAAATTTGATGCATATATTTTATGTAGCAAGAGATAAGCAAGCAGAACAGGTGATAGAAGTATCAGAATTAGAATCCAGTTCCCTGGACTTATGTCCATTGTTTTTATTGCTTCATTAAAAAGATCTCTTCACTTTTATTTGATTTTAATTAGCATTTACAAAATGCTTCTATTCACAGGTATATTCAGGGTCTTAGACTATTTTTGGAAAATGAGATCATTGGGAAGGCTGAGTTTATTTATTTGAAACTCATCATGATCCAGATGAATAAACGAAGGCTCAAAGATCATTATTTAGGACCATGATAAATGGCGAGACACATGCTTCTTTAATGCTAATTAAATATGTAAAGGTTACATGGTAGATGGCAATGATAACAGTCATAAGCAGTGGCACTCAACCAAGCCTCCCCACAGACGATTGATTAACAATGCATGATTAACTATTATCAGGTTCACTTGATCAAATAATTGGGGCTTCAGCTTGATTGTTGAAGGCCTGAGTTATGCCTGAGAGAGAAATTCATTTCCTAGTACCCACTTCATTTTGTGCTTTGTCGGCAGAATCTAAAATACTCACTGAAATGCATACAGAAGTGCACATGTCCACAGTTATTCATTTATATCCTTTTACATTATCGTTTGAAAGCATTTTTTTCTTTTTTCTCTTGGAAGCTATTGGAAGAAACGGATTAGAAAATTGAAAAATACAAGAGACAGACTCAAGGTGTGTGAAAAACAGGGTGTTTGCTGAAGAAGACAGTCAGTTGTGGTTGCATGAGGAAATACGTATTACTGTAGTTGACAACACGGTGAATCCTGGGGGAAGATGTGGAAGAGGGTGATGGGGAATTGCTATTTTTCACTTTTGCCCACTCTGCGTATATCTGCCTGAGGGATAGAAAGTTAATCTCAAGTTACCCAGGTTTTTTTTTTTTTTTTTTTTTTTTGCTGCTGCCAGTGCTTTCTTGGTGGCTGCATCTCTTCTAGTTCCCTGGGGCTGAGCGGAAGAAGGAGGCCACCAGTCCTGAGAGGCCCAGGTTCTTCTGCCGAGAGCATTGATACATTAAACATAGAGTGAGCCCTTTCCCTCTGCTGAGCAGGCTGGGGGTAATTTTATTGGTATCCAAATGTGCCTTTCTAATAGACGCATTCTTAAATTTCCAGACCGTTTACACTTTTAAATTTGATTTTAGTTGAATTATTATGGGCCTTTCACTATCTTTTATTCTGACTTTGGTTCAGGTGAGATTGGGTTGATTTATGATTTCCAAAGGTGGTAGGCACTTTTCCACCAGCTGTTGGGGAGGAAGAGTCACTCCTGAGGGAGGACACTGTAACTTTTGGATAGTCTGAGGCCTTAGCCTAGTGGGCTAAGGAGAGGAGGGCTGTAGTGATTCGTCTTTGCCAGTTAAGGTCAAAGTGTTTCTGATTCATGGCAACCCCATGTGTGCAGAGTAGAACTGCGCCATAGGGTTTTCGAGACTGATCTTTCAGAAACGTATTATCAGGCCTTTCTTCTGAGGCACCTCTGGGTGAGTTTAAACTGCCAACCTTTCTGTTAGTTGTCAAGCACTTATCTGTTTGCTCCGCTCAGGGATTCCTGCTTCTTCTTTGCTTCTGTCTTTTTCTTTGTCAGTCACCAAGAATACAAGTAGAAGTACCCTCTGATTATGAAAAGAAAGTGAAACTAGCTACTTTTGTTCCCATCCTACAGTTCAGAGAGTTGAGTCATATGGGCAAAAGCCACAAACTTTGGCATGAGGGGACCTAAGTTCAAATCCTGGCTCTAACATTATGGCTTGAGGAGATCATAATGTTACTTAACTTCCCTGAACCTCAGGCTCCTCATCTGTAAAATGGGGATGATAAATAGTTACCTTAACAATGAAATGAGTTAATACTTATAAAGAATCTGGTGATGGGTGGTGCTTGATCAGTGATTGCTGTATTAGTTATTAATGAGACACCTGAGCCACATCTCAGAGAACTGCACACTATGTTGATTTTCAGTTACACAAATCAGATCACACCAATCCCCTGCTTAAAATTCTTCAATCATTCCCCTTTGTATTTAGAGTGAAATTTGAACCCCTCCTATGGCTTACCAGGTTCTGCCTGATGTAGTTCTGCCCCACCTCTCAAGCCAGACCTCCGTCCATTTCCCTCCTTGCTCTTAGAGCCCCCAAACATTTGTTCCTCAAGTGTCACAGGCTTTGTTACACTTCAGAACTGTCTCCTAAGCTACTCCTATAGAGCTGTCCTCTCCCTCTCTTTATCTAGCCAACTTGTGTTGTTGTTGTTCTTAGGTGCTGTTAAGTCACTCTGACTCATAGGGACCCCACATATAACAGAACAAAACACTGCCTGGTCCTGTGCCAGCCTCAAAATAGTAGGTGTGTTTGAGCCCATTGTTGCAGCCACTGTGTCAGTTCATCTCATTGAGGATTTTCCTCTTTGTTGCTGACCCTCTACATTGCCAAGCATGATGTCCTTCTCCAGGGACTGGTCCCTTCTGAGAGCATGACAAAAGTAAACGAGATGAAGTCCTACTATCCTCATTTTCAAGAACATTCTGGCTGTACTTCTTCAAGACAGATTTGTTTATTCTTCTAGTGGTCCATGATATGTTCAGGATTGATTCAATAATAGCATAATTCAAATGCATCAATTCTTCTTTGGTCTTCCTTATTCATTGTCCAGTTTTCACGTGCATATGAAGCAACTGAAAACACCATGGCTTGGGTCAAGTACACCGTAGCCATCAAAGTGACGTCTTTGCTTTTTTAAGATTTTAAAGAAGTCTTTTACAGCAGATTTGCCCAATACAATATGTCATTTGATTTCTTGACTGCTGTTTCCATGGGCATTAATTGTGGTCCCAAGTAAAATGAAATCCTCGACAACATCAATCTTTTCTCCGTTTATCATGATGTTGCTTCTTGGTCCATTCGTGAGGATTTTTGTTTTCTTTATGTTGGGGTGTAATCCATACTGAAGGCTGTAGTCTTTGATCTGCATCAGTTAGTGCTTCAAGCTTCTTTTTCAGCAAGCAAGGTTGTGTCATATGCATATCACAGGCTGTTAATGAGTCTTCCTCTAATCCTAATTCCACGTTCTTCTTCATATAGTCCAGCTTCTTAGATTATTTTCTCAGAGTACAGGTTGAATAGGCATGGTGAAAGGATATAACCCTGATACACACCTTTCCTGATTTAAACAACACAGTATTCCTTTGTTTTGTTTGAACAAGTGCCTCTTGGTCTATGTATAGGTTCTGAATGAGCACAGTTAAGTGTTCTGGAATCCCCATTCTGTACAACTTATACCTGTAAACCAAAAACCAAACCTGTTGCCGTGGAGTCCATCCCGAGTCATAGCAACCCTATAGGACAGAGTAGAGCTGCCCCATAGGGTTTCCGCAGAGTGGCCGGTGGATTCGAACTGTTGACCTTTTGGTTAGCAGCCAAGCTCTAACCACTGCACCACCAGGGCTCCTTCTAATACTACACTAAACAGAAGGTCCTAAGAGAAACTTGACCTCACTCAATTTTCAGACACAAGTCAGACCTTGCAATGTAAACTTTCTTGGCATCCTGTATTTCTTCTTCATGGCTTTTCCTACTAATAGGGTAATTAGTCTTTTTGTAAAACAATGAGAATGCCATTGAGCCCCTCTATTGTGCCAGATGCTTTGTCAAACCATTTACATATATTATTTTCCCTAATTTTCACAATGCAATGCTCTAAGTACTATTATTAATCGAGGCTCAAAGAGTTTAATAACTTGTTTAAGGGCGCACAACAAGAAGTAGAGCCTGGATTTGAATGAAGCCACCTGACTCAGGCACTGTATTCTTTTTGGCCGTTCTGCACTTTTCTCTTGCTTCTTAACATCTCTTTTCCAGAGACTCATCAGACTGGCCGAAATGGATAGAATTCAGCAGGTGCCCATGCAACATTTGGGGTTTTGGGTTTATTTATTTTTGTTTTGTTTGCATTTTGAAAACATAATTTAGGCCAGAATTACAACTTCATATACTCATAAGCAAGCAGAGAAAGAGAAAATAAGATAATTCCAATTTTATTTTAAATATAAAACTTCAAGTTTAGGAAAAGTTAACGTTAATGAAAACAGAAATATCATCTGCCAGGGGAAACCCTGCTGGCATAGTGGTTAAGTGCTATGGCTGCTAAACAAGAGGTCAGCAGTTTGCATCCATCAGGTGCTCCTTGGAAACCCTATGGGGCAGTCTTACTCTGTCCCATCAGGTCGCTATGAGTCGGAATCGATTTGATGGCAGTGAGTTTGTTTGGTTTTTTTGGATCTCCTCTGTGGTAAAGGTTCTGTATTAGTCATCTAGTGCTGCTGTAACAGAAATACCACAAGTGGGTGTCTTTAACAAAGTGAAATGTATTCTCTTACATTCTAGGAGGCTAGAAGTCCAAATGCAGGGTGACAGCTTTCTCTCTCTGTCGGCTCTGGGGAAAGGTCCCTGTCATCATTCTTCCTCTGGTCTCAGCGCAGGGACCCTGGGTCCAAAGGACGTGCTCCCCGCTCCCTTGGTGGTGTGAGGTCCACCTTGTCTCTCTGCTTGCTTCTCTCTTTTATATTTCAAGAGATTGACTCAAGAAAAAAACCTGATTTTGTAGATTGAATCCTGCCTCATTAACATAACTGCCTCTAATCCTGCCTCCTTAACATCCTAAAGGCAGGACTTATAACACATAGGAAAATTCACATCAGATGACAAAATTGTGAACAATCACACGATACTGGGGATCATGGCCTAGCTAAATTGACACACATTTTGGGGGACACAGTTCAATCCATAACAGGTTCTATTTCCAGAAGGCTCTTTGAGTGTGTCTGTACACATACACACACACACACACACACACACACACAAGCACACGCATGGTTTCCTGGGAGAAGCAGGGAAATTCAACCCATTTACTCTAAATTAGTTTCAGATGTACTTAAAACAAGTCCTACTGGCAGTGTTATCACCTTCACACCAGAAAATGAAAACATATTGCCATTGTTGTTGTTAGTTGCCATTGAGTTGGCTCCAACTCATGGTGACCTTATGTATTAAAGAATGAAATGTTGCCCAGTCCTGTGCCATCTTCATGATTATTGGTATGTTTGAGTCAATTGTTACATCTACTGTGTAGTGCCTTCCAACCTAGGGGGCTTATCCTCCAGCAGGTGATCAGACAATATTCTGTTGTGATTCATACAATTTCATTGTTTAATTTTCGGAAGTAGATCAGCAGGCCACTTTCCTAGTCTATCTTAGTCTGGAAGCTCCACTGAAACTTGTCTACCATGATTAACCCTGCTAGAGTTTGAAATACCAGAGGCATAGCTTCCAGTATCATAGCAACATGCAGGCCACGACAGTATGGTAAACTGACAGATGGGTGGTGGCATCAACACCTCAGTCAGTATTTGTCTTAGTCATCTAGTGCTGCTATAACAGAAATACCACAAGTGGATGACTTTAACAAAGAGAAATTTATTTTCTCACAGTCTAGAAGGCTAGAAGTCCAAACTCAGGGCACCAGCTTCAGAGGAAGGCTTTGTCTCTCTGTTGACTCTGGGGAAAGGTCCTTATCATCAGTCTTCCCTTGATCTGGGAGCATCTCAGCACAGGAACGTCAGGTCCAAAGGGCGTGCTCTGCTCCTGACACTGCTTTCTTTGTGGTATGATGTCCCCACTCTCTACTTGCTTCTCTTTCCTGTTTATCTCTTGAGACATAAAATGTGGTTCAGGCCACACCCCAGGGAAACTCCCTTTACATTGGATCAGGGATGTGACCTGGGTAAGGGTGTTACAATCCCACCCTAATCCTCTTTAACATAAAATTATAATCACAAAATGGAGGATAACCACACAATACTGGGAATCATGGCCCAGCCAAATTGATACACACATTTCTGGGGAACACAATTCAATCCATGACAGTATTTATAAATAAAAACTTATAAGGTATCCAGACCTGGAGAATGTAGATGGGCATACTATAGTTATGCTAAATTTTTCTCTAAGAAATTACTCCTACTGAGTTTCATTATTGCAAATGTGACATTCCTTCTCAGGCATGTCACTAACATCCAGTGGCTGTAGGTTTAGTGCACTAAGTTACTTGGATGGAATGAAGGCATAAGATACTCTTATTTTCCCTATCTTGAACAAGATTGCAATTCTAAAAATCATCAAAATATAAACTAATTAAATTTATGGTCCTGAAATCAGAAGACACGATCTTTTACATTATGGAGGGGCTGAGGTTTCTTTTACTGAGATTACATTAAGGACTCAGAAAGGAAACAATATTATGTGAATACTAAAAAACACAGAACAATGGAGTTGCATATAAGGTGTAAGTTGCCTGTTGTTAAGATTACATTTGAAAATCCTTAGAAATGTGTTATGAATTGAATTGTGTCCTCCAAAAATATGTGTTGAAATCCTAACCCCTGTAGGTGTAAATATGACCCTGTTTGGAAATAGGGGTTTTCTTTTGTCACCATAATGAGATCATGCCAGTGTAGCATGATCTCATTTTCACTTCTGAGTTATAAAAAGACCAAACTAGACACACAGACTCACAGGTGAATAGGAAGGCAGAAGATGGAAACATGCAACTATGAGCCCGGAACACCAAGGATTGTTGGCAGCTAGAAGGTGAAATCATGGTCTTCTTTTTCTTTCCTGTCTTTTCAACGACCTCTTGCTTTCTTCATGTATGATGTCCTTGATGTCATTCCACAACTCGTCTGGTCTTCGGTCACTAGTGTTTAATGCATCAAATCTATTCTTCAGATGGTCTCTAAATTCAGGTGGGGTATACTCAAGTTCATATTTTGGCTCTTGTGGACTTGCTCTGATTTTCTTCAGAAAACTTGCTGAAACTAGCTCTTGAGTGTCGAGCAGCTAAAGCAAAAGGAAAAATTGATGAAGTAAAAACACTGAACAGAAGATTTCAAAGGGCGTCTCGAGAAGACAAAGTAAAGTACTATAATGACATGTGCAAAGAGCGAGAGATGGAAAACCAAAAGGGAAGAACATGCTCGGCATTTCTCAAGCTGAAAGAATTGAAGAAAAAATTTAAGCCTTGAGTTGCAATAGCGAAGGAGTCCATGGGGAAAATATTAAACGGCGCAGGAAGCATCAAAAGATGGAAGGAATACACAGAGTCATTATACCAAAAAGAACTACTCGATGTCCAACCATTTCAAGAGGTGGCATATGATCAGGAACCGATGGTACTGAAAGAAGAAGTCCAAGCTGCTCTAAAGGCACTGGCAAAAAACAAGGCTCCAGGAATTGATGGAATATCAGTTGAGGTGTTTCAACAAACAGATGCATCGCTGGCGGTGCTCACTCGTCTATGCCAAGAAATATGGAAAATACCTTCCTGGCCAACTGACTGGAAGAGATCCATATTTATGCCTATTTCCAAGAAAGGTGATCCAACCGAATGTAGAAATTATAGAACAATATCATTAATATCATACGCAAGCAAAATTTTGGTGAAGATCATTCAAAAACAGCTGCAGCAGTGTATCAGCAGGGAACTGCCGGAAATTCAGGCCGGTGTCAGAAGAGGACGTCTAACCAGGGATGTCATTGCTGTTGTCAGATGGATCCTGGCTGAAAGCAGAGAATACCAGAAGGATGTTTACCTGTGTTTTATTGATTATGCAAAGGCATTCAACTGTGTGGATCATAACAAATTATCACAACAAACATTGTGAAGAATGGGAATTCCAGAACACTTAATTGTGCTCATGAGGAGCCTTTACATAGATCAAGAGGCAGTTGTTTGGAGAGAAGAAGGGGATACTGATTGGCTTAAAGTCAGGAAAGGTGTACATCAGGGTTGTATTCTTTCACCATACCTATTTAATCTGTATGCTGAACAAATAATACAAGAAGCTGGACTATATGAAGAAGAACAGGGCATCGGGATTGGAGGAAGACTCATTAACAACCTGCGTTATGCAGATGACACAACCTTGCTTGCTGAAAGTGAAGAGGACTTGAAGCACTTACTAATGAAGATCAAAGACCACAGCCTTCAGCATGGATTGCACCTCAACATAAAGAAAACAAAAATCCTCACAACTGGACCAATGAGCAACATCATTGTAAATGGAGAAAAGATTGAAGTTGTCAAGGATTTCATTATACTTGGATCCACAATCAACAGCCATGGAAGCAGCAGTCGAGAAATCAGAAGACGCATTGTATTGGGCAAATCTGCTGCAAAGGACCTCTGTAAAGTGCTGAAGGGCAAAGATGTCACCCTGAAGGCTAAGGTGCGCCTGACCCAAGTCATGGTATTTTCAATTGCTTCATATGCATATGAAAGCTGAACAATGAATAAGGAAGACCGAAGAAGAATTGACGCCTTTGAATTGTGGTGTTGGCGAAGAATATTGAATATACCATGAACTACCAAAAGCACCAACGAATCTGTTTTAGAAGCACAACTAGAATGCTCCTTAGACGCAAGGATGGCGAGACTGTGTCTTACATACTTTGGACATGTTGTCAGGAGGGATGAGTCCCTGGAAAAGGACATCATGCTTGGCAGAGTACAGGGTCAGCAGAAAAGAGGAAGACCCTTAACCAGGTGGACTGACACAGTGGCTGCAACAATGAGCTCAAGCATAACAACGATTGTGACGACGGCTCAGGACAGGGCAGTGTTTTATTCTGTTGTGCATAGGGTCACTATGAGTTGGAACCAACTTGACGGCACCTAACAACAACAACAAGAAGGTGAAATAGACAAGGAAGGACCTGCCTCTAGACTTATGCCCTGAATTTGGACTTCCAAACTCTTACCCTGGTGGCGCAATGGTTAAACACTCAGCTGCTAACCAAAAGTTTGGTGACTTGAACTCACCCAGTGGCTCTGATGGAGAAAGACCTGGTGATCTGCTCTTGTAAAGATTAGTGCCTAGAAAACCCTATTGGGCAGTTCTACTTTGTCACATGGAGTTGCTAGAGTCGGAATTGACTTGATAGCCCCTAAGAACAACAAGGGTCCTAAACTATGAGAAGATAAATTTCTGTTCTTTAAAGACACCCACTGGTGGTATTTCTTGCTATGGCAGCACTAGGAAGCTAAGACAAGAGGCCCCTTGTTGGAAGCTGACATCTGCTTTAGGAAATCCACTGTGGCCACTTTTTCCTCCAGGGTTGGAGCAGGTTGGTGTCTCCTCTTCCCTCGAGCACCGGAGGAAGACGTTGGCTGGTATTCAGGCCCAGGTCGTTGAGAAGCAGCTGCCCTTGGTGCTCTCATTCACACTCACTGTGTTGGGAAGATGCTCTGAGATGCATGGGAACCTTCTAGGGGGGTAGCAGAGCCACAGCCCCATGTCACTCATTCCCAGCCATAGGGTCATCCAAGGAAATTTGTGTTGGAATCAACCGAGCTCCTTGTGTAGTTTCTTTCTCTGTCTCCCTGTCTCTGTTTTTTCCTCTCTTTTTACCTGAGAGCATATTTTTAAAATCTAATAAGTTAAATGCGCATATAATGAAACTTCCCTGTGTATATGTGGAGCCTCTGTGTTTTTTTTCTTTAATCCCTCTGTTTTCAGACTCAGGAATTATTAATGTTTCTGATTGACTTACCCCTTTATTCCTAGAGCTCAGAGCCATGGAAGCCGATGGAGGGTGATACCAGTGTGCTGAATGGCTGACGCACAGTCTTAGTTCTCTGAGGCATTGATTCTTAAGGGTGGCTGCTCAGCTCCCCAGGGGACCGTGGAGTTTTCATAGGTGGTCCAGGGCTGCCTGTTTCGTTTAAAAATGCTCAGGCTATTCTTTTGCCATAGCGAATAACTTATTTAATGCAGCCAACTACAGTCAACAGACACACACAAAAAATTCATTTGTGTCTCATCAAAGCAGAGAAAAACTCTCTATTCATTCTGTTAAAGATTTTTCTTTTTTTTTTTTTTTTTTTAACAATGCCAACTAAGAGAGGTTGTATTTCTTGGACATTTAGATACAATGAAGTGGCCCTGGAAACCCTAAAGTTTTGAAGTTGCACGGGACAGTAAAAAGGACACTGGACATGTAGCCTAGTCAATGTCATTTATACTTCAGGCTTCAAGTAACAAGAGCGGATACTTATTGTAAGCAGATCCTGCAGTGAGAGATTTACACATACTAAACAAACAAAAAACAGTTGTTATCAAGTTGATTCCAACTCTTGGTGATCGCATGTGTGCAGAGTAGAACCGCACTCCACAGCGTTTTCAAGACTGACCTTTCGGAAGCAGATCGCCAGGCACTTCTTCTGAGGCACCTCAGGATAGGTCCAAACTCTCAACCTTTTGATTGGCAGTTGAGCGCTTAGCCATTTGTGTCACCAGGGACACTTTGAATATATTAGACCATCTTAATCTTCCCCCAAATCCTTTGAGATAGAGGCTTTTATTTTTATCTCCATTTTAAAGTTATAAAAACAGAGGCACAGGGAAGTTTAATAACTTGCCCAAGACGGCCCAGTTTGGAAGTAGCATAAGTAGGATTTGAATCTGAACAAAATGGCTTGGAGCCTACATACTTACATGCTGCTCTCAATTTTTCCTCTATCCTATCTCATTTAATCCTCACAACAACTCAGTAATACAGCTACTATTAAGCTTTGTTCACGTATGAAGTTACACAATGTGCTCAAATTCATCGCTTAGTAAGGGGAAGACCCAGGGCTTGAATCTAGGTCCCTTCGTAAAGCAACACTCATCAGAACCCTTTTTCAAAGACAGACCTGAGTTTAAGCCATGGTTATGCCACCTACAAGCTCTTTGACCTTGTGCCAGTCACTTATTCTTCTGTATCCTCAGTTTCCTTATCGTAAAGTGGGGATAATAATACAATCCTGCTCACATGTTTGAGAATACGATCAAGTGAAGTAATGTAGCTAAAAGGTTGTTTCTTTCCAACGTCCTTGGCAGTGAGCAACGGAGCCTGTTTGGATCATTTCTCTCTTTCATTTTCTAAGAGATGATATAGTGAGCAGAAACCTGGAAGAGTTAACATTCTTTCTTAAGGATTAAGTTACTTGCTAGGAAGAACTTGGACACTGAAGTACTTGGATCTGCCTCATCAGTCTATGTGGTAGGGCAGTTTCTAATTTTACTGAGACTTTGCTTGGGAGCCCAGGCACAGGTAGAACCTGAAAGAAAAAGGAAAGTATTTAAAATAATGTGAGATGTTTTTGCAAAAATGATAAAGTATTTTGAGAGAAGGAAATGTCTCCAAAAATAAGCTACTATGGAAGTTCCTTTTGATGAAGAAGGCTTATTCCCATGACATACCTATAACCTTTTAAGTAGGATTATTATACTACATAAGGCCTAAGGATTTAAGACATCATATAATGATTGATGTTATTTTAAAAACTCATTGACCTTTGACAAATATTGTCAAATATATTTCAAAGTCTATAAAGCATGACCTGGGGTCTTGGGATGAAGACAAGTGAGAGACAGGAGTTGGACTATGATTATAAGTGATAGGGTTTATGAGAGATAATCCATTACAAATGGGAAGGAAGCTGGAGTGAGGACGCTGGAGATGGGGAGGTACGCTTGCTCCAGGTACACAGCAATTTATCCATTGCTGTGCAATGATTCTTGTTGACTGCATGTTTTTTCTGCTGGTTTTGCCTGTGTACCTTCAGATGGCTGCACTGACCTGGATGTTTGGCTGGAGGCTGGGCTCAGCTGGGTAGCTGAGATGGCTAGGCCACTTTCTCCATGTGGTCCCCATCCTCAAGGAAGCAAGACTGAACCATTGTTGGAGCAACATTACAAGTGGACAAGCCCCAAACAAATAAGTTTTTCTCAAACCTCTATTTGTGTCACATTTGCTGATTTTGCATTGGTCAAAAAAATCCGTGTAGCCATGCTCAGAATGAGTGTGGGAAGAGACTCAACAAGTGTGTGGATACAGTGAGGTGTGATTTATTGGAGCCCCTAATCTAACAGTCTACCACAGCCTGCTGTCTATTCTCTCCCATAGCATATACGCTTATCCCTCCTAAGACCTTTGAAGTCTCATGCAATCATGACATCAAGCATGAAGTTTATGAATTCCTGATCTGAATCAGGTCTGGGTGTGGATGAGCTCTTTGGGTATAGTGCCTCTTGAGTCTGAAACCTGTGAATTAAAGATATTAGTTACCTGCCCCCCATACCGAATATACAAAGGTGAACTAGAGTCAAGATAAACACAATTGACACTCCCACTCAAAAAAAGGGAGGGTAGGAGGAGGCACATATTAGTCACTGGCCCATAGCAATTCCAAAATCCAGCCAGTCACATAGTGTCAGTGTCCCTTATTCTGGGAAAGGGAATGTTCTTTGATTAGGGCCAGTTCTGCTCCATGGGCGTAGCTTTCTAATCCACTGCTCTCTGTGGCCATTGGCTCCACCCTCAGGTCTTTTGTTTTCCAGAAGAAATGGCCTGTATTTGCTGTTGACTTGTCTTTTTAGCCTTCTTTCTGCTTGTGGAAAGTTGGGGCCCTGAGCCTCTTTCATTTCCAATTGTCTCTTTCCGATTTAGTCTAAGGTGGTACAGTAGCCTTCACAGTTGGCCACTCAGTGGGCATTCTATGAATCTGAATGGGTTCACTTCATGGTCCAAAAGTCACATCCACAATTCTTTTTGACCCAGACCTCTTTCTACTTTAGGCTGAGTGTCAGGGTGTTGTGGCATATTGCCTTTAAGATTTTTAGGAACTCTTTTTTTTTTTTTTTTTAGTTTAGTTGAGAGACTAACTAGGCACTTTACTAAATCTTTCTGAAGTCTTAACAAAAAGCCTTATAGGCACACTTTTGATCTTACCCCTGAGGCTGTTTCTTACTCTGAATCTTTTACCCACTAAAAAAAAAAAAAAAACTAAAGATAGTGAAAATTATTTCTTTTATTTTCCAATCCAGTACAGTCTGTTTCTCCTGTATTTCCTTGAAATTTGGCTTGCAAACTAAACAGTTCTCTTTGCAGCTAATCGCTTCTTTGTATGCAGCTACAAGAAGCGAGTTCACATTTTCAACATTCTGCTTGGAAACATTAGTTTGATCCGCAATTCCATTTTGTATCTTCCAAGTTAATATTGGCGATAGTTTTGCCAATGACCATGAGTCATTATCTTACCAACATCCAATAGCAGCTTTTTCATTGTGGTAATTGGAATAATTCATCCACCCACCCACCGCCAGCCTCGAAAAGATGTCCATGTTCTAATCTCCAAAACCTGTGAGTATGTTACCTGCTGTGACAAAATAGACTTTGTAGATGTCATTAAGGATCTTGAGATGGGGATATTATCCCGGATTATTCCACTGAGCCCAATGTAATCAAAAGGTCCTTATAAGGAAAAGAGGGAGGCAGGAGAGGCAAAGACAGGAAAGGAGATGTGATGGTAGCAGCAGAGATCAGAGAGAGAAAGAGAGTGATTTGGAGATGCTATGCTGCTGGCTCTGAAGATGAAGGGAGGAGCCACAGCCAAGGAACGTATGTGGTCTCTAGAAGCTGAAAAAGATTAAGATTAAAAAAAAAAAAATTTCTTCCCTAGAGCCTCCAGAAAGAATGCAGCTCTGCTAACTCCTTGATTTTAGCTCCATAAGACCCATTTTAGTCTAAACTTCAGAACTAATCTGACCTCCAAAAGTGTAAGCTAATAAATTTTCATTGTTCCAAGCCAGTAAATCAGTAGTAATTTGCTACAAGAGCAATGGGAAATTAATACACTTACCATTGTTCCATCTTCTGCTATTAGTTTGTTCACCATTTCTCCAGCATTCATCAAAAACTTATTGGTTATTTTCCAGTCTCTGCCTACTTTCTGGCCTCAAAGTTAATGCTACATGTTTAGTTCACTTCTGTGGCTTAAAACAATATGAATTTATTTGTAATTTTTAATGATTGTGTGGATTGCCTGGGCATTTCTTCTAGTTTCATCAAGGCTCACTCATGTGTTTATACTTGGTTGAAGAGTTGGCAGGAGGCTGGGATCTGCTGGGAAAGCTGAGATAGCTGGGTCTATCTCTTCATGTGGTTTTTCATTCTCAAGGAGGGTAGGCTGAGTTGGTTCTCTCATATAGTGAGAGAAGCATTCCAGGAGCGCAATCCAATGTGCGAATACTTGACTCTGCTTGCATTAACTTACTGACATCCCACTACCCAAAGCAAGTCATATAACCAAACTCAAAGTCAATGAAGCGGGTGGGCAACAGAAGGGCAAGGATACTGGGAGATGTGATTTATCGGGGGCCGGAAATCCTGGTGGCATAGTGGTTAAGAGCTATGGCTGCTAACCAAAAATGTCAGCAGTTCACATCCACCAGGTGCTCCTTGGAAACCCTATTCGGCAGTTCTACTCTGACCTATAGGGTTGCTATAAGTTGGAATTGACTTGATGGCAGTGGGTTTTTTTGGTTTGGTGATGGTTAAGATTGTGTGACAACTCGGCTGGGTTATGATTCTCAGTGATTTGGCAGTTATGTAATGATGTAACTTGGCAGTTATGTAATGATGTAGTTACCCTCTATTTTGTGATATAATGTAATCACTTCCATGAGGTGATCTGATGTGATCAGCCAATCAGTTGTAAGGGTAGTTTCTCAGGGGTGTGAACTGCATCCAATATATATGGACGCTCTGGCAAAACTCACAGGTTTTGGTCACTCTGGATCCTGCATCTAGTTTGTAGTCATCTGATTTCTGGTTCTTGGGACTTGAGCCAGTGGCCTGCTGTATTGCCTGCTGACCTTGAGATTCACTGGCCTCTGCAGTTTGTGAGTCAGCAGCCTGCCACTTTACCTGCCGATCTCGGATTTGTCAGCTCCCGCAGCCTGTGAGCCATCAGCCTGCTGTCTGACCTACCAATCTTTGGTTCCTCAGCCCCTGCAGCTATGTGAACTGGAAGAAGCCTCCAGCCTGATGCCTGGCCCATGGACTTGGGACTTGCCAACCTCTACAACCATGTGAATTAATTCCTTGAGATAAATTTCACTCTCTGTCTGTCTCTCATTCTCTCTCTCTCTCTCTATATATGTACACACACGTTTCACTGGTTTTTCTTCTGTAGAGAACCCAGCCTAAGACAGGGGCCATGAGTTAAAAATCTATCACAATTCCTAAGTATCCTCACAAGAAATTAAAGTGAATTATCCATACAGAACAGGACGTATTTCAGGTATACTCATCCTTGTGATACTTCACTAAGTTACTGGAAAATATTACATATCAGACTTACTTCAAGGTTAGTTAAGTAGACTTTTTATTATTTCTGGGTTTTTTTTGGGAAAAAAAAATTGACTAAAAACTACTTCTTACTTTCCAGCCTAATTTCTATGTTAAAAAATCCATTTGATAATCGAAAAACAAAACAAAACAAAACAAACAAAAAAACATTCTCTCAGTACAGAATAAAAGCTAGAAGATTTTAAAAGCGATTTCGGATTGATTCGTCATGTTATTGGATGGATTTCTAAAAACAAAAATCAGGAAATCAATCAGAAAAAGTGTCTTGTAAGGAGACAGAAGGCTCAGAAAATACAGGAGAGTACTATGAAAAGCGAGAGGTGGGGGATGTGGGAAATGTTGTAGGACATTCTACTTCTTTCAATCGGCTGTTGACAAAAAATAGAAGCCAGAGTATTGGAACATTTGTGATATGCTATAGATGCAAAAGTAGAAAGGCCGCCTTCTCATTGACATGTGAAGATTTTTTTTTAATGTGACATTTTTCATTCACTGTGAAATAAAAATATACTTTCTGAATATGATGACAAAAATAGCGGACATTTAATATGCACTAGGAGCTACGGCTCTTAACCAAGAGGTCGCAGTTTGAATCCGACAGGCGTTCCTTGGAAACTCTACAGGGCAGTTCTACTCTGTCCCATGGGGTCGCTATGAGTCGGAATTGACTTGACGGCAGTGGGTTTTTTTTTTTTTTTTTTTTTTTTATAGGAAACCCTATGGGGCAGTTCTACTTTGTCCTATAGAGTCATCATGAGTCAGAATCGACTCGATGGAAACAGCTTTAGTTTTTGGTTAGGCATTTTGACAGGTACAGGAATACAGAGACAAAACATGTTTCCTTCTCTTTAGGGTCTTACAGTCTACCAAGAACAATGACTTGTGAACAGAGCAATACAATTTTATGTAAAAGTTCAACGTGGTGCTTGGTCCTTAATGACACTTGTGGAAATATCAATACCTGTGGTGGTCTGCCTCCCCCTTGCCCTTGCTTCTGAATCTATGCATTGATCAGATCCAGACCTCAGCTTTTCTAAACTGTTCCCCAGACTGTTTCTGTCTTTGATTATCGGTTATTGTGTGCCTGAGAGAAGATAGCGACTCACCCCATCTAATGAGTTTGAGCAGATAGAAGTCTGGTTAGAAAGGTTTTCAAGAGCTTCCGGATTCAGAGAAACAAGGATGGCATTGTCTTTTCTTTGTTTCCTGTTATCATTTCAGAGTTTTTATTTGAATAGGCATACAGAGAGGTTTAATATTCTACCAAAGTTTTTGTGAGCTATTTGGTCGCTACTGGGCTATTTTAGGAAACCCCGGTGGCGTAGTGGTTAAGTGCTACGGCTTCTAACCCAAGGGTCGGCAGTTCAAATCCGCCAGGTGCTCCTTGGAAACTCTATGGGGTAGTTCTACTCTGTCCTATAGGGTTGCTATGAGTTGGAATCGGATGGCAGTGGCTTTGGTTTGGCTATTTTTTTTTTTTTTTGGTCTATTTTAAGAAGTTTCTGAATGCCTTGATCTGCATTCAGTTTTTCTCTTTTCAGTAAAAATAAGAAACATTTTAAGAAAGATTTTGTTTGGTAACGCAGCCTAGCAGAGAAAGTGTTAATATCCATATAACTTAGCATAGCTAAAATCTGTATTATCTTAAGCATAAAATTTTCATAAATCAATGAACAAATGAGGGTGGTGTGATAGAGTCATAACCTGCAAGTTTTTGTCTGCCAGTTCCATGCTTGGTTGACTATCAAGATGGGTATTTAATGCATTCATGTGGAAGGATACTAATTCACAGCAGGGAAATAGCAACTCTCAGAATCTAACCGTGGGGTTTGTGGAACGTGAGCCAGTCAACACACCTGAATGCTAAATGTCTACCGAGGACTAAGCATCAGGGACACATTGCAGGTATGGTCTGCCCACTACTAGAACTACCCAGGAAAGAGTCGTGACTGTGCCAGAAACCTTAATGGTTTGACAGATGGACATGTGAGCAATTTATAACAAGCTCCTCAAGAGTTCCCAATTTAATTCCTTATTTTAACTACTGTGGGAGTTCAGGATGTCAAAGTGTCTTGGGAATATTTCAGTGAGAGTGAGAATTAGAAGAATTTCAGCCTTTTCTTTCTTAAGATAGAGGAAAATGCCTATCCTCCGTGAGTCTCAGGTTTTTTTTTTTTTTTACTTATTAGCAAACAAATACTTCTTGAATATTCCGAAGTGTGTGTGTCTGGTCAGCCAGAGGCTTGGATGGAGACACCACCTTCCGCACCATCAATGCTTGGTGATGGTTATTGTTCTCTGCTGTGGAGTTGACTCTCAACTCATGGCCGCCCCAGGCATGATGGAATGAAACGCGGTCTGGGCCAGTGCCATCCCCATGATCAGTTGCAGATTGGTCTTTTGTGAACCAATGCTTGGTGGCTGTTGCTGTTGTTGTGTGGTGCTGTCGTGTCGATTCCCGTTAGAGGAGGTGTATCATTGGGTTGTGGGAAATGGTGTAAATGTTTAATAACCAGGTTTCAAGGAAAAAAAAAAAACAACAAAAAACAACTCTGATTAGTAGCATTTGCTGATTTCTGAGGTGTCAATACTCCCACCATGACCAATTTCAAGCTATTCAACCTGATGTCACTGAACGTAGATATGGGGAGAAATGTGCTCAGCTTTCTCTCATCAGCTGGCACAATGTGGCACCAGCACACTACTGAGGAGGGATTTCAGGGGTAGAAAAATGATTTCACAGTCTTTTACATTTGGGGTTCTTCTTAACACCTGCATTTGGGCTTTTGAATATTGTAGATACAATGAAGGTGAGCAGTTTAAAGATTTTTCTTCCTTTACTTCTATTTATTTGATTTTTCCAGATGAAAAATGACTGGAAATTTTATTGTTTTACATTAAGGGTAATGCCATTAATATCCTCCTGGATATATTTTACCTTAAAGACCAGGGACAGATTACCCAATAAGCAAGATTGTGCTTACAGGTGAAACTGTGTACTACAGATTAGTAAGCACAGGTAAGCCCCTGCTCACCTTACTTACTGGTTAATCTGTTCCTGTTAAAGACCATTGAGTCTAAGTCCTGAAGTACCTAAATAGGTGAGATGTGTTAGGTCTCCTAAAGAACCAGTCATATTAAATGACAAACGCATCTAGGTGACTTGAACGCCTGCTGGATTTGTTTTTTTGAAATTGTATCATGATACCAGTTTTAATTTTTCAGATAACTTACATGAGATAACTTACGTAATTCTAATTCTAAAGGCCTTTTTTTAGTGATTCATTTAAATCAATCATGCATAAATTGACACCACTAGTTGAAGCCTTTGAATATTATTTGTATGGATAATACTTCTAATTGGAGGTAGTTATACTCACCTACTCCAACTCAGTCTTTAACTAGTGCAGTCTCCCAACCCAATCAATCTTAGAGTTGCTATGTTTAAAAATTATCCTAAAACCACTTAAAATAGGGTAAGAGTAAGGGAACCATATAATATAATCTCATTGTTTTCCATGCCTTAAGGTGGATGCTGGAAGAGTCAGTTCTGACCTAGATTCATTATAGGTTTGGGTGGGTAGAGTAAAACCTCCTTAGTGCCCTGGCTGTGCTTACAAGGAATTATGGTTTGATTTTTGTCCCCCCCAAAAGATAGGTTGAAGTCCTAACACCCGGTGCCTGTGAATGTGACCTTATTTGGAAATAGGGTCTTTGCAGATACAATTAATCAACATAAGGTCATACTGGAGTAGGATGGGCCCTCATATAATATGACTGGTGTCCTTATAAGAAGAGGAGAAGAGACACAGAGCCAGACAGATACAGAGGAAAGACGGCTATGTGGAGACAAAGGCAGAGATTGGAGTTAAGCCACCACAAGCCAAGGAATGCTTGGGGCTACCAGAACCTGGAAGAGATAAGGAAGGCTCTTCCCCCAGAGCTTTCCGAGAGAACATGGCCCTGCCAGGACCCTGAAATCAGACTCCTAGTCTCCAGAACTGTGAGACAATGCATTTCTGTTGTTTTAGGTCATTCATTTAATGGTGCTTTGCTATGGCAGCCCCAGGAAACTAATACATTGGGGTAGAATCAGCTGATCTGGCTGGGATGCATTTTCCCTGTGTGTCCCCCACAAAGCATGTGTTCAATAACAATTTGAGCATGATGATAGTGTCAGAGCTTCTGCAGATGTCTACAGTGAGGCAGTCCTGGAAGTTTTTTGGATCTCCTTTACTCCAGGCAACAGCCCAAGCCTGCACTACCTGCCATAATCCAGGCACTGAACGGGGGTCTGGGACGGGAAGGATGGTTAAGCTGTACTCCCTGCCAGGATGTTTAGACCAATGCATAAGAATGTGTGTTAAAAATGCCCCTACCAACTGCTTAAAATAGCTCAAAGTTTGGAAACAACTTAAAAGCCTTTAATGAGAAACTAAAACATTAAAGTATGGCTTAGTAATACAGTGAGATTCTCTGCATCTACAACAGCTGCAACAATGGCTCAAGCCTAGCAATGACTGTGAGGATGGTGCACGACTGGGCAGTGTTTTGTTCTGTTGTGGATAGGGTTGCTATGAGTCGGAACTGACTCGATGGCACCTAACAACAACAACTAAAATATTAATGTAAATATGTATTTATTAACCCAAAATGAATGAGTGATGTGTAATTATCTGAAAAAAAACGTTTAGACTACACCTCATTTATATAAAAAGTACATACTGACGCTGATACATATATAGCAAAATGACTGGAAGGATGCGTAATGAATTTGAAGATTATGGATATTCTTTTTTCTATGTTGTTTGTCTACATTTCTGTATTGAACAGACACCATGTGACAATGAAATAATAGCTAGAAAAGGACATCCTGTCTGATAAAGTAGAGGGCCAACAAAAATGAGGGAAACCCTCAGTGAGATGGATTGACACAATAGCCACAGCCATGGCCTCAAAGACACCAGCGATCGTGAAGAGGGTGCAGGAGTCGGCAACTTTTTGTTTTCTTATAGTTGAGGTCACAGCCGACTCGATAGCAACAGAAAACAGTAAAAGGTTAAAAATGAAAAAAAGAATTTATATATATGCAATTTAAGAGTGATGTTTATGAGGCTTGGCAATACCCCGGTCCTCCTGGCTTATTCCATCTTCTTCCCTTCCTACGTGTGTCCCTCCCCATCCTCCCTTATGGGGATGCGACCTGAATCTAATATTGTGCGTTCAGTAGTTTTACTTCTTACTCCTGGTGTTGCTTCCTACACCTAAGGACTCTGCCCCTTGGCCTTGCATTGTGAGAATAGAGACTAGGATGCCAGAGTTTTCTCAAGAAAGTCAGGCAGTTGGAGCTATTTCAGAAAGTCCGGCAGGGAAGGGGGGCAGGGGTGTCGCTGCTCGAATCTAGTGGCTGGGATGTAGGGGAATGGACTGTCCAGTCCTGCCAGGCACCTTCACTGATGCAGACACCCGGGGCTTTCTCTCTCAGTTTCCCTTGGCTTCTCTTCTACTCCTTCCACTGACATGGTCCTGTCACAAGAGACTACAGAGCCTGGAGAAATCCTCAAGTAGCTATTCAGGATTCAGCTGCCCTCTTGGCTCAATCCCGCTTAATGTCTGTGTCAGCATATCCCTCACCTCCTCTAAGTCTCAGTCTGCGAGCTGTGTTTTTAGCTTTCCTAAATGGAAACATGTCTCAAGAGGAGGATTAGCCAATTGGCTAAAGCACAAAGAATCAATTTAGTTTAAAATAGTTCCTTTAATGGTGGTGCTTTGCATCCACAGTAATTTTCCAAGGCACTGTGTGCTTTGTCAGAACTCCTTGGGGAGCAGAGTGGGCTTGCCTTTCCCCATTAGGCAGGGAGGGTCTGTAGCAGATCCCCTGCTTTCTGATGGAGTGAAGAGCTGAGCCAGAAAAAGATAAGACTATAAACAGATATGCAATGAGAAACAGCTTAGAATGTTACTTGGATGTTTTATCTTCAATACAAGGAAGAAGAGAAATTATCAAAAACTATAGGTAGCAGAATTATAGCCTGGCTTATATACTGACAAATTAATTACAAGAAATGATCTTCTAACAAGGTTCCCTGGTAATGAAACCTATCCCTAGCAACACAAGGACTCATAACTGATGTCTTAAAGTAAAAAGGCTCTCATTGTATGCTTAGCCAAATATTTGGGACATATATCTCATTTGAATAGAAAACCAAATTTAAAAATTTAGGCAATACCACTAAATAACTGAAATCAGGCACAATGTCAAACATTGCCATACAAGAAGAAAATATTAGTTTATTCTTTTTTATGTTACCACAAACAGTTTTGTTGTTGTATTTTTTTTTTTCCAGGCTCAAATGACATATGTTATTATGTTAGTTTTTCTTTTAATAAAAATTTTCAGGTACTTTTTTACCTCCAAGAGATAAAAATATGAAACTATGCTCATAAACTACCACGTATCTGTCAGTTTCTCCTGCATTGGTGGATTGAAAGTTACTGTGATACTGGAAGTTTTGCCACTGGTGTTTCAAATACCAGCAGGGTCACCGTTGGTGGACAGGTTTCACAGAGCTTCCAGACTAAGACAGACTAGGAAGAAGGACCTGGCTGTGTACTTCTGATAAAAACTGGCCAGTGAAAACCTTTTCAATAGTAGCAGAACATTGTCTGATACAGTGCCATAGATGAGCTGCTCAAGTTGGAAGGCATTCGAAAGATGACTAGGGAAGGGCTGCCTCCTCAAAGTGGAGTTGATCTTAATGACTTGGGTGGAGTCAAGCTTTTGGGACCTTCATTTGCTGATGTGGCTTACCTCAAAATGAGAAGAAACAACTGCAAACATCCATTAATAACTGGAATGTGGAACATACAAAATATGAATGTAGGAAAATTGGAAATCATCAAAAATGTAATGGAATGCATAAAAATCTATATTCTAGGCATTAGTAAGCTGAAATGGACTTGGATTGGCCATTTTGAATCAGATGATTATAGGGTCTACTAAGCCAAGAATGACAAATTGGAGAGGAATGGCATTGCATTCATTATCAAAAAGAATATTTCAAGATCTGTCCTGAAGTGCAATGCTGTCAGTGATAGGATAATATCCATATGCCTACAAGGAAGACCAGTTAATTCTATTATTCAAGTTTATGCACCAACTGCTAAAACCAAAGATGAAGAAATTGAAGATTTTTACCAACTCTGCAGTATGAAATTGATCAAACATGCAATCAAGATGCACTGATAATTACTTGTGACTGGAATGCGAAAGCTGGAAATAAAGAAGAAGGATCAGTAGTTGGAAAATATGGCCTTGGTGATAGAAAGGACCCTGGAGATCACATGGTAGAATTTTGCAAGACCAACGACTTCTTCATTGCAAATGACTTTCTTAAACAACATAATTAAATGGTGACTACCCCTTTGGACCTTGCCAGGTAGAATATGTAGAAGTCAAATTGACTACATCTGTGTAAATAGATGATGGAAAAGCTCAATATCATCAGTCAGAGCAAGACCAGTGACCAACTGTGGAACAGACCATCAATTAATCATATGGAAATTCAAGTTAAAGCTGAAGAAAATTAGACCAAGCCCACAAGAGCCAAAATACCACCTTAAGTATACCCCATCTGAATTTAGAGGCCATCTCAGGAATAGATTTGATACATTAAACACTAATGGCAGAAGACCAGACAAGTTGTGGAATGACATCAAGGCATCATACATGAAGAAAGTAAGAGGTCATTAAAAAGACAAGAAAGAAGGAAAAGACCAAAATGGATGTCAGAAAGACTGAAACTTGCTCTTGATTTAGAGTAGCTAAAGTGAATATAAGAAGTGATGGAGTAAGAGAGGTGAACAGAAGATTTCAAAGGGTGGCTCGAGAAGATAAAGTAAAATATTAAAATAAAATGTACAAAGGCCAGGAATTAGAAAACCAAAAGTGAAAAACAAGCTCAACATTTCTCAAGCTGAAAGAACTGAAGAAATAATTCAAGCCTCAAGTTGCAATAGTGAAGGATTCTACAGGAAAAATAAATGAATGACACAGGAAGCATCAAAAAAAGATGGAAGGAATACACAGAGTCACTATACCAAAAAGAATTGGTTGACATTCAACCATTTCAGGAGGCAGCGTATGATCAGGAACCAATGGTACAGAAGGAAGAAGTACAAGCTGTGCTGAAGGCATGGCGAAACACAAAGCTCTAGGAATTGACAGAATACCAGTTTAGATGTTTCAACAAATGGATGTAGCACTAGAGGTACTCACTTGTCTATGCCAAGAAATTTGGAGGATGGCTGCCTGGCCAATGGACTGGAAGAAATCTCTATTTGTGCCCATTTCAAAGAGAAGTGATCAAGCAGAATGCAGAAATTACCGAACAACATCATTAATATCACACACAAGTAAAATTATGCTGAAAACCATTGAAAAGCAGTTGCAGCAGTACATTGACAAGGAACTGCCAGAAATACAAACCAGATTCAGAAGAGGACGTGGAATGAGGTGTATCATGGCTGATGTCAGATGGATCCTGACTGAAAGCAGAGAATACCAGTAAGATGTTTAGCTGTGTTTTATTGACTATGCAAAGGCTTTTGACTGTGTGGGTCATGACAGATTATGGATAACATTGCAAAGAATAGGAATTCCAGAACGCTTAATTGTGCTCATGAGGAACCTGTACATAGACAAAGAGGCAGTAGTTTGAACAGAACAAGGGGATAATTTGTGGTTTAAAGTCAGGAAAGGTGTGTGTCAGTATTGTATCTTTTTGCCATACTTATTTAATCTGTATGCTGAGAAAATATTCCAAGAAGTGGGACTATATAAAGAGGAATGAGGCATCAGTATTAGAGGAAGACTCGTTAACAACCTATGATATGCAGATGACACAATCTTGCTTGCTGAATGTTAAGAGGACCTGAAGCACTTATTGATGAAGATCACAGACTACAGCCTTCAGTATGGATTGCACCTCAACATAAAACAAAAATCCTCACAGCTGGACCAGTAAGCAACATAATGGTAAATGGAGAAAAGATTGAAGTTGTCAAGGACTTCCTTTTACTTGGATTCACAATTATGCCCATGGAAGCAGCAGTCAAGAAATCAAACAGTGTATTGCATTGGGCAAATCTGCTGCAAAAACCCTCTTTAAATGTTAAAAAACAAAGATGCCACTCGAGTACTAAGGTGCACCTGATCCATGCCATGGTATTTTCAATCATCTCATAGGCATGCAAAACCTGGACAATGAATAATGAAAACTGAAAAAGAATTGACACCTTTGAATTACGGTACTGGTGAAGGATATTGAATATACCATGGACTACAAGAAGAATGAACAAATTTGTTTTGGAAGAAGTACAGCCGGAATGTTCCTTGGAAACAAGGATGGCAAGAATTTGTCTCATGTACTTTGTACATGTTATCAGGAAGGACCACTACCTGGAGAAGGACATCATTCTTGGTAAAGGAGAGGCAAAAGAGGAAGACCTTCAGTGAGATGGATTGACACAGTGGCTACAACAACGGGCTCAAGCATAGCGATGATCATGAGGATGGTGCAGAATTTGGAAACGTTTCATTCTGTTTTACATAGGGTCACTGTAACTGACTTAGCAGTTTGATGGCACCTAAGAATAACAACATGCTCATAAAAATGGAAAAATAAATATAGTACAATTTTATGAACAACTACTAAGTGACAAACACTGGATGTAACTTATTTCCTTTCCATACAAGGATTGTGAACTGTAGACATTACTATTCTCCCCTATCAAACAGATCCAAAATCGAAGATCAGAGAGTTTCATCTTCATGGAGAACTTTCAACCATGAGGTGGTTGAGCCAAGTTTTCAACTTTCTAGTTGAAAAGTTGCCTGACTTCTAATAAGCCCTTAGACATTCTAAAGAGCACCCACATATAAAGATAGAGTTTATTTTACAAGTTTGGAGGTGCGAGAGAAATTATCTAAAAAGGATTCGCCCATCAGGCAAATATGAGGTGAATCAAGTATACAGTCTGGGGAAAAGAAGTGACAAGGTAATGGAGTGTGTCCTGAAGTCTGCAAAATGATAAGCCCTTCTACAACACAAGGAGACGGCAAGGTTAGCTGATGAACAGAAAAGTCAGAGTGAGAATGAAGACTTATTTATGAGTTCTTTGGAGACTGGGTCCTGTCTAAGTCTGTTTCCTTATTGCCCATCACAGAACCTTTCTTGCATATCCTTGATCTTCTAAAAATAGTTCCTAAAGGAAGGGTGGAATAGAACGCTTCAGGACACAGAAGTTTGGGAAAAGCCCTCCAGTGTGGTGTAAAGTTTGGCAAATTCCTGCTCCAGTGGCTTCCTAATTCCTCAGGAGGGTGGCAGGAATTGCAGCAATGGGTAAGTGGAAGGAGGCAGCAGTGACTACAAGATATGGTAGCTATTGGGGGAGCAACCAACATGACAAGAAGAGGTGACAAGGCAGTGCATAATAACTCCCAAAGGCCACTGTAGCAGCCAGAGTTCTGAATCCACCCCCTTAGCTTTGCTGAGAAACTAAAGTTCTCGGAGGTTGGGGAAAACTGGGGCTGTAGCTATTATGCTGATAGGGGTCTTACCAAGACATGTTTGGTTTTGTCTCCATAGGAAGAAGTTTACATACATCTTTAGAATCTAGGTTTGTCGTGTGATTGATGACTTTTGTGTGGCCTTGTGGTCTTGTAACTCCCACCCAGATGCTTGGCTGGAACTGTGAGATGGGGTAATTGTGGCCCACCAAGTTGACTGGTCAGTTTTAGCTTAAAAGAGAGCCAATTCCAGACCAGAGAGGAGAGTCTCGGCACCAAGGAAGAACAGCCAGGAGCCAGCACATCCCTTGGACCTGGGATCCCTGCACTGAGGAACTCCTGGACCCAGGAGACAGAGAGTGAGCTGTAATCTTGAAGATAGTGGCAGGAGAGACCCGACAGCAGAGACCAAGCAGCAGGAGACAGAGTGGTGGGCTTCCCAGCCCATGGAGAGAGAAAGCTGAGTGCCTTTGGGCACAGGCTGAGGGCCAAGGAGAGATGCCTGTGAGCATAGCTGGGGAGAGACTGTCTTGATAGAGGAACTGTATCCTCAGTGTTCCTGAGCCTGAATTGTTACTGTTACTTCCCTAATAAACCCTATAATCACGAGTATGGTCAGTGAGTTATGTGTGGCCATTGCAATGAATTATTGGACCTAGTTTTTATCTGGGTAGTAGAGAAACAGAGAGCGCTGTGGGAGGGAGGGTTGGTGTAAGAATTAGTAAAGATGGTGGAGAGAGGAGGTGTGTCTGACCTCTACATCACAGGAAATTAGCCTTGGGCTGTTGATCATGGTCTCCAACCCCCTTGTGATGTTAGAGAAGGTCAGGCTCTGCCCTCATATCATTTTTAATAAGGTCTTAGATAGTCTTTTCAGCCAGGGAATGAGTGTTACCCTAATGCCTAAGCTGAAACTCCAAAGCTATAAAAATTTTTGCATGTGTGTGTACAGATACACACACGTTTGAGGTGCACTGTATGTGTGTGTATGTATATCGTTCTTGTTAGTTGCTGTCAAGTCGTTCTGATTCATGGTGACCCCATGTACATGCAGAATAGAACTGCTTCATGGGTTTTTTTCAGGCTGTGACCTTTCAGAAGTGAATCACCAGATCTGTCTTCAGAGGCACCTCAGGGTGAGTTTGAACTGGCAACCTTCAGCTAGTAGTCAAACACGTAACCATTTACGCCACCTGGGGACTTCATGTGTATGTATGTACATATCTCATCCCTGGGTGGTTCGAATGGTTAATGTACTTGGCTGCTAACCACATTTGGTGGTTTGAGTCCACCCAGAGGTGCCTCAGAAGAAAGGTCTGGCAATCTACCTCTGAAAAATTAGCCATTGAAAGTTCTATGGAGCACAGTTCCACTCTGACACACATGGGGTCGTATATATGGTCACATGCTACGTATCGTCTGTTCAGGCAATGTCTGACTGCGTATGCTTCTGTGGTTCCATAAGATTGTAAATGAGTTTGGATACCAATCGGAGAACGGACGTAGTGGACATAACCAGATGTAGTGAATGAAACGGCTTTCTGCATGCAAAACATGTATCTCATGTCTCTTGGATACAAAGCGATCACACTGCTAAGCCTATAATCTTACACTACACTACAGTATCCCATATAGTTATGCTAAGTATAGGCAGTCCCCAGATCATGAATGACCTCCATTCCTAAGCCTGGCTTTGAGTCGAAGTTGTATGTAAGTCAGAACAGTTAGGTATGGTTCATATCTAACTTTAGTCAAATGTTTATATAGTATATAGTATATAAAAAAATAGTATATAGTATAGTGTATAGTATATAGTATATTTTTTATATAGTATATAGTATATTTTTTATATAGTATATAGTATATTTTTTATATAGTATATAGGGTAATCTTCTATGCATAAAACACTGAAAGAACACTCCCAGATACCCTAAAACATCTTTAACATAACAATAATAATGTTTTGATTCATGTAGCAAACTAGGACTCCTTTGTTATTACAAACCATTGTACGTACCTTGAATTTTTAATAGGCTTCATGGGGCTTGGGTCATAGCTATGGGTTGTACGTAAATTGGATGTTCATAACCCAGGGACTGCCTGTATATAATATGGTGTTTGCACAACATCCAAATCACATAGTGTCCTGTTTCACAGAAGGTATCATGGACGTTAAGCGATGCCTGACTGTGTATACATGTACACACATACATACCCACACAGTGTCTATTAATCATTGTATCTTGGTAGCTGCAAAGGTATATGAGGCTTGGTCCCATCCAATTTTTTTCCCTGTGCAGATGATTATTTTTAATATAGCCAAGGTTGTAGTGATCATGTAAAGGCTACCTCTTATGTATTTTTCAGAATAAAAATTTACCCTCTTGGAGGTAGGGTCTTTTGAGGACACTTCGCTTTTAAACAACTCATTTTCAAATAAGTGATTACAAAAGGAATGCATGCTCACTGCAGAAAATTTGAAGAAGTGTTGAGAAAGGCCAAAGGAGAAAATTAAAGTCACCCATAAGGAGACCTGTCTGAGGGAAAAGGGATCTGTTTGCTATTTCAATATAAAGTTCTTTGCTTTTAATTCAACTCGAAAAGCATTTGCTGTGCCCCCATAGACCTCTCTGCACAAGGGTTTTGGGGGAAGCATATTGGAATAGCACTCAACCCCTGCCTTCAGGACCTGGTAATAGCGTACAGGCTGTAACAACTCTCTTTATATGAAATTCTGCTATACTGTGACGACTACTATGATGAGGCTCCAGCCTATTCACACTTGTCGAATTTGCCAAGCCACTGAGGGCTCTGGTGAAGAAAACATGCTTTTAAAACTCCAATCGCAGGCTAAATAAAATAAGAAAACAGGTTTTTAGCCTCTGTTTCTCATCCGCTTCCAGATAAAGGAGTTCAGGAGACACCCAGTTCAGGAGCTAAGAAAAGACCGAGCTGTAGTAAGCATCTAATGGCCAAGGTGCGCTAACTTGCTTTTCGTTTGAGTGGCTTGGGGAGGAGGCCGTTGCCAGGAAGGTCTGATGCAGATTGGGGCAGACTATTAGCCAGCTGGGTGTCTCCCACATGCCGGTTGAAATCACACTTACCAAATTGCCTAAGGCAGGTTGTACAAAAGCTGTCAGCTGTTACTAGCTCTTGGCTTGCTACCGGTTTCTTCTAGTCATTTCTTATTAAACACTTTTGTACAGGTGGCTGAATTTGTTCTTTGGGTAATAGATGCTCAGGAGGAATTTCTACGTTCAGGGGACAACCGGGTGTATCGGGAGTGGGATGCGGAGACAGCGTAGAAGCTACCAATGAGGTTGGCAATTACAGGTATGCACAAGGCAACCAGGGTTACATACGATTCCAGGAAAGTCAGGCAGCACCTGTGCCTCCTGGAGGTGGTTTTACCATCCATGTAGCTGGGTCTTTGCTTGGAGGAGATGGCGTTATAGGTGAGACAGGTGTGGTATAAGTGCCTCCATAGGCACCCGCCCATACCTACCGCATACCTTGTGTTAAGTTTGAACAGAGCAATCAGAGAAGGGGGGAAAAATACACCAGAACAAAACAGCAAAACAAAAATTGCATGCCATAATGAAGAAAATACACAAGCTAGAGAGGATTAGCAAGTGACTGCAATGAGGGGTTTTGGGTCAGCTCTATGTTTTAAATTAAAATCTGAAAATAAATTCCTGTCCATTCAGAAGAGCTAAGCATCTCCCCGTGAATTGTCCACAGCTGCTCAGATGCTGATTATCTTTCTTATCTGCAGGCATTTTGGGGAAATAAGCAAGGAAATGAAATAAAATCAACTGTTTAAAACATTTCCTTTCATAACTAGCCACATTGTCTGCAGGGCTTTATCACCTCAGGCAGATGCTGGGGGGATGCGGGGACGGGCAGGGGGAGGGGGAGGATTTGAATACCTGGGCCTCTTACTTGCACTTTACTGTGGCTGCTCTGTTGTGTTAAGGTTAGAGGCCAGGGACTTTGGAAGACTCAGGGTATCTTTCCCTTTTAAGAATCCATGATAATAAGACCCTGTAGCTGCCCTTGCTCCTTTTGGCCCCTGGAGCAAGAATGATCCAGTCCTCACATTCTGTAGGTTCTGTCTTTTGTTTTAATGGGACCACTCCTGGAACTCACACTCCATCCCCAAGGATATCATACCTCCAAGCCTTATTTTGGGTTCATCAACATTGGACTAAAACGTGGTTATATGTTTTTCATAGACCGTGGACCTGCCGGACCCTGATGGCACAGTTGTTAAGAGCTCAGGCTGCTAACTCAAAGGTCACCAGTTGGAATCCACCAATGTCTCCCTTGGAAACCCTATGGGGCAGTTCTAGTTTGTCTTCTGGGGTTGTTATGAGTTGGAATGCATTCGATGGCAATGGGTTTGGTGTTTTTTTGTTATTTTTTTTTTTTTATGGACTTCCTTGTCTCTCTCCTCCATTCCACATCTTTTCCAACCTTGGCTCCTTTAGAATATGCCTTTCAACTGCGACTCATCCAAATTCTTGGTAGTGCACAGTGGGAAGTTGGCAATTAGGAATGAGCAATGTTTCAGGAGAGGGACTGGTGGTTCAGCGGTAGCATCCTTGCCTTCCATGTGGACTTGATTCCCATCCAATGCACTAACGCACCTCATGGGCAGCCGCCATCCGTCAGTGGATGCTTACATGTTGCTATGATGCTGAACAAGTTTCAGTGGAGCTTCCAGACTAAGATGGGCTATGAAGAAAGGCCTGGTTATCTACTTCTGAAAATCCATAAATGAAAACACTGTGGGTCACAACGGTCTGATCTGCAACTGATTATGAGCATAGGGCAGGACCGGGCAGTATTTCATTCCCTTGTGCATGGTGTTGCCATGAGTAGGGGCAGACTCCACGGCAGGCAGCTACCGACAACACTCCAGGAATCAGAGCAGAAGAACTGGGTTCTAGTCCCTAGTCTAACACATCCTACACATTCTAGATTTATCTTCTTGGAAAACCTATTTAATCTCTCAAAGCCTTTGTTTCCTTGCTTGATAAATAGGACTAATATCTCCACTACAGTGGTGTAATGATCAAATGCAGTAATTAATATGAAATCATTCAAAAACTCATGTACGGTTGAAATAATACTTCTCTATTGTCTTTGTTTTGACCCATTTTTGTATCAGAAAAAATGTGAATTTCTCTTGCACATAAGCCTACATTGCCAGGATTCTAGCCTCCAGATTTATGTTTGAGCTCAGTTAAAATGAAGGCCGTCACTAACCACCAGATTCCATGAAACTTCCTTGGATGTATATTTCTGTAGGACATTCCTATTTGCTACCATTATTTGAGCCTGGTAAATAAGGAGCCATTACTGAATGTACTTCAGGCAACTTAAAATTGATAATTTTCTTTGTGGGGGGCACCCGAGAAAGTAGAACGTAAGGAATCATAGAGGTTTACTATTGCTTTTTGAGGCTGGTGGTGAAACTTCATGGTTTCCTCATAAAACGGGTGGTTGAGTACAAGGAAATTACATTTCATTACAGTTTATCATTGTCTGATGATGGATAACACTGCATTTTGCTACATTTGACATCTGTTATGTTTGTGGTCAAGAAACTGAAGTCTCTGCCTCTCTCCTCCTAGTATACATTGGATTTATAAGGCTGCTAGAAGACCCGAGGGTAGGATTGATGAAGGGGATGACAGACTGTGTGAAGGCAGCTGTGACTTTCCAGAGACCCAAAGTCTCCAGAAAAATCTTTTTTAGTGGTAACACCTAGGTCAGAATGCCCTTGGCATAAAGGTGTATAAAATACCAGTAATAATGGTAGTAATAATAAAAGTAACTAATGTATATTTATGGAGCACTTACAATACTCAGGTTTGGGGCTTATAATTTTACATGCTTCACTTAATTTGAGCCTCACCTTACAACCCCCCTGTGCAGTTGTTGTTGTTAGGTGCCGTTGATTTGTTGACTTTAAGTATAAGAGAACAAAACATTGCCTAGTCCTGCACCATCTTCATGATCATTAGTATGTTTAAGTCCATTGTTTTGACTATTGTGTCAATCCATCTCACTGATGGTTTCCCTCATTTCACTGATCCTTAAATTTTTTTTTTTTTTTCATTTTACCAATGTGATGTCCTTTTCTAGCAATTGGTCTTTACCGATGGTGTGTCCAAAGCAGCTGGGCTCAAGTCTCGCCATGCTTCTTTCTAAGAGCATACTGGTTATATTTCTTTTAAGACTGACTTGTTTGTTCTTCTGGTGGTTCATGGTATATTCAATTACTATTCGCATTTTTACTGTGGTGAAATACATGTGATAAAACATCTCGTGTTTCAATCATTTTTATGTGTACAATTCAGTGGTGTTAATTACGTTCCCCACCTTGTACAGTTACCACCACTTTCCATTTCCACGGAAACTCTGGTGGCTTAGTGGTTAAGAGCTATGGCTGCTAACCAAAAGGTCGGCAGTTCGAATCCACCAGACATTCCTTGGAAACCCTATGGGACAGTTCTACTCTGTTGGGCCACTAAGAGTCGGAATTGACTTGACGGTAATGGGTTTGGTTTTGGTTTTTATTCCCATTTTACTGGTAAGAAAGCTGGGTCTGAGAGAGACTAAGCAACTTGTCCAAGTTTGCCTACAGTAGGGGGAAATTTTGTTTTAGTAATGTGACAGAAACTGACCAGCCACTAACCAAACCCGTTTTTACTTCTTTTTGAGCACACAGTTAGACT
The DNA here is from genome assembly GCF_024166365.1 of Elephas maximus indicus. NCBI lineage: Eukaryota > Metazoa > Chordata > Mammalia > Proboscidea > Elephantidae > Elephas > Elephas maximus. Next base: position 135,511,090 of record NC_064823.1, on the reverse strand, counting down.
GCATTTCCCAGCTTCACTTGCAGTGAGGTGTGACTATGTGACTGAGTTCTAGCCAATGGGATTAGGAGGAAGCAATGTACAGTAGCCCTTTCAGGACTGGTCTATACAACTTTCTATAATCTATGCTCTTTTCCTGTTTGCTGCCTGGATTTAGAGGACTCTGACCTCAAAGGGATGGCAGAGCTTCAATATGGAAAGCACCTAAAACCCTGAATGAGTGTCTAAGACCCTGAATGACCACATGGAGGAGAGTTGCCTGACGATCGGGAATGCATGCATTCTAAATTCAACTCTTGTGTGAACTAGGAATCGACTTGACGGCATTGGGTTTTTTTTTTTTTCCTTTTTTTTGTATGAACGAGGTATGAACGTCTATTATATGAAGATATTGAAATGTTGTGGCTTATTTGTTACCGTAGGTAGCATTTACCCTAATACAAATGGGTTTTAGTTTCTATCCAAAATAAATCTGAAGAAGCATATCCTAACTGATAGTACATTGTTCTCTACTTCCAATCATTGTTATAGAAAAAGGTCTACTAAAAGGAGAAAAATAAATCAGCAGATATTTGATCTTCAAAAGGTATATGGTGACTAAGCATCCCAGGATGTCTCAGTCTGTTGGAGTTCAACAACATGTTTAACTATAACAAACCTTCAGTCTTTTGTTCTTTCTTTCTCCCTACTTCCCTTTATTATTAAAAAGTTGTTATTGTGTTCTGGAGTCTCTGGGTACAGCAAATGCTTAATTCTTGCCTACTAACTGAAAGGTTGGAGGTTCAAATCCACCCAGAATCACCTCTGAAGAAAGGCCTGGTGATCTACTTCTGAAAAAGTCATCCACTGAAAACCCAATGGAACACAGTTCTACTCTGACACACATGGAGTCTCCATGAGTTGACGTTGACTCAACGGCAACTGGCTTATTGTGTTCTAGGTACTGTGCTATGTGGGGATTGAGAAAAGAAAAAAAATTAATAACTGTAGTCCTTATGTTTCAGAAGCTCAGAGTCAAGGGGTGGGTCAAGATATATAAGCACATAATTTACTACAATGTGGTAATAACAGAAGACCTGCATTATGAGAGCACAGACTAGGGTACTGACCTGACCAGCGAGTGGCAAGAAAGGCTTAGGGAAGATGGGAAGTAAGACCAGTTTCTGGAATGCGGGACATTCAGTACTAAAACTGGGGAAGTCCTGGGCAAACTGGTATGAATTTTTCACCCCAGGTGAAGGCAATACCATTATCTATCCTAAAAGGATGAGTAGGAGTTTGGGTAGAACATTCTAGGTCAAAGGCAAAATGTGTGGAAGCAAGGAGGGGAGAAATACCATAAGGTGTTCTGGGGAACGCTAAGGAATTCAGAGTTGCTGGAGGATAAAGTCCACGACAGAATGCTGCAGGAGGTTAGGCTGTAGAGTTAGGCAAGAGACGGATTGTGAAGGGCTTTGCAAGCTGTGTTAAGGATCATGGAAGTATTTCAACTATTCAATAGCCATGGTATTAATGGAAAAGACTGAAGACAAGGAAATGAGCAAGGAAGGCACTGAGTCCAGCAGGAGTCAGGGTAGAGAGGAGGGACAGTTCTGAAAAAATATTTAGAAGGCAAAATCTTCAGTACTTTGTTGTTGATGAGATGAAGGGGTCTAGGAAGAGGGCTGATCCAAGATGATTTGCAGGTTTTAAGTAGACTGAAACGTCTAGTATATAGTTGTTGTTGTTGTTGTTAGGTGCCATCTAGTCGATTCTGACTCTTATCAACCCTACGTATGACAGAAGGAAACACTGCCTGGTTCTGCACTATCCTCACAATCATTGCTACTAAATAGTAGAATAAACAAAGCATGTTGAAGGAAGTACAGCCAGAATGCTCTTTAGAAGCGAGCATGGCGAGACTTTGTCTCACTTTCACCAGACACATTATCAGGAGGAACTAATCCCTGGAGAAGGACATCAACTTTGGTGAAGTAGAAGGTCAGTGGAAAAGAGGGAGACCCTCAATGAGATCGATTGACACAGTGGCTGCAACAATGGGCTTAAGTATAACGATTGTAAGGATGGTACACGATCAGGTAACATTTTGTTCTGTTGTACATGGGGTCACTATGAGTCACAGCTGACTCGGGGACACCTAATAATAACAGTAGAATGACCAGTCCCAGTGAATAGACAGTTGGAAGAGAATCTTTCTCCAGGCGAGCGTTTTGTGCCACGTGCCTACCCTAGCTCCCCTGAGGTCCGGCCATCTCTTGGCTCTTTGCCAGAGGTGTCTTATCTTCCAGGGGAGAGCAGTTCTTCCTTCCCAGCCCTTCAGTCTCAACACAGGGATGCCTTTCTGCCCTGCCCATGAGCACCATACTGGCTCTTGCTTTATCCTTCGAAAGCCTCTACATGGAAAGGTATACCCCCAGGAATTTCCTGTCCAGATCTCCTTGCTTTTTAAATCGCTTATCATAGTAACTATTCTACCCATCACTCAGGGAAAGTTGCTCTTCTTAGAATTCTGTATGTCTGAACCTTAGGGGTCTGATTTCCATAGCCTTCAATATCCTTAGTGGAGTTTGAGAGGCAAACTGGAATCACAAAAAAACATAATATAATACATAAAGAAGTTAAAGATTTTTCTTCACCTGACTAAGAGCTACTGGTACTTGAGGTAAAGGACTATATTATTCACTTTCACATTCAGCACAGTGACTGACCAATATTGGATGCCCTAGGAATATGTTCAGGATTAATGAACAGATTGGCTTCTAGTGAAAATACAAGAAAAGACAGGAAGAGAATGCAGCCCTGCTAGTCAGCTGCTTAAGCCATCCTGAGCACTCCGGTGGTGGGAAAACCAAATCACTTTCTCCCCAAGTTTCTCTGCTTTTTAATATTTGACCAATAAGCTATTGTGAACCATAACATTCTCTGTTTAAAGTAGCATATTTGTTCAGAGAAGTGTTATAAGGGCTAGCTCAGTGAAGAAAAGGGGGAAAAAAAAAAATCTGACCTGAAGAGAAAACCAAATAAGAATTTTTGAATTTGTGTCTCTGAGATGATCAAATTAGAACTAGGGCTTGGCGTATTTGGAGCCCCTGGGTGGTGCTCATAGCGACTCATAGCCACCCTATATGACTTGGAAATGACTCGATAGCATCTTTTTCATTTTTTTGGGTGGTGCAAAATGTCAAAGGTTTGAGTCTACCCAGAGGCACCTTAAAAGAAAGTCCTAGTGATCTATATTTAAAAAATCAGCCACTGAAAACCCTGTGGAATGTGGTTCAACTCTGACACACATGGGGTCACCATGAGTCAGACTGACATGATGGCAACTATTTTTGGCGGGGGAGGATATTTGGGGTGTTGTTTGCTGCAACCACAGTTGGAGCTCTGCCCTGATTCACTGTTGTGTGTTGAACAGCCCTCTATGATTCTGGGACATAAATGGTAATCTGTTGCATGAATTCAGCCAATCAATTATTCGATAAAAATGTATTGAGTGCCTATTTATAGCAATGTGTTAAAAGGGAATCAAAGAAGCCAGACAAATATGGCGCTGATACTTGCCTTGTGGAATACACATTTTAGTTGGAATTTTAAAGAAGTTAATAATCCATTTATATTAATTGTTGTTGTTGTTAGACACCGTCAAGTTGGTTCCAACTTATAGAGACCCTATGTACAATAGAACAAAATGCTACCCAGTCCCGAGCCAACCTTACAATTGTTGTTATGCTCAAGCCCACTGTTGCAGCCACTGCGTCATCCTCGAGCACAAGTGTTTGTGAAGGAGAAATATATGTTACAATCATGTTTTTCATATTAATTTCTTACAGAGTCTTAAAAATAAAAAAGAAACTATTTTTACCAATTTTAGCCTATTTCTGGATTAAAATGGAAGCACACATTTTAGTATTCTCAGCCAATCTTAGACTATGTCCTGTTTTGAAATACAGAAAAATAATTTAAAAAACCTGAAAGCTTACATTATCAGCACTGGAATAAAAAACAATCTAAGAGTAAATCATTGTCACTCTTGAAAATTATATATTCTTCTATAGGCGTACATAGTTAAAAAAAAAAATTTTAGTCAGAGTAAATTCATCTGCTTATAAATAAATACAAATATAACATTGGTTATATCTTTTAAAGATGCAAATTAACTGGTCAAACAAGTTCCAAAACAGAAATATCTGTAAATGAAATTTACTTTGGGTTCAGATTAGACTGTTCAAAATAACAATGGGATCAGGGAGAAAATCAACAAAAGAAAGTAGGCAGTTAACTTAGTAGATCTATTTTTGGGTTTAAGAGGGAACTTTGCAGTCCTTGAAATGAAAATTCCCTCTTTGCACAGGAAGGTAGTAATGGTGGTAGTTGCTAGTGGTTACAGGGAAGGACTGTTCCCCACATTCTAATTATCTCAAACTTGGTTTCTTGTCTCTTTCCAAAGGAGTAGCAGTCCATGAAGAAGTGGAAATGTGGCTAGTATAAAATCAGTTGTTGTTTGTGCCTTTGAGAAACATTCTTTAGATCTCAGTGATTTTCACAAACTAGGCAGTTTGAGCAAGGCTTACCATGAACCAAGAGAGCTTAAGACTGAAGGTACATTAAGTTCAGAGTTAGAAGCCTTAGACTTTCACTGTAAAAAGGAGAGGGTGGCTCAAGTACCGTGCAGTCAATAAATGATTCCTACTGTAATATGGAGGAGTCCCTGGGTGGCACAAACAGTTAAGTGCTCAACTACTGTCTTGAAAGTTTGGCAGTTCAAACTCACCCAGAGTCACCTCGGAAGACAGGCCTAACAATCTATTCCAAAAGGTTACAGCCTTGAAAACCCTATGAAACAAGTTCTACTCTGTAGAACAGGAGCTGGAATCAACTTGAGGGCAACTAACAAAAGCAACAGCCGTAATATGGAGCTCATTAATTTAAAGGAGCCATGGTCTATCATAATTATAGGAAGCTGCCATCAGGTACCCTACCCACTGCTATTGAGTCGATTCTAACTCATAATGACATTTTAGGACAGGGTAGAACTGCCCCACAGGGTTTCCAAGCCTGTAATCTTTATGGAAGCAGATTGCCACATCTTTCTCCTGTGGAGCAGCTGGTGGGTTCAAACCACCAAACTTCTGGTTAGCAGCCCAGCACTTAACCACTGCACCACCAAGCCTCCTCTCACCTACTCTAAAATGACTAAATATATTGTTGGTACAGTATAGAAAGTCTTGGAATGCCCCCAGCTGAGAGGCCATGCTCCCCTGGGTGACGTTTATATGACAACAAATTAGACCTGTGACAAGAAGTGTTCACTTCTGCACTGAAAGCAAATAGTAAGAAGTAAATAGTACAGTGCTTTCTATCTGCCCCATTCCACATCATTGTGACTACACTTTCTTAACCAACCCCTTCCCGCTTCAGGATAACAGAGTTCCAAGATCTCAGCCTCCCATCTTGCATTTTTGCAAATCCTTCCTCATAGCTAATGGGGGTGATCTTTCTAAAAATGTACACCTGACTATACCACATTCCTGCTGAATATGCTTCAATGTCAAACTCCCTGGCATAGTGCAGGAAGTTCTTCATGAAATAGTACCTGTTTACTTCACTGGTCTCATCTTTTATCACCGCCCTTCTCTCACACATGATCTGGCCATTCCAACTGCCCTTGGTTCCTATTATCATAGCATTTTGTCACCACCGGTCCTTATAATTACCATTCTCTTCTTGTCCACCTGGACAGTTTCTCTCTCTGGAAGCTTTCAGAGCAGAGGTGAACACTTCTTGTCACGGGTCTAATTTGTTATAACATAAACCTCACCCAGGAGAGCATGGCCTCTCAGCTGGGAGCCATTTCAAAACTTCCTACACTGTACCAACGAGCAATCCAAAAGGAATTTTTTTTTGTTTGTTTTTAAAGCTACACCTCATGGATGCTAGAACTTTAAATGCTTCATGAATCAGACATCATTAAGACTACGATGATGATCATCACAGCAACTTATGGAGAGCTCGTTATGGACCAGACAGTGTGCTAAGTGCTTTTACACAAACAGTCTACTTTAATATTCACAGCCTTCTCATTATTATCATTACCCCCGTTTTAAGTATGATAAAAGTGGAGCTTAGAGAACTTATGTGACTTGTCCAAGGTTACAAAGCTAGTAGGCAAATGAATAGGAATTGACCCCTGCCTATCCAACTCTGCTCCTAACTTGATGCAATGCTGTTTTTTATTCTGATTCGTTCTTAGCCAAGGATGAAGGAGTGGCTTGAATTTCTTATAAAGGTTGATATCTGCCTTCCCAAATTAAATACCTGAACTATATCTTTCTCAAATTCATATTCTCAGCACCTGGCACTGGGTATAGCATATATGAGTAAAATCCAAAAAACACCAAACCCATTGCTGTTGAATCAATTCTAACTCATAGTGACCCTACAGGACAAGGTAGAACTGCCCCACAGGGTTTCCAAGGAGTATCTGGTGGATTTGAACTTCCGACCTTTTGGTTAGCAGCCGTAGCACTTAACCACTACGCCACCAGGGTTTCCACATATGAGTAAGGCTTAATTAAATCGTTAATGATTAATAGACAACCTGGACATTTAGCTATTTTAGAGTAGGCGAGGGAAAGCCTGGTGGCATAGTGGTTAAGAGCTACACCTGCTAACCAAAAGGTCGGCAGTTTGAATCCACTAGGTGCTCCTTGGAAACTCTGTGGAGCAGTTCTACTCTGTCCCATAGGGTTGCTATGAGCCAGAATTAACTTGTCAGCAACGGGTAACAAGTAGAGTAGGTGAGAGGAGGCCTGGAGGTGCAGTGGTTAAGCGCTGGGCTGCTAACCAAAAGGTCGGTGGCCTGAACCCAGCAGCTGCTCCACAGGAGAAAGATGTGGCAATCTGCTTCCATAAAGATTACAGGCTTGGAAATCCTGTGGGGCAGTTCTACCTTGTCCTAAAGGGTTGCAATGAGTTGGAATCGACTCAATGGCAATGGGTAGAGTAGGTGAACATTGGGAGTATGGAGCACACTTATTCTAAACTTCAAAGTTTTGTATCTTAGGGCAAGAAACTGGAACAAAATGATGTACACCCAGAGATCTATATGTATTTATCCTGACTTCCTTTTTGGTTTTGTCTTTGTTTCGAGACTTGTCAAAAGAATAAATTCACATCCAAACACACTCCATGTCCATCGGTATTCCCAATATCAACCACGAACCTGTAGGAAATGATTATTTTTTGTTTGTTTAAATAAAGCCAAAGATTTTAAGATTGCTTTTAGTGTTTTACTGATAACTGCATCTAAAATCATAGGAGTAGTTCCATCCAGGAAATACCCCACTAGGTTCCATCTACTGAATCACTTGGTAACATTGAGGCCCAGTTAACAATATGGACCTGATGGTCAAAAAACAAAAAAAAAAATTTTTTTTTTTTTACAATATGGACCTGATGGTAGAGGGGGAAAAAAAAATCTCATTGAGATCCTAGAGATTTTCAGTGGCAGCAGCATTGCTTTGAGGAGAGTGGCTTTGAGTTCTGTCTGTAATATATCACTCAGCAAGCTGCTCTCTCCGAAAATTTTTATAGCAAAACATAACACACTTTTCCAGCAAGGTCAGAAATGACAATAAAAAGGTACAAATGGACTTGCCTGTGTTTCTCATTTTTGGAAACAGACTGATCTCTTTAGTGCATTTGTGCTGAGGCTTGAAAAGCAAGTACATTTTCAAAGTGAATCTTGCGGCTGTCTTAGGCTTTTAGCCAGGACTTCGGCCTTTGCTGCCAGAATGTCTTGTGAGGCATTATGCAGTACTTTGGCCTTGGGGCAGGGTGTGTGGGCACACAGGAGAAAGCCCAGTTGTTCAGCTGCTCCTGAGTTCTTTGGTTTGTGTTTGAACATGGTAAAACAAGGTTTTGAGTGGGAAGAAAAAAACAAAATTTATACGTACTTGGTTGTTATCTGTCACTGAGCTGCCCTCTGGTTCATGGTGACCCTATGCACAATGGAACAAAATGCTGTTCAGTCCTGTGCCATCCCCATGATTGGTTGTAAATCAGATCATATGATTGATAGGGCTTTTATTGACTGATTTTCAGAAGTAGATTACCAGGCCTTTCTTCCTAGTCTGTCTTAGTCTGAAAGCTCTGCTGAAACCTGTTCAGCATCATAGTAACAGGTGAGCCTCCAGTGACAGATGACGGTGGCTCCACATGAGGTGCATTGGCCAGGCATCAAAGCTGGGTGTCCCACATGGAAGGTAGGGATTCCACCAGCGAGCCACCCCTGTTCCACACTTACTAAGGGCCTGTATTAGTTTTCTGTTAATGCAAACAGATGACTAGAAACATAATGGTTTAAAACAACAACCATTTAGGATCTCACAGTTCTGTGGGTCAGAAGATGAGGTGGGCTTAGCTGGGTTCTTTGCCTAGAGTCTTAAAAGGCTGAAGTCAAGATGTCACGCAAAGTGCACTTTTATCTGGAGGATTTGGGGAAGAATCCACTTCTGAGCTCATTCAGGGTATTAGGAAAATGTGGTTTATTGGGGTGTGGGGCTGATTTTCTTAGTGAAGTTAGGGATGGGGTGGCACTCTCAGCTCCTGGAGGCTGCTGTCAGGTCCTTTCCACAGGATCCCTTCCATCTTCAAAGACAGCAACTGCCTGTTGAGTACTTCTAATGTTTGAAATTTCCCTGACTTCTTCTGTAACCAGCCAGGAAAACTCTGCTTCTAAAGGGCTCATGTGGTTAGACCCATCCAGATAATCTCCATATCTAATGTTCCACCGATTTGGACTGTAAATATTTGTGTCAAATGCAGCACTTAGAGTAGTGTTTGATTGAATAACCAGGGGCCACAAATCTTGAGAGACCATTTGAGAATTCTGCCTACCACAGGGCCAAATCTGAACCATTTGCTTTGCCTATGCTATTTAATTCAAGCCCTTCAACAACCTGTGAAGAGACAAGTTAATTGCCTGGATCACTTATCCAGTAAGTGATGAAGCTGGCATTGGATCCTGGAATTTCCTCACTCTAAAATCAGTGCTTTTCATGGTAGTAATGATAATGATGTTAATAATTATAGCACTCTCAACATACTAGGAACTATAGGCAGTACTATTATTGGTCCCATTTTTCAGGAGAAGAAACCATAGTGGAGCCAGCTAGCCATCAATAAGACTTTGATGCGTATGTTTAAACTACTGTGTTTACTCCCCAACTCATCTATTATAGCAACATGTAGGAATTCAAACAGGAATCAAAAACTTTGTCAACACCAGCTCTAGATGCTGGTGGATTTCCGGGATTGGTTAATTGTTTCTCAGTCATGGTTTCCTCATCTGCACAATAGGAAGGGACACCTTCTAAGACATTTGCTGTGAGGACTAATGTGACCATGCCTTGTAACCTGAAAAGCACCGTTTAAGTGTCACCTCCTCAAGGGAAATTTTTTATCCCTTATGTCTAGGTTCTGAGCACCTCCTCTCTGGTCCCATAGCTCCTGAACCTTCCCCATTATAGTGCTTTATGTCATATTATGTAAAGCTGCTAACAGCCTAAGTGCCCATCAATGGCAGATGGGTATAAGTAGATTATGGTACATCTTTGCACATGAATACTACGTGTTTAAAGATAATGTTAAAAAAGAAATTTAAGAACTTGGAAAAATGTTCATAGTATATTGTTAAGTTAAATAAAAGCAAGTTGTAAAACACTATGAAAAGTATGATACCAGTTATGTAAATAAACAAACACACAAATAAGCAAAACCTTCTGGAAGGATGCACAACAAAATGGCAGGATTTATCTGTGTGTGGTGGGGTTATGGATGATTTTTATTTTCTTCTTTCTGCTTTACTATGTTTTTTTAATTTTCTACAATGAAAATATATTACTTCTGTCATCAGGATAAAAAATACAATTTTTCACAAAGAACTATGGAGAAAAAAAAGCCACAAAGGCAATTTTTTTTATGACTTCCCAGCCATAATCTAATGGAGGTGGATACAGTGCTTTGTAATGTTTTATGAGTAATTTCTTGTCCTTCTTTTGATACTTTTCTTCTGGTGGTCGAAATCTTGGCAGAGAGCATGGTGATGAATAGGGCCCCCCTTTTCCTGGTCCATTTGTACAAGTACCGGCTGCTAGCTCATAGGGCAGAGGCTCTGGGAGGTGTGTAAAAGGATCGTGATAAGGCTTTCTTGCTCTGACCTCATCTACACCTTCCGTCTAGACTTAATGTCATGAATTAACTGATTAATTGATGGAAATGTTAATTTCTGCCAATTGCACCCCTCCTCCCCTGCCCATGTACCTGGCCAAGAAGACTTGTTCAGCAATGGCTCGGGCTGCATTGGGAGGTAATGAGTTTGCTGTCATGAGAGATATTCAAGCAAGGTCTGAATGGGGGCTTATCACAGATGTAGTGGAGAGACTTCAAGCCTCATATAAGCTAGTCATTTACCTTTGTAAGATTTGAGACATTCCTTCAAGCTGGTTCAAAAAGAAGGAGGTTTGTAGATAAGATTTTTGTCCTGTAACTCCTAGGCAGAAAACGAAGTACAGGTCACCTAGGCCTCTGAGGACCAGGAATGGGAAACTGGGAAAGCCATCCAGAGCCAAGGCAGTCACTCTTTTTGACTCTTTGGAGCCCTGGTGGCACAGTGGTTAAGAGCTTGTCTAACCGAAAGGTCGGCAGTTCGAATCCACCAGCTGCTCCTTGGAAACCCGATGGGGCAGTTTTACTCCGTCCTTTTTTTATAGGGTTGCTACAGGGTCACTATGAGTCGGACTTGATTTGATGACAATGGTTTTGGTTTTTTTTTTTGGTGGATGAAAGGTCTCTCTGATCTCTGTTTTCCTCTGCAGCTAGTTACTCATCTTGCATGATCCTTGCTAGCTGCACCTCTAGGCCACAAAATCTCATCTCCAGCAAACGACCAGAGACTCTGTGTCCCTAGGTAAAATTTGAGAGAGAGAGAATGTGACTGGCTTAGACTTCTGATCCAGTCACCCACCAGATTGGATCAGATCTCCAGAGGAAGAAAGGATGGACCCAACTATGACAATAGTTTAAAGAAATGAAAAATATGCATATGTGTAAACATGTTTAAACCTTCTAAAAAATATATCTATATATGAGGCAGATTTTCATCCCGGTTTCTGATTACCAGAATCTACTTCATCACCTCTCCCTTCTTGGTTACACTGTTTTACGCTGTAGTGATAAGTAGGGACTCCTACCCAGGCCCCAGCATAGTTAACTAGAATAGCATTCTGAGGTTGCCTCTCTGAATTGTTATTTGAAACACACTATCTAGAATCCAAATAGCTTATCTGAATATTTCAGCTCAGTTATTCTGATTATAGGCATATACTTGTATTTTTATGTAAGTCTTAAGTTATTTCTAGAGACCCTGGTAACATAGTGGTTAAGTGTTATGGCTGCTAACACTTAAGGTTGGCAGTTCAAATCCACAAGGTGCTCCTTGGAAACTCTATGGGGCAGTTCTACTCTATCTTTTAGGGTCACTATGAGTTGGAATCGACTTGATAGCACTGGATTTTTTTTTTTTTTTTAAAGTCATTTCCTATATTTATTCAGTGGGCAAAGCCAGATAATTAGGGAATTGAAGACAACTTTGGAAATTTTGAAACCAATAAAAAACATATAAGGAAACATTAGGAGTAAAATCCCTCCCCTTTGTATCATAATAAGGCCTCAGGTGATGGCTACTGGTTCCTTCTATAACCTTTAACAATATCCAGCCTTCCTCGTCAGTTGCCTTTGCCTGGAGCAGCTCGGGTTTCCTTAGTAATTTATTCCATGTTTTTCATTTCTTTCACTTCATCACTTAATAAGCAGAGTTGTAATTCCTCTGCCCCTAATACATGTTCATTTTCGACCCCATTACCTGTACGGGCTCCAAAGTCTTACCTGTTCTTGGCGTAGTGTTCCTGTTCTCAAGGTGCTCTCCTGGGTCTTGGGCAATCTGCTCCCTACTAATTGGTGCAGATGAGAGTGGGGGAACCAGCTGAGCACACAGGGGAGGGAGCAGATTCTCCTGGTAAGTAAGGAGCCCTTGGGGACCAAGGCAGTTTGGGAAGCTGCTTTAACTCTGTCAGGCACATTGAAAGAGGGATTTATGGAGCCCTGTTCCATGACATTGTTCTTATCCTTCCAACAGAAACTTCCAAAGGTGACACTGATGTTGGCTCACTTGCTTGAGGTCTACACATAAGCAAACTCTGATTAATTATAAAAATTAAAAAATACCACTTATTGAGCATAATGTTAAACAGTTTGTACATATTAATTCATTTATTCATCTCAAGAAATCTATGAGGTGTATACTATTACCCTTGCTTCACAGATGAAGAACCTGAGGTTCAGAGATGTTAAGCAATTGGTCCAAGTTCACGCATCTAGGTATGTGTGTGTTCCTGGGGTCCTCCTCACTGCCTGAAGTAGGTGGAATTTATCTTTAGGTCCCTCTTCTTTCCCCTTGGAAACCCTGGTGGCATAGTGGTTAAGTGCTACAGCTGCTAACCAAAAGGTCAGCAGCTCAAATCCGCCAGGCGCTCTTGGAAAATCTATGGGGCAGTTCTACTCTGCCCTATAGGGTCACTATGAGTCGGAACTGACTTGACAGCAGTGGATCTTTCCCCTTATGTGCCCTCCTTCTTTCATTTCTAGGACCCCTCGTAGCCATTACATTTCCAGGGATCCGTGTTGTGTCACATGGTCCCTGAGCAACGGTCATTTTAGAAATTATTTGACAAAATGATTCCTATTAGAGTATGACATATAAGGTGCCCCTTGTATGGAATTACACTAAGACAGAGCACTTTTTTTTTTTAATTGCTCTTTAAGTGAAAGTTTACAATTTAAGTTAGGTTCTCATACAAAAACTTATACACACATTGTTATGTGACCCTAGATGCTCTCCCTACAATACGAAAACACACTCCTTCTCTCCACCCTGTATTTCCTGTGTCCATTCAATCAACTCCTGTCCGCTTCTACCTTCTCATCTTTCCTCCAGACAGTAGCTGCTTGCATAGACTCGTGTCTACTTGAGCAAAGAAGCACCCTCCTCACCAGCATCATTTTATGTCTTATAGTCCAGTCTAACCTTTGTCTGAAGAGCTGGCTTTGGGAACGGTTTTAGTTTTGGGCTAACAGAGAGGCTAGGGGCCGTGACCTCTGGGGTCCCTCCAGTCTCAGTCAGACTATTAAGTCTGGTCTTTCTATTAGAATTCGAGGTCTGCGCCCCACTTTTCTCCTGCTCCAATAGGGATTCTCTTTTGTGTTCCCTGTCAGGGTAGCCAGGCATCATTTAGTTCTTCTGGTCTCAAGCTGATGGGGTCTCTGGTTTAAGTGTCCCTTTCTGTCTTTTTTGCTATATTTCCCTTGTGTCTTTGGAGTTCTTCATTCTTCTTTGAGATAGAGCACTTTTGAGAATCAAAAGCTGATAGCATAATTTTTGGTCACTCTGCCTGGAAGCAGAGGAAAGAGTTTTGAGAAGGATGTTTGTGAGAACATGACATAATCTATTGGTGATAGTGTTTGTTTTGCTTATATGATGACTAGCACATCAAGGGTGCTGGTAAATGTTTATCAAACTCAATTCCAGTGAAATCTCAAGTTTCAGAAACACCTCAACACTTTGGTATGGATGGAATTCAGTATCAGAGCATTGGCAAGTTCTGGAGCTCCTAAGATTTTGGTTTGGAACCCAGCCAAACCAGGCCCAGGAACCTACTTGAAAAGACCTGATAGTCCTCTGGGTTGGCATTCAGTCTCAGAGTTTCTGCTGGGTGGACATATGTGGTTGGTACGGGCTGGGGGTGATAGGGTTAAAGAGGTCGGCTCCTAACCCAAAGGTTGGTGATATGAACCCACCTGGCAACTTTGTGGGAGAAAGGTGTAGTGATCCACTCCCACAAAGATTACAACCTAGAAAACCCTGTGAGGCAGTTCTACTCTGTCACATGGGGTAGCTATGATTTTGACATGTGCAAGGAGCTGGAGATAGAAAACCAAAAGGGAAGAACATGCTCAGCATTTCTCAAGCTGAAAAAACTGAAGAGAATATTCAAGCCTCTAGTTGCGATTCTGAAGGATTCTACAGAGAAAATATTAAATGATGCAGAAGCATCAAAAGGAGATGGAAGGAATACACGAGTCGTTATACCAAAAAGAATTGGTCAATGTTCAGCCATTTCAGGAGGTAGCATATGATCAGGAACCAATGGTACTGAAAGAAGAAATCCAAGCTGCACTGAAGGCATTGGCAAAAAAAAACAAGGCCCTGGGAATTGACAGAATACCAGCTGAGATGGTTCAACAGAAGGGTGCAGTGCTGGAAGTGCTTACTCGTCTACGCCAAGAAATTTGGAAGACAGCTTCCTGGCCAACTGACTGGAAGAGATCCATATTTATGCCTATTCTCAAGAAAGGTGATCCAGCCGAATGTGGAAATTATCAAACACTATCATTAATATCGCATGCAAGCAAAATTTTGCTGAAGATCATTCAAAAGTGGCTACAACAATATATCCACAGGGAACTACCAGAAATTCAAGCCGGATTCAGAAGAGGATGCAGAACCAGTGACATCATTGCTGATGTCAGACGGGTCCTGGCTGAAAGCAGAGAATAACAGAAAGATGTTTACCTGTGTTTTATTAACTATGCTAAATCTTTGAATTGAAGGTCAAAGACCACAGCCTTCAGAATGAATTACAGCTCAACATAAAGAAAACAAAAGTCCTCACAACTGGACCAATGAGCAACATCATGATAAATGGAGAAAAGATTGAAGTTGTCAAGGATTTCGTTTTACTTGGATCCACAATCAACACCCATGGAAGCAGCAGTCAAGAAATTACAAGATGCATTGCATTGGGCAGAATGGGAATTCCGGAACACTTAATTGTGCTCATGAGGAACCTTTACATAGATCAAGAGGCAGTTGTTCGGACAGAACGAGGGGATACTGATCGGTTTAAAGTCGGGAAAGGTGTGCATCAGGGTTGTATTCTTTCACCGTGCCTATTCAATCTGTATGCTGAGCAAATAATCCGAGAAGCTGGACTATGTGAAGAAGAATGGGACATCAGGATTGGAGGAAGGCTCATTAACAACCTGTGTTATGCAGATGACAAAACCTTGCTTGCTGAAAGTGAAGAGGACTTGAAGCACCTTACTAATGAAGATCAGAGACCACAGCCTTCAGTATGGATTACACCTCAACGTAAAGAAAACAAAAATCCTCACAACTGGACCAATGAGCAACATCATGATAAATGGAGAAAAGATTGAAGTTGTCAAGGATTTCATCTTACTTGGATCCACAATCAACAGCCATGGAAGCAGCAGTTAAGAAATCAAAAGACATATTGCGTTGGGTAAATCTGCTGCAAAGGACCTCTTTAAAGTGTTGAAGAACAAAATGTCACCTTGAAGACTAAGGTACGCCTGACCCAAGCCATGGTATTTTCAGTCGCATCATATGCATGTGAAAGCTGGACGATGAATAAAGAAGACCGAAGAAGAATTGATGCCTTTGAATTGTGGTGTTGGCGGAGAATATTGAACGTACTATGGACTGCCAAAAGAATGAACAAATCTGTCTTGGAAAAAGTACGCTAGAATGCTCCTCAGAAGCAAGGATGGTGAGACTGCATCTTACATACTTTGGACATGTTGTCAGGAGGGGTCAGTCCCTGGAGAAGGACATCGTGATTGGCAAACTACAGGGTCAGCGGAAAAGAGGAAGACCCTCAACGAGGTGTACTGACACAGTGGCTGCAATAATGAGCTCAAGCATAACAACGATTGTAAGGATGGTGCAGGACTGGGCAGTGTTTCTTTCTGTTGTGCATAGGGTAGCTATGAGTCAGAACCAACTCGATGGTACCTAACAACAACAAGAACAACAGCATTGCATTGGGCAAATCTGCTTCAAAGGATCTCTCTAAAGTATTGAAAAGCAAAGATTTCACCTTGAAGACTAAGGTGTGCCTGACCCAAGCCATGGTATTTTCAACCACATCATACACATGCGAAAGCTGGACAATGAATAAAGAAGATCGAAGAAGAGTTGACGCCTTTGAATTGTGGTGCTGGGGAAGAATATTGAATATACCATGGACTGCCAAAAGAATGAACAGATCTGTCTTGGAAGAAGTATAGCCAGAATGCTCCTTAGAAGCAAGAATGGTGAGACTGCATCTTACACACTTTGGACATGTTGTCAGGAGGGATCAGTCCCTGGGATTCATTGACCTTCGCAGCCTGTTAACAAGAGCTATGCTGTCTTACCTGCTGATCTTGGATTCATCAGCCCCTTCGGCTACGTGGATCAGAAGAAGCCTCTATCCCGACCCACAGACTTGGGATGTTCGAGCCGCTACAATATTGTGAGCCATTTCCTTAATGTACGTCTCTCTCTCTCTCTATATATATATATATTATACGCTTAACTGGTTTTGCTTTTCTAGAGAACTCAGCCTAAGACACACCAAACATGGTTTTGCCCTCCAGGGGACATTTGGCAGTGTGTGTGGTCCCTGGGTGGCACAAATGATTTGTAATCAGCTACTAACCAAAAGGCTGACAGTTTGAACCCAGCCAGTGGTGCTGCAGAAGAAAACCCTGGCGATCTGCTTCTGTAAAGATTGCAGCCAAGAAAACCCTATGGAGCTCAGCTCTATTCTATAACATGTGGGGTCCCTGGGAACTGTAACTGACTCTATGGCAATGGATTTTTGGGGGGAGTACTTTGATTTTCACAACAGGGCAGGAGGGGTGCTACTGGCACCTAGGGACCAGGGATGCTCCTGAACATCCTACAACGCATAGGACGGCCCCTCATACGACCCCAGCCCAAAATGTTAATAGAGTTGAGGTTGAGAAGCACTGTGGTATGTGGAGAACATATTTTGCAAGGGACAAGGCTCCCCTGACACTGACCTTGAGAGCACTGATTCCCGTCATCTGCCCTGGTAGCAGGATGCACGCCAGTGGCAGACTGAGCTTAGTGATTAACCACACACATAAAAATCCCCTGGTGCTTCAAATGATTTGAAGGCATGACCAGGGATGCTATTCTAGCGCCTTAGGCTCCTGCACAGAGCGCACACACTACCTACGTATAATAAAGGATTTCTGAATGGATCAGGGCTACAGTCTCGACAGGGGAATGCTTTAGCTGGGGGCATGTGGATTTTAGCCACACGAATAATATCAGCATTAATAGGAATCATTATACCGCCCTGCACTGGAAATTTACCCCTGAATGGGTAGCAATATCCTACAGACAGAGACCATTGAAAATCTGTTTCACAGGCAGGATATTTGGAGAAGGATTGAGTGAGAAGCAGAGTTGGCTGCCAGCTCCTGAATGGCTTTGGGCTGACTTGTCTGTGTGAGGACAGAGTAGGGCAAATAGGACAACCTTGTCCAGTGACTAGCATGAACTCAGGGTGACATTAGGAAGAGTCAATGGTCTCCGGTGCCCTCTCCTACCATTATGGAGCTCTTTCTGTTCCTTTTATCATGCATCCTTCTGGCTTCTCTCAATTCCCAAGGACAGCAGTCCTCCAGTCACTCTCCAGGAAAGTGGGCTGATACACTCATTCTCTTTTAAGGTGCCAAGGATTCGGGTATTACCCTCTGTAAGAGAATTTGTGTTCAAAGAAATGTAATCAATGAATAATCCAAAGGCATGAACTTGAGATAGCCTTTAGGCACTAGGGCATATATATTTGTTTTTCTGGGGAAGTTGTAATGATACCTCCATGGATATAGTCTGTCTCTGCATGTATGTCATTAGGAAGGACCAATTACTAGAGAAAGACATCACATTTGTTAAGTAGAGGGTCAGTGAAAAAGAGGGAGACCCTCAGTGAGGTGGCTTGACACATTGGCTGCAACAATGGGGTCAAAAAGAGCAATGATTGTGAGGGTGATGCAGGACTGGGCACAGTATCCTTCTGTTGTACATAAGGTCACCAAGAGTTGGAACTAACTCAATGGCACCGAACAACAAAAGCATGTATCTCTCAGATCTTGACTTAAACTGTTGTGGAGTCATTTCTTCAAATTATAATTTATGGAAACTCCATATGTACAGCACAAAGGGAATGGAAATGATCTGTCTGAAGTGAGGGTGGGGAATTCAGTAGTCAGGCTCCTGGGTCTCCTCCCAGCCCCTTACTGTTGACTTCTGAGGCACCTCTCTGGAATCATTTTGTCTCCATGGAGCAGTGCTCTTCGAACATTTCCTCATCATGGCACACGAGATAGTGATAATATTTGTTTGCAATCTAGGATACTCAGAGAACTGAGAATGCTGCTCAAGGCTGGAGGGGAACGCTCGGCCACCCTGAGGGCTCTGAAGATCAGTAGGCCTACTCCTCACTTATTGACTATGTCATTATCTGACATTTCGCATTTACAACAGTAGTAAAAATTTACCATCCAACTATTTTGCACAGTAACAACATACACCTGGCAGTAACGAATGTCAAGATGTGAGACGAGTAACACTGGCTATGATGGTTAAGATAATGTGTCAGCTTGGCTTGGCCACGATTCTCAGTGGTTTGGTGATTATATAATGATGTAATTTAGCAGTTATGTAATGTTATAATTTGGCAGTTATGTAATGATGTAGTCTGTGATCTGATGTCATCATCTTCCATTTTCACGTAATGACCTGGTCTTTGGAACTTAACCATGTTGATGAGTGAGGAGTGGATATGATTTTGCACAGTCTAGCACAGAAAGCTATGCCAGGGAGCATAGTTTGAAAGCCACTGCCCTTGGGGCATCCTTGACAAAACTGGGCAACACTGGATTTAAAAAGAGTAGAAGAGTTAAGTTATATCGTTAATTGGCACCATACCAGATTCAGTGGGAATGGACTCATTTTTTAATTCATTAAATAAAAAGTCACCGAGTGCCTTCAAACCAGTTACAATCAAGTTGATTCTGACTCATGGTGGCCCCATGTGTGCAGAGTAGAAGAACCACACTCCACAGGGTTTTTAAGGCTGTGACTTTTCGAAAGAAAATCATCAGGCCTTTCTTTTGAGGCACCTCTGTGTGGGCTTGAACTGCCAACCTTTTGGTTAGTAGTCAAGCACTTAATTCTTTGTGCCACTAAGGGACTGCCTTCTACATACCAACTATTCCTCTAGGTCCTGGGGAACAGAGGTTAAGTAATCCCTGCCTTCAAAGATTTTATATTCTAGTGGAATGGGGGCAGGCAACAAATAAACTCACAGTAAATGAATACCACGTGTAATCAGTGAGTTTCATAAAATAATGCAGGACACGGAACTAGTGGGGTGTGTGTGTGGGGGGGATTAGTGGTTAGCTAAGATAGAATGGTCTGGGGACCCTTTCAAGGACGTGGTTTTTGAGCTGAGTGGGAATGGAATGACAAGGAGGAACACTTCATGTCAAGTACTGAGGAATGAGAGTTCCAGGCAGAGGGCACAGTCTGGTAAAAGACCTTAAGGTGAGAATGTAATCAGCATGCTCAAGGAACAGCAAGAAGCCCAATTTTTGCCTGTGAAAAGTTTCTAATCCCCTCTTGCCAGGTTTTAGGAGTCCTTGGATGGTGCAAAATGTTAATGTGCTTGGTTGCTAACCAAAAGGTTGGCTCTTTGGACCCACCCAGAGGCACTTTGGAAGGAAAGCGTGGCAATTTACTTCCAAAAACTTAGCCACTGAAAACCCTGTGGAGCACAGTTCTACTCTGACACACATGCAGTTGCTATGAGTTGGAGTGGACAGCAACTTTTTTTGGAGGGGGGGAGCAATTTTTAGCTGTTTTGGGCAGTTTTGAAGTTTTTTTTTTTTTTTGGCATATTTGGTCCTTAAGACTGTGAGGCTTTAGTGTAATCTGTTGTTAGCTACTTTTTCATACGTGGAAGTACGGCTTGGGGAAGTGAAATGACTTGGCCATGTGATGATGCTTGGAAGTGTGGAAGCAGCAAGGCCAGCAACAAAGTCCAAGTCTGACTGTCACTTGTTGGGAACTTTGCCTGCTCATCTTTACCTGGAAGCCAAAGGATGTATGAGGAATTCCAGGTATAATATTCCTTGAGTGCTTATTTTGAGCTGTGTTAAGAACTTTTTAAGGAATAATTTAATTTAATCTCCATAGCAACTGTATATGGTGGGTACTAGTATGATTCCTGTTTTACAAATGAGGAAACTGAGACGCATTAAAAAGGTAAGTAATTGGACAAAGGTTATAACTAGCAAGTGGTAGAGATAGAGTGTGAACCAGACAGACTGGTTTCTAAGCTTACATCTTGAAGATGACCAGGATCTCCATGCCAGTGTAGCCTCAGCTTTTAAAGAGATTGATGCGGCCTTTTCTTACTTGAAGTCAAGTGCTTTGCTGGAGTCCTCATTGGGTCCAGCTTAATTCTGCCAAAGATCTGTCAAAGTCCTCATGAAACTTTGTAGTGGTTTTTGTATTTAAGCACAAGATCTGGTACCCCTTTTCCCTATGAGGCAGACTTTTCTGCCAGCCAGTAGGAAAGTCACTATGACTGTTGACATGGAATGCAGTTCAGGCTACCCTCTGCAGACCAAGTTTATTTACTGGGATACGTAAGCAATGGAGGATAGGGAGAATTGACTTCAAAGCTTTAGACTCTTCCAGCCACATTTTTGTTGTTGTGAACAATTATTAATGCCTCTATTTATTTTATTTTTTAGTTTTTATTATGCTTTAAGTGAAAGTTTACAAATCAAGTCAGTCTCTCACACAAAAACCCATATACACCTTGCTACACACTCCCATTTACTCTCCCTTTAATGAGACAGCCTGCTCTCTCCCTCCACTCTCTCTTTTCATGTATATTTCACCAGTTTCTAACCCCCTCCACACTCTCATCTCCCCTCCAGGCAGGAGATGCCAACATAGTCTCAATTGTCCACCTGATCCAAGAAGCTCACTCCTCACCAGCTTCCCTCTCCAACCCATTGTCCAGTCCAATCCATGTCTGAACAGTTGGCTTCAGGAATGGTTCCTGTCCTGGGCCAACAGAAGGTCTGGGGGCCATGACCACTGGGGTCCTTCCAGTCTCAGTCAGACCATTAAGTCTGGTCTTATGAGAATTTGGGTTCTGCATCCCACTGCTCTCCTGCTCCCTCAGGGGTTCTCTGTTGTGTTTCCTGTCAGGGCAGTCATCGGTTGTAGCCAGGCACCACCTAGTTCTTCTGGTCTCAGGACGATGTAGTCTCTGGTTCACATGGCCCTTTCTGTCTCTTGAGCTCGTAATCACCTTGTGTCCTTGGTGTTCTTCGTTCTCCTTTGATCCAGGTGGGTTGAGACCCATTGATGCATCTTAGATGGCTGCTTGCTAGTGTTTAAGACCCCAGACTCCACTCTTCAAAGTGGGATGCAGAATGTTTTCTTAATAGATTTTATTATGCCAATTGACTTAGATGTCCCCTGAAACCATGGTCCCCAGACCCCTGCCCCTGCTACACTGGCCTTCGAAGCATTCGGTTTATTCAGGAAACTTCTTTGCTTTTGGTTTAGTCCAATTGTGCTGACCTCCCCTGTATTGTGTGCTGTCTTTCCCTTCACCTAAAGTAGTTCTTATCTACTATCTAATTAGTGAGTATCCCTCTCTCACCCTCCCTCCCACCCCCCTCTCGTAACCACAAAAGAATGTTTTCTTCTTAGTTTAAACTATTTCTCAAGTTCTTATAATAGTGGTCTTATACAATATTTGTCCTTTTGCAACTGACTAATTCACTCAGCATAATGCCTTCCAGGTTCCTCCATGTTATGAAATGTTTCACAGATTCCTCACTGTTCTTTATCGATGCGTAGTATTCCATTGTGTGAATATACCATAATTCATTTATCCATTCATCCATTGATGGGCACCTTGGTTGCTTTCATCTTTTTGCTATTGTAAACAGTGCTGCAATAAACATGGGTGTGTGTGCCTATATCTGTTCATGTAAAGGCTCTTATTTTTCTAGGATATATTCCAAAGAGTGGGATTGCTAGATCGTATGGTAGTTCTATTTCTAGCTTTTTAAGGAAGTGCCAAATCGATTTCCAAAGTGGTTGTACCATTTGACATTCCCACCAGCAGTGTATAAGTATTCCAATCTCTCCACAGCCTCTCCAACATTGATTATTTTGTGTTTTTTTGGATTAATGCCAGCCTTGTTGGAGTGAGATGAAATCTCATTGTAGTTTTGATCTGCATTTCTCTAATGGCTAATGATCATGAACATTTCCTCAATATCTGTTAGCTACCTGAATGTCTTCTTTAGTGAAGTGTCTATTCATATCTTTTGCCCATTTTTTAAATCGGGTTATTTGTCTTTTGCAGTTGAGTTTTTGCAGTATCATGTAGATTTTAGAGATCAGGCGCTGATCAGAAATGTAATAGCTAAAAACTTTTTCCCTGTCTGTAGGTAGTCTTTTTACTCTTTTGGTGAAGTCTTTGGATGAGCATAGGTGTTGAATTTTTAGCAGCTCCCAGTTATCTAGTTTCTCTTCTACATCCTTTATAATGTTTTGTATACTGTTTATGCCATGTATTAGGGCTCCTAATGTCCCTATTTTTTCTTCCATGATCTTTATCATTTTAGATTTTATTATTTAGGTCTTTGATCCATTTTTTTGAGTTAGTTTTTTTGCATGGAATGAGGTATGGGTCTTGTTTCATTTTTTTGCAGATGGACATCCAGTTCTGCCAGCACCATTTGTTAAAAAGACTGTCTTTTCCCCATTTAACTGTTTTGGGGCCTTTGTCAAATATCAACTGCTCATATTGTGGATGGATTTATATCTGGATTCTCAATTCTGTTCCATTGGTCCATGTATCTGTTGTTGTACCAGTACCAGGCTGTTTTGACTACTGTGGCGGTATAATAGGTTCTAAAATCAGGTTAAAGTAAGGCCTTCCACTTTGTTTTTCTTTTTCAGTAATGCCTTATTTATCCAGGGCCTCTTTCCCTTCCGTATGAAGTTGGTGATTTGTTTCTCCACCTCAATAAAGAATGCTGTTGGGATTTGGATCAGAATTGCATTAAATGTATAGATCGCTTTTGGTAGAATAGACATTTTTATAATGTTAAGTTTTCCTATCCCTGAGCAAGGTATGTTCTTCCACTTATGTAAGTCTCTTTTGGTTTCTTGCAGAAGTGTACTGTAGTTTTCTTTGTATAAGTCTTTTACATCCCTGGTAAGATTTATTCCTAAGTATTTTATTTTCTTGGGGCTACTGTAAATGGCATTGATTTGGTGATTTCCTCTTAGATGTTCTTTTTTTTGGTGTGGAGGAATCCAACTGATTTTTGTATGTTTTACTCTGCTGAACTCTTCTATTAGTTTCAGAAGTTTTCTGGATGATTCCTTAGGATTTTCTGTGTATAAGATCATGTCATCTGCAAATGGAGATACTTTTACTTCTTCCTTGCCAATCTGTATACCCTTTATTTCTTTATCTAGCCTAATTGTTCTGGCTAGGACTTCCAGCACAATATTGAATAAGAGTGTTGATAAAGGTCATCCTTGTCTGGTTCGCGATCTCAGTGGGAATGCTTCCAGGCTGTCTCCATTTAAGGTGATGTTGGCTGTTGGCTTTGTATAAATGCCCTTTATTATGTTGAGGAATTTTCCTTCTATTCCTACTTTGCTGAGAGTTTTTGTCATGAATGAGTGTTGAAGTTTGTCAAATGCCTTTTCTGCATCAATTGATAAAATCATGTGATTCTTTTATTTATGTGGTGGATTACATTAATTGTTTTTCTAGTGTTGAACCATCCTCGCATTCCTGATATGAATCCCACTTGGTCATGGTGAATTATTTTTTTGATATGTTGTTGAATTCTATTGGCTAGAATTTTGTTGAGGATTTTTGCATCTATGTTCATGAGGGATATAGGTGTATAATTTTCTTTTCTTGTGGTGTCTTTACCTGGTTTTGGTATCAGGGATATGATGGCTTCATAGAATGAGTTTGGTAGTATTCCGTCCTTTTCTATGCTCTGAAATACCTTTAGTAGTAGTGGTGTTAACTCTTCTCTGAAAGTTTGATAGAACTTTGCAGTGAAGCCATCCGGAACAGGAGTTTTTTTTTTTTTTTTTTTTTTATTACCTCTTCAATCTCTTCTTTTGTTATGGGTCTATTTAGTTGTTCTACCTCTGTTCCTGTTAGTTTAGGTAGGTAGTGTGTTTCTAGGAACTCATCCATTTCTTTTGGTTTTCGAATTTGTTTGAGTATGATCTTTTAATTTCAGTGGGTCTGTTGTAATATCGCCCATCTCATTTCTTATTTGGGTTATTTGCTTTCTCTCCTGTTTTCTTTTGTCAAAACTGGCCAGTGGTTTATCAACTTTGTTGATTTTTTTCAAAAATCCAGCTTTTGTTCTTGTTAATTCTTTCAATTGCTTTTCTGTTTTCTATTTCATTTAGTTCAGCTCTAATTTTTATTATTTGTTTTCTTCTGGTGCCTGTGGGTTTATTTTGTTGCTCTCTTTGTATTTGTTCAAGTTGTAGGGATAACTCTTTGATTTTGGCCCTTTCTTCTTTTTGGATGTGTGCATTTATTGATATAAATTGGCCTCCGAGCACCGCTTTTGCTGTGTCCCAAAGGTTCTGATAGGAAGTGTTTTCATTCTCATTGGGTTCTATGAATTTCTTTATTCCATCCTTAATGTCTTCTATAATCCAGTCTTTTTTGAGCAGGGTATTGTCCAGTTTCCAAGTGTTTGATTTCTTTTCCCTGCTTTTCATGTTATTGATTTCCACTTTTATGGCCTTATGGTCAGAGCAGATGCTTTGTAATATTTCATTGTTTTGGATTCTGCTAAGGCTTGCTTTATGACCTAATATGTGGTCTCGTCTAGAGAATGTTCCATGTGCACTAGAAAAGAAAGTATACTTGTTGGGTGGAGCGTTCTGTATATGTCTATGAGGTCAAGTTGGTTGATTGTAGCATTTAGATCTTTCGTGTCTTTATTGAGCTTCTTTCTGGATGTCCTGTCCTTCACCAAAAGCGGTGTGTTGAAGTCTCCTACTATTATTGTGGAGCTGTCTATCTCATTTTTCAATGCTGATAGAGTTTGTTTTATGTATCTTACAGCCCTGTCATTGGGTGCATAAATGTTTAATATGGTTATATCTTCTTGACGTATTGTCCCTTTAATCATTATACAGTGTCCTTCCTTATCCCTTCTGATGGATTTAACTTTAAAGTCTATTTTTTCAGAAATTAATATTGCCACTCCTGTTCTTTTTTGATTGTTGTTTGCTTGATATATTTTTTTCCAACCTTTGAGTTTTAGTTTGTTTGTGTCTCTAAGTCTAAGGTGTGTCTCTTGTAGGCAGCATATAGGTGGATCTTGTTTTTTAATCCATTCTGCCACTCTCCATCTCTTTATTGGTGCATTTAGTCCATTTACATTCAGGGTAATTATTGATAGGTCTGAATTTAGTGCTATCATTTTGATGTCTTTTTTGTGTGTTGACAGTTTTTTTTCCCCCTTAATTTTATCTGCTGAGTAGATTTTCTTCATATATTGTCCTTTCCTCATATTTTTTGTTGTTGATTTTGTTTCTGCTGAGTCTGTATTTTTCCCTTGTATTTTATTTTGATGAGTAGGATAGTTTGTCTCCTTTGTGGTTACCTTATTATTTACCCCTATTTTTCTAAATTTAAAACTAACTTTTATCTCTTTATATCACCGTACCTTCCTCTCCATATGGAAAGTGTATGATTACATTTCTTAGTCCCCCTTTATTATTTTAATGTTGTCTTTTTTTATGTAATAACATCACTGTTACCCTGTTTTGGGCCTTTTTTTTTTTTATATAATCTTGGTTTTTTTTTTTTTTTTTGGATTTCTTTGTCTGGGTTGACTTCTGGTTGTTCTACCCAGTGTTCTAGTCTTGGGTTGATACCTGATATTATTGATTTTCTAACCAAAGAACTCCCTTTAGTATCTCTTGTAGTTTTGGTTTGGTTTTTACGAATTCCCTCAACTTGTGTTTATCTGGAAACGTCTTAATTTCACCTTCATATTTAAGAGACAGTTTTGCCAGATATATGATTCTTGGCAGGCAATTTTTTCCTTCAATTTTTTAAATATATCATCCCATTGCCTTCTTGCCTGCATGGTTTCTGCCGAGTAGTCCAAGCTTATTGTTTACTGGCTGTCCTTTGTAGGTGACTTTTTGTTTATCCCTCGCAGCTCTTATATTTCTCTCTTTATCTTTGGCTTTGGCAAGTTTGATTATAATATGTCTTGGTGACTTTCTTTTAACATCTACCTTATATGGATTTCGATGAGCATCTTGGATAGATATTTTCTCATCTTTCACAATATCAGGGAAGTTTTCTGCCAACAAACCTTCATCAATTTTCTCTGTATTTTCTGTTATCCCTCCCTTTTCTGGTACTCCAATCACTCGTAGGTTATTTCTCTTGATAGAGTCCCACATGATTCTTAAGGTTTCTTCATTTTTTAAAAATTCTTTAATCTGATTTTTCTTCAAATATATTAGTGCCAAGTGATTTATCTTCAAGTTCAGAAATTCTAGCTTCTACTTGCTCAGTTCTGCTCCTCTGACTTTCTGTTGAGTTATCTAATTCTGTAATTTTATTGCTAATCTTCTGAATTTCTGATTGTTGTCAGTCTATGGATTTCTCCAGCTTATTAAACTTTTCATTATGTTCCTGAATAATCTTTCTAATTTCTTCAGTTGCTTTATCTGTGTTTTCCTTGGCTTGTTCTGCATATTGCCTCATTTCCTTCCTGATGTCTTGAAGGGTTCTGTATATTAAACTTTTGTATTCTGCACCTGGTAATTCCAGGAATGCACTTTTATCTAGAAGATCCCTGGATTCTTTGTTTTGGGAGCCTGTTGATGTGATCATGGTCTGTTTCTTTATGTGACTTGATATTGACTATTTTCTCTGAGCCATCTATAAGTTATTGTATTAGTTTATACTTGCTTACTGAGTCGTAGCTGCTTGCTTTGTTTTGTTTTCGTATACCCCTATGGGTTGCTTAAGTGAGCTAGCTTGATTATTTTCACTTTTAGAACTCTGGTGTCGTGTCCCCAGCTGGCTAGAGCTGTTATCAGTCTAGGAGTCCATTCAGTTTTCTTCTATGAATTCAGTTCAGGTTTCCAGGTAGCTGATCATCAAGTGTGTGGTACAGGCTCTGTCCTACAGTCTTAGGGGGGGAGGGGTGATTGGCGTATATACCAGTATCTGATTGCAGCAGGCGGTCATGCTCTGAACAAGGCAGGGGGCTGAGAACCGACCCCTAAGTGTCTCTGAGGAAAATGCATCTCTGTTCCCTAGAGTGTGCTGGTGGGTGAGTCCTACAGAGGGACCATAGGCACCCAAAGTTTTTGGTTGTAAGGACTGGGAGGTACCAGTTATCTTTGGACCCCTGTCATGGGTGGCTGGGTGACCTGAGTGGAGCTACTAGTCCTTAGGTCTCTGATGTGGGTAGGCGAAGACCCTGTTTAATTACAAAGCAATGTCAAACGTCAAACACCCACCTCTCCACCACACAGCTGAAATGGTTGGAGTTTGCCAACAAGAGACTCTTCTCCTGAAATAGGCCCACACAGGTCCATGCAGAAGGGAAAGGTGCTCAGGGTCCAAGGACAGTTTATGCCTGGACAGGAGCTGCTTCTGTCCTGAGCTCCCCCAGTTAATGGAGGTAGCAAATTATCTTTTCCCCCCAATTGCAAATTTTTTCCTTCCCCAAGGCCAGTATGATAGCTGTAGGTGCTCACCAGGGTCTATCTCAGGCCCAGGGATTCAGCTGCTGAGGCTGGCTTGGGGGTGGGGGGTGGGGTGGTAAAATATACGCAAGTACTTAGCTTTTGCCAAGAGTTCTGTTCTGCTCAGGTTCCGGAGGTGTGAGTGGGCTGTGTGGCTGGCTGCTTCTCCCTGAGCAAAGTGCGGCCAAACGCTAGTACCAGCCCGGCGCTGCCGCCACCACTGCCACTCCAGGAATGGTGCCTCAGGGCTCCTGGTAATTCAGGTCTGGTAACTCCTCTCCACTTCTGAATGGTCTCTTCCTCCTCCTGCCCCTCAGTTCATTGTCTAAGCTTGCCTTTGATGCTCAGGGCACCCAGCTTGTCACAAAAATACTCGTTTTACTTGTTTCTCCAAGTCTTTGTTGTAAAGAGGGCTAGCCGGAAGTGTCTGTCTATTCTGCCATCTTGGCTTTGCCTCCCCCTATTTATTTTTTATTTAACTTAAAAAAAAATTTATTTTATTGTTGTTGTTGAGGATATACACAGCAGAATATATGCCATTTTAACAATTTCTACACGTACAATTCAGTGACATCGACTACATCCTTCAGGTTGTGCAACCATTCTTACCCTCCTTTACCAAATTATTCTTCCTCTAGTAACATAAACTCAATGCGCCCTAAGATTCCTACCTAATCTTTCGAGTTGCTTTTGTCAATTTCATCTTACATAGATACATCTTAAAAGAGCATAATGCTCAGGGCAGACGTTCTTTACTGGTTAAGCTAAACCATTGTTTGGTTTTAAGAAGATTTCAGGGCGTAGCTTTAGCTTAAAGACGATCCCAGGACATCTAGCCACATTTCAATGTGAAACAAAGAATATGGTCTATGTGTAGAAGTGATGACCTCACATTCTGCAATGACATTTCCTCCTCACTCCCTCACTGTGTCATTATGGAGAGAAAGCTCACACTTGTGATGGTCAGTCTCCTGATTCAGAAAAGCTATAGATTTCCTGAGTCTTGGTGTATTCAAACGTAAGAAATTTCTCTTACCCTTCTTAAACGCTCACTTCTTGCAGAGTGATCTGAGCTGGGGTTCAGATGAAGCTTTCTGGGAACTCTTGTGGCTAAACTCTGTGGAAAGAATCTAGACTGGTGGCTTTGAGAAAACATATCAATGTAGCAATGTCGATATCAAAACACACAATATTACATTGGAGGGAGCTCACTAGTACATGAGGTAGTCAGTGTACTTTAGAGAAGACAGTGTATGATACTTGTACACCAATATTCATTGTGGCATTAGTTGCAATAGCCAAAATGTGAAAACAACTCAAGTATCTATCAACAGATAAATACATAAACAAAGTGGGATATAGCTATGCTGTTGTTATTGTTAGGTGCTGTCAAGTCAGTTCCAACTCATAGCAACTCTATGTATATCAGAACGAAAACACTGCTTGTTCCTGCACCATCCTCACAATCCTTGCTATGTTTGAGCCCATTGTTGCAGCCACTGTGTCAGTCCGTCTTGTTGAGGGTCTTCTTCTTTTTCACCGACTACTTTACCAAGCATAATGTCCTTTTTCAGGGACTGGTCCCTCCTGATAATATGTCCAAAGTATGTGAGATGAAGTCTTGTTATTTCGCTTCTAAGGAGCATTCTAGCTGTACCTCTTTCAAGAGAGATTTGTTTTTTCTTCTGTCAGTCCATGATATATTCAATATTCTTCACCAACATCATAGCTCAAATATATCAAGCAAGGTTGTGTTGTCTGCATATCACAGGCTGTTAATGAGTCTTCCTCCAATCCCAATGCTGAGATCTTCTTCATATAGTTCAGTTTCTCGAATTATTTGCTCAGCATACAGATTGAATAAATGTGGTGAAAGGATGCAACCCTGATGCACACATTTCCTGACTTTAAACCACACAGTATCTTTTTGTTCTGTTCGAAGGACTGCCTTTGGTCTATGTATAGGTTCCTCATGAGCACAATTAAGTGTTCTGGAATTCCCATTCTTTGCAATGTTATTCATAATTTGTTATGGCCACACAATCTAATGCCTTTGCACAGTCAATAAAACCCAGGTAAACATCTTTCTGGTGTTCTGTGCTTTCAGCTAAGATCTGTCTGACATCGGGAATGATATCCTTCATTTCACGTCCTCTTCTGAATCCAGCTTAAATTTTTGGCTATTCCCTGTTGATGTACTGCTGCAACCATTTTTGAATTATGTTCAGGAAAATTTTCTTTCATATGATATTAATTATGTTGTTCCATAATTTCTGCATTCTGTTGGATCACCTTTCCTTCAAATGGGCACATTTTGTAAGGTAAAAGGTGATGCAGGTCACTCTCCAGGGGAACACTTTTTTCACTGGATAAGGGCTGTGACCTGAGTAAGGGTGTTGCATCACACCCTAGTCCTCTTTAACATTAACCACAGGCAGAGATTAGGATTTACAACACATAGGAAAATTACATCTGATCACAAAATGGACGACAAGCACACAATATTGTGAATCATGGCCTAGCCAAGTTGACACATTCAATCCATGACACCAATATGTAGGAAGAATTGATTGACCACAATTTGACCACTTATGTACTGTCTCTTGCAAGCTTTGTAACCTTGGGTAGGTGATTGGCTGTCTATTTCCTTAGTTATAAAATAAAAACCAAACCCATTGCCATTGAGTCAGTTTCAGCTCATAGTGACCATGTAGGACAGTGCAGAACTGCCCCATAAGGTTTCCAAGGCTGTAATCTTTATGAAAGCAGAATGCTACATCTTTCTCCCATGGAGTGGCTGGTGGGTTCAAACCACTGACCTTTCAGTTAGCAGCCGAGCTCCTAACCCCTGTGCCACCAGGGCTCCTTAGTTATATGATAGGGATAATAACACTCATCCCAAAGGATGGATTCTTGTGAGGTCAATCAGTCAGGGTTCTGAGTTGCAAGCAACAGAAACTGACTTTGGCTGATAAAGCAGAAATGGGATGTTTTGAAAGAATCAGCAGGAATGATGGAGAACCAGGTGTGCAGGTTGGGCAGAACGAATGATGGCCAAATTCAAGCCACAGGGCTGGTATGGAAGGGGCATCACTGCCACGTCCACTGAATGATACACAACACAGTGGGCACCACTGGTTGTGGTGTCACTGCTGCCATTGTTACTGTTACTCAGCACTGGGGAGAATTCTCTTCTGCCCCCGTTTCCTTCTTTCACTGGTTGCTTGTTTAAACTCTAGGGCAGGTGCATGTGGTTGCCTGAAATTGGAGCACATTCTTGGCTCTGGCTGTAAGAGGGGCTGGGAAAGCCTGTACCCTTCCAGTTTCCAAAGTAAGAGACAGGCTCCACCTCCCAGCTATGTTCATTAGGGGAAGAAATCCTTAAATACAGGAAGGGGGTTTAGATGATGGGAAGCTAAAAACTGATGTAAATGCCCACTCTCTGATTAAATGGGATTGTTTCCAAACAGAACCAGCACACAGTGGGCTGAAAACAAGCCTCAGCTTTCTTTTTCCTTCCTTTGAGTCAATAGCTTTACTGTTGATTCCACTAGTGATATTTGGAGCACTTTCTCGTTTATTATCTTTAACATTGCTGTTTTAGGAGAACTGTGCCTCATGCCTGTAAAATGATGAATATTTGAAAGACTGAAAATAGTTTCATGCAGAACTTGGGGAAAAAATCAGTTTATTTCACTTGCATGTTTTCCAGACCTTGCGATTGTGTCAATATCTCTGCCCTTATGCTTTTCTGTTCACTATATAAAAACTCAGCTTATAATTTCAGCACCTCAAATATGACAGTGACTTAAATTTGAGGCTGATGAGCACTGGTCAGTAGACAGGAGTACTTTGGAAAGTGATTTGTGCCTTTGGTACTCTTCAGCTTGTTTTCCTCCTTAATGCCTACGTAATTCTCTGAAAACGAATGAGCCATTTAAGGGGACACTTGCAGGCATTCCGGCCCCCCAGGCACTGGTTTAGTGACCAGAGAATAATCGACTAAATGTGCTGGTGTTGAGTCCAGTACCAAACACCAAATCCGTTGCTGTCGAGTCGATCCCGACTCATAGTGATCCAATAGGACAGAGTAGAAATTCTCCATGGGGTTTCCAAAGAGTGACTGGTAGATTCACACTGCTGGTCTTTTTGGTTAACAGCCATAGCACGCTGTGGCTCTTAATCACTGCACCACCAGGGTAGCCCAATTTATCTGCTTTGTGTTTCCCTTTGGTGACTCAAGTTGCTATGGAGGCAGGAGAAATTAATATTACAAGAGCAGAACTGAGTTTGAAACTCTTCTTTGTCAATCAGTAGCTGGGTGACCTCAGGCAAATTTCTTAACCTCTCTGAGCCTCAGTTCTCTTATCAAAAGGTTATTCTGAGAACTTTGTGAGACAGTGTCTATAAAATGACTAGCAGAGGCCGGTTCATAATTTATTCTTCGTAAATGGAAGACACCCAGATTATTGAGGATAAATTTACTTTCTGTTCTACTAAATCTATAGCGCTTACTTTCTTTTCTAGTAAAGACATGAAATAACAGTGCAGTGATGACAAAGGTCAAATCCTCTGAGGGCAGGGGTAGTGATTATTTAATTTGGGTGCCTGGGGCTAAGGAGTTCTCTGCACAGAAAACAGAAGCTGGTTCCATTTCATGATAGATGATAATGACTAGAACCCATAGATGGGCCTTTTGGATTGATTGAAAACCAACCCTGGGTTTTAGGTAGTCATGCCACAGGCTTTGGACAAATTTCACAATGTCACAGGTCATGGTTACGGAACAGGCTTTACTTGGGAAATTTATAAAACAAGCTTTAGAAAGAAAAGAAGGTATAGGATCCTGCAACCTCTATCATTTCACGGAGAGTGCTCTGGGACCAGTGTACTCTGCTGGGTATACTATGGAGACATTCCAGGGCAGAAAATGTGCCTCCCATTTCCATGCTTTCTTATGGCACTAATACGGAAAAGCAGCCTTGTCAAGTGGGTGTGGTGCGTGGTGAAAAGACAAAAATACTATTCTGGCATCAGGAACTCTGGTTCTGATGCTGCTGTTTACAGAGTAGTCAGGGATAGTAGCTACGTAGTACCTGGAGACCTTGGGATCTGTCGATCGTGGCAGCAACTCCTGCTGGGGGAGGAAGGCCCTATTCCCACAGGCAGTTGAGTTATGGAGCAGCTTTTCCTGCTGGGAGAAGGAATGAGTTCCAGTTTCAGCTAACTCATGGTTCAGACAATTGAGAGAGAACCCCAAAATTGAATTCATTTTTTAAAGATAATCCTGCTTATAACACCACATAGAGCTACATACAGATGCCACATTTAAAGTCTGCTGATGACATAGTTTAATAATAGTAATAGTAGTGGTAGTATTGTTATTGCAGTGGGTTGAATAGTGTCCCCTTTGGAATGTGATCTTATTTGGAAATAGAGTTTTTTTTTGCAGATGTAATTAGTTAGGAATCTTGAGATTTAGTGTGGTCCCTAAATACAATGAGTGGATGTCTTCTAAGAAGAGGAGAAGACACAGAGAGAAACATAGAGGAGAAAGTCTTTTGAAGATGGAGGCAGAGATTAGAGTTATGAATCTACAAGCCAGGGATGGCCAAGGATTGCCAACAACCACCAGAAGCTAGGAGACAGGCATGGAACATATTCTCCCTTAGGGCTCCCTGAAGCAACCAACCCCGATGACACCTAGATTTTGAACTTCTGGCCTCCAAAACTGTGAGAGAATAAATTTCTATTGTTTTAAGCCACTGTGCTTGTGGTAATTTTTATGGTAGCTCTAGGAAAATAACACAATTGCTTTGCTTCTTTGGTTAATAATAATATATATATATATTTTTTTCTACAGTGTTTCTAAAATTTTCCTTTCACTTCCTCTGAAATTTTAACCAATATTTTCTGAGCTCTTATTTTATATCAGTTGCTTGACATAAATTCTTCCAGGAAGTCTGGATTCCATGAGAATTTGACTTTTTGGTCCACATTCCTCCCTCCCCCCTTTTTGATCAGGATTCTTCTATAGCATCTTTAATCAAAATTTTTAGTAATGGTAGCTGAGCACCATCTAGTTCTTCTGGTCTCGTGGCAGAGGAGGCATCTGTTCTTGGAGGCAGTTAGCAACAAATTCCATTTCCTTCTCTTATTCCTTACTCTCCTTCTTCCTCTGCTGCTGCAGGTAAATAGACCTGGGTAGCCACTTGCAAGCTTTTAAGACCTCAGGCACTGTGCAAGAAACTAGGAGGTAGAACAGACTTTTTGGAGCCATCGAGGCTGGATAACCCCTGAAACTATTAACCTGAGATAATCTTTAAACCTTAAACCAAAAATACCCCCTGAAATCTTCTTAAAACCAAAAAATAGTTTAGTTTAACTAGTGAAGAACGTCTGTCTCGAGCGTTGTGTTCTTTTGAAAACTATATGGGATCAAATCGACAATAGCAACTCAAAAGATTAGACAGAAAACTTAGGGGGCAGTGAGTTTATGTTAATGAGGGAGGGTGAAAATGGTTGCACAACTAGAAGAATGTAATAAATGTCACTGAATTGTACATGTAGAAATTATTGAATTGGTGTATATTTAGCTGTGTATATTTTCAACAACAACAAGAAAATAAAATTAAAAAATAATTAAAAAAAAAAAAAAACCTCCCAGGAATCATAGAAGGTAGCATTATTAAGTACATTTTGCAGATGAGGAAACAGTATACTGGAATTGAGATCATTTACTAAAGTTATATCTTTAGTAAATAAGATTAGGTTGGACCTGAAGCCTAGGTCTTAAAGAGATTGAGCTGTCTGCCTGCCAAACACTTCCCTAGAGATATGGAAGAAGGAGGAAGAGTTGTGCCTTTGCTGGATTTTCTTTTGCCAAGGAAAGCAACAGAATACAGTGTTTTTTGTTTTTTTTCTTATTTTTGTGAGACTCGGCAGAGTGAGGATTCTTGACACACAGGGTTGTTGACACCAGGAATGCTAGTTAGCTGGCATGCCCAAAGAGGAAGCAATTATGTCCACTTTGTCTCGTGCCACACAGAATAGCAAGAGTGTGGGTTGGAGTGCTGTGAATACCAACCAAGCTTGTTCATGCGTATGAACAAACCTGCTAGTGATTCACTAACAGCCCATTTGATTCAGTTCATCAACCAAATTAGTCTGAGCATGCTATCTTTCACAATGGCTTCCTCAATCATTAATGAGAAAAATTGGGAAAAAAAAGTATATCCCAAAAGCATGTCAAGAAAAGTGAGCATCACCATTTTAACTTGGCGCAAATGTTATAATAAAATTTGCCCATTGTTCTAGCCCAATCCATTTCCCCAGTGGAGCTTCGACCTGCACCCTTAACTGGACATTTATCATGTCTTACAATATCAGACATCCAACCCGAAATCTTGAAAATGCTGTAAAGCCTCAACCTAATATTAAAAAGTCCTGTCACTTAAATGAGAACCTTTAGCTGACGGTGAAATAAGTGGGAAAGTCAACGTGACCAAAAGACACATTTTGGACTTAGAAAGAATTAGACATTGTCCAATCATATACTGTTTCAACAATTTATTGTGATACACAGGCTGGGGGGGGGTATTGGAGAGAGTTAGAGATGGATGGATGGATGGATGGATGGATGGATGGATGGATGGATGGATGGATGGATGGATGGATGGATGGATGGATGGATGGATGTGGGTGGTTGGGTGGCTGGGTGGTCAGGTGGTTGGCTGGGTGGATGGATGGATAGATAGGTAGGTAGATCAAGAGAGAGAAGAATGCAGCTTCATCAATATTTTTGAGACACTTGAACATGTAAAGGCAGATAAGAAACTCTTAGTCTGTCCGCCAGTAACTTATTGATTGCATGAGTTGTTCACTAGTGAGCCAACTGTGAGAAGGCCAAGACCAAAGAGTTTCTATTCCGAAATGTGCTGACATGTTTAAAACGGAATGTGTGTTTGCAAGAACACTGGTTTGTGGAATTGGGGATAAAACTCTTTGGAACCTTTGACTTATTTCTTGGGCTCACAGTCATATATTATTCATGTTGATAATTAATTGCAAGGTCTATTCACATCACAAACAAGGGAGAGGCAGAATTCAAAACAACCCTTGAAGTTCATTGGCACAGTGAGTGTTTTTCTAAGAGGGAAAGTTTGTTACCGAGGTTTTTTTTTTTTTTCTTATTTGTGCTCTGCCTGGAATTGAGATGGGAAAAGGATTTCCTCAAACAGTAAAAGTTTGGCAAGATCATTGTACTAAAAATTATGAAGGATACAGGTCACCATTATTTTGGGGCCATGGATTGAAGAATTAAATTGGCAATATTATGACTGTAGCTGACACAAGAAAACATAGCATCTTGATTCCTCTACGATCTAAAATATAAGCTAAGTGTACACACAAGTTCATACGAATTTGAAGAGGCAATCAAATCATAGTGGGTACCGTTGGATCATATGTCTCAGAGCAGAGGAAGCAGCCTCTTTTATCAGCTCGCACTAACTGGGGCTCCCCCAGGGCCCCTGGTGTGCTTGGCCAGAAGAAGTGAAGTGTCCCAATGATAGTGAGTGTAGCCCACGTGAAGTTTGCACTTTGGATTCAATGACATATGCATCAAAGGCCATAAATTATATTCCCACTTTGACTTAGAACTAATGTCTACTAGCAGACAGTACATGATTGTGCAGTACTTATGTCCTGTCCTAGGAACATTACATTTACAAGCTAATTTAATGCTCACACTAGCTCTGTGACCAAACCAAACCCATTGCCATTGAGTCGATTCTGACTCATAGCGACCCTATAGGACAGAGTAGAACTGCCCCACAGGATTTCCAAGGAGTGCCTGGTAGATTTGAACTGCTGACCTTTTGGTTAGCAGCCATAGCACTTAATCACTACACCACCAGGGTTTCTAAATAGAGTTGCTGTGAGTAGCACTGAAAGGGAGGTATTAATGTTATCCCCATCTTACAGATGAGAAACCACCACCCATCTATCAATTTGTCCTACTGTGGTGGCTTACATGTTGCTATAGTGTTGGAGTTATGCCACTGATATTTCAAATACCAGCAGGGTCACCCATGGTGGACAGGTCTTAGCAGAGCTTCCAGACTAAGACAGGCTAGAAAGAAAGTCCTGGAGATCTTCTTCTGAAAATTAATCTTAGGAAACCTTGTGGATTACAACAGAATATTGTCTGATCTAGTGATAAGGATAAACCCCCTAGGTTAGAAGGCATTCAAAATACACACTGGTCACAATAATGGACTTCAGCATAGCAACGATCATGAAGATGGCACAGGACTGGGCTACATTTCACTCTGTTGTACTTAGGGTCACCTTGAGTGGAAGTGGACTTGATGACAACTAACAACAGTGGGTGAGAAAAGCAGATCATAGTGAGGATGTTGTCCTTCCCAAATCACAGGCCCAGCTCAGAATTTCCTAGAATACTTATCCCACTCTTTCTCTTTATACTTTACTCTGCAGTTCTCACCCTAAAACCTTGTAATTGACCATTTCTATCCCCTAAACAGCATGAAAACTCCATTATTGTATTAGGCCCTCTTTCTGGTTTCAAGTGAAGGAGACATAACGCAAACTGTTGTTGTTGTTGAGTGTCATTGAGTCGGCCCTAACTCATAGTGACCCTACATATCACAGAAGAAAACATTGCCTAATCCTGCGCCATTCTCACAATCGTTGCTATGTTTGAACCTATTGTTGTAGCCACTGTATCAATCCATCTCACTGAGGGTCTTCTTCTTTTTTGCTGATCCTCTACTTTCCTGAGCATGATGTCCTTCTCCAGGGATTGGTCCCTCCTAATAATGTGTCCAAAGCAAGCAAGACAAAATCTTGCCATTCTTGCTTCCAAGGACCATTCTGGTTGTACATCCTCCAAGACAGATTTGTTCGTTCTTCTGGCAGTCCATGGTATATTCAATATTCTTCACCTAAACCATAATTCAAATGCATCCATTCTTCTTCACAAACTTTGGGCATGTTGTCAGGAGGGACCAGTCTCAGAAGAAGGACATCATGCTTGGTAAAGTGGAGGGTCAATGAAAAAAAGGAAGACCTTCAAGGAGATGGATTGACACAGTGGCTGCAACAATGATCTTAACCATTGTGAGGATGGTGCAGGACTGGGCAGTGTTTAGTCCTGTGGTACATAGGGTCACTAGGAGTTGGAACTGACTTGATGGCACCTAACAACAACACACTTTCAAATGTAATAAGGCTAGGAACCTAATGCTGCAAGAATGCTTCAGGTTGTTATATTGTGAAGGTTGATTTGTGAGAGTCCCTTAAGTTTAATCCCTTTACTTACTGCTGATGAAATAGATATAAAGATATAAAGAGGAGGTCTGGAAGTGGAAAAAATAAAACAACACTGGATTTGTGTGTCAGAATAGCTTTAAATTCCATTTCTTGTATTCGTGACTTTGGGAAGTCTTGCTATATAGAAGGGATCATAATAGATGGGGTCATATCAGATGATCTCTCAGGTGCTTTCCAACTCTAAAGATCCATGACTCTACATGAGATGGCTATCCTAGAGGATCGTGACTAACAAAAGAGTTAAACATCACCCAGAAATTCTGGTTTCCAATATAGGATCTCAGGCTCCTTTTCCAGTTGCAAGGCTGCTGGTGGGTTTTAGAAGGGGCTGAAGTCAGGAGGGCAGTGGTGGTTCAATGGTAGAATTCTTGCCTTCTACGCAAGAGACCTGGGTTTGATTCCCAGCCAATGCATCTCAAGCGCAGCCATCATGCATCTGTCAGCGGAGGCTCACTTGTTGCTATAATGCTGAACAGTTTTCAGCAAAGCTTTCAGACTAAGACAGACTAGGAAGAAGGGCCTGGAGCCTTACTTCCAAAAAATCTGCCAGTGAAAACTCAATGGATCATAATGATCAGATCTCATTGTGCATGGGGTTGCTATGACTAAGGGGTCAACTCAACAGCAACAACAAAATCAGGTTTCTTTGTTCTAATTTTTTTACCTCCATTTCCTCTTGATACGGGCCAGGTCCTCCATTATCTGATCCGTTCTTCTTGTTGGGGGAAAGCAGGCTGTGTCACTGTCCTGGATATCGGGGAGCCTCTCACACACTATTGTATACTAGAGAACTAAGGCCCCAAAGTTGGAGAGGTGAGGAAGATCAAACCCAGGTGGTATGGAGCTGCAGGGGTTGTCATGAGGGGCTAGGTGAAAGTGAGAGCCAAGATGTGATGGAGATGGACAATGGGAAACCAATGACACTGATGTAGAGGCACAGCCTAAGAGGAAAAACATAGAAAATGGTTCTTAGGTAGTTTCAGAACTAAATTATTTGGATATGCTCTATTATTTTCTGGTTGTTTTGGTAAACAGGATTCAAATAAACCAGCTCACATTGGACAGACTCCCAAGCAAAGGAATATCAATGAGAATGCCAATTTCAATCATTTACCTGACTGATGAGTTTAACTATCATTATAACTGGACTAGAATGTTGGCAAATTTATTTTAGAAGTGAATTTAAAAGGAGAAGTTTGTGTGGTAAGCACAGAACTAGAAAAGAAAGAAGTCAGTTTAAGGACATGAATGTTTAACGACAATGGGCTAGGATAGGCCAGGGTGTCTTCTCCACTGAGGGACACATGGGGACCTCAGGCCTTAAGATCCTCTGCCAACATTTGGCTCTCCTAACTGTTTTCTCAAGTTCCAAAGTGCCCCTTCGCACCCCTGCACTTTAGCTTACTCGTTCTTTAGAGAAGCTAATGCCTTTTACTATTCAACATTGGTTTTAATTTTCTTGCTTGTTTACTCCAAATCATTTGGTCTCTAAGGCATTTTTTGCATATTTTGCATTTAAGCTATGCTGATTTTACGGCTTAATTCCCAGAATTCAGGCTATATGTTGCTGTCATCCTATTTCTGTCACTTGTAAAGACATTTTGACCAACTAGTTTCTTATAAGAGTGCTACTGATTGATTTGTGGAAAGAACCACAAATTATTAACTGTATGTGTTTTGGATCTGCCCCTTCCTGCCGCCACCTTGCTAAAGAGGATTTTACTACTCACATATACCTCTGGGCTCTGAAGTGGGTTCTGCAGTGGCCAGATTTGTTCCACAAGCTAACTGGTACAGCGCTATATTAGCCCTTGGAACTTATAACATTGTCATTAGGGGCCGTGGTGTTTCAGTGACAGAATTCTCACTTTCCATGAGAGATTTCTGGCCAATGCACCTCATGTACAGCTACCACCCATCTGTCAGAGGAGGCTTCCACGTTGCTCTAATGCTGAATAGGTTTCAGTATTGCTTCTAGACTAAGATGGACTAGGCCTGGTGATCTACTTCCCAAAACCAGCCAGTGAGAACCCTATGGGTCGCAGCAGTCTAATCTGCAAGTCATCATGGGAATGATTCAGGACTGGGCAGCATTTTGTTCTGCTGGGCATGGGGTCACCATGAATCCGGGGCTGGCTCAACAGCAGCTAACAACAGCAACAACAACATCTTCATTAGACTTTGCTTCTTGATTGGTAAAACGGGATCTGTGGGGAGACATTTAGTCCCAACATTCTATCATTCTATGGTTCTTCTCCTTGGGCCGGGTTTCATGACATCATGGGACTGGGCTTTATATAGAAAGCTTTGCAGTGATGTTTTAATGGGCCATTTAGAGAATGAGAGAGATCCATTTTCATAACCAGTTACCAACTGTCTCTCTAAAAATATTCTGTAGCTTCGACTACACTGCAAGAGGTGAGAGAGTGTGTATATAGGAGGCAGGGAGGCGAATACCAGGCATGTCGTTAATTGAGGTTTCATGACAACTATTTTTATTTTTTTTCTGACTAGATGCTTTTAGTAGTCAGGCTCCAATAATCGTTAGCTTGGTAAATAGAATGACAACAGTGGTTTTATCGAAGTGAATTGGTTCACTCTCAGAGACCCCAAAGGATAACACTCAAGTATTATGAAACAAATTGTCTTGTTTTAAAGGAATTTGTTTTAAACAACAAAACAACTCTCTACCTACATAGGGAGACATTCTGACTTTGTATTTCTTTTCTTTTAAGGGACTTCTATAGATTCTGCAATCAGAAAATTAATGAGATTTACTGAACACATTGAAGCCCTACCAGTAACAGATATGCCTACAAAGCCGTTATAACAACACTACTTTAAAATGATGCTGGGAGAATATTAGGTTAATTCCATAATGGCTGTAGCATCCTCTGCCTAGAAGAGGAAATGCCAGTTCCAAAAATTACTGCTGCTGATAACAAAATGGAAGCAGATTATTAAAACTGTCAAGTGCCTAGAAAGCTATATATCAACGGGTGGTATTAAAAGTAAACCTTGACAGCAATACAAAAAGTATATTCATTCAAAAGTACATTACTTCTTTTCCTGTGTCCATAATACAGGAAATAGGAGAACTTAATGGCAAATCAAAAGAGCCTTTAAGGCAGTCTGAAATTAATGAAGGACCAGGCGCGCTCGCTCTCCTTTTTTTCTCCACATGGCTCTTTGGCATGGCTCTGAAACCTTACCCAAGTTGCTTCCTCTCCCTGCCCTTCAATTCTTCCATCCGTAGGACAGGGCCAGCAGTCCTCTCCTTGTGCAGAGGAGCCGTGAGGCTTACTTGATGTTTATAGGGCACCATGACATCCTTTGAGGGCAGAGGTGGTTCAGTGGTAGAATTCTCGTCTTCCATGCTTCCATGTGGGAGGCTGGGTTTAATTCCTGGCTAACGCACCTGAAGCGCCGCTTTTACCTGTCTGTCAGAGGGGGCTTGTGTGTTTCTGTGAGGGAGAACAGGTTTTTCAGTGGAACTTCCAGCCTAAGACAGATTAGGGAGAAAGGCCTGATGACCTACTTCCAAAAATCAGCCAATGGAACCCCTGTGGATCCCAAGGCTCCCAGCCACAACTGATCATGGTGATGGCGTAGGACCAGGCATAAAACAGGAAGTAGGAGAACTGAATGTTAAGTTAAAACAATCTTTAAGGCAGTTGGTGATTAATGAAGATTCTGTTGTACATGAAGCCACCATGAGTAGGGGCCAACTTGATGGCAGCTAACAACAATAATATCCTTGGTTGGAAGACATCGTCACCAATGCTCAGTATTATTACTTATAGGTTGTATATCTTAAATGCACCTGAAACTCAGGATGCTTTGAAAAGTTGGGTGCTGACAGGTAGCCCCTTCCTGAAACTGGAATGAGTCAGGTACGACGTGGTTTGGGAGACCACAAAGCGATAGGCACGTGGATGTGCTCATCCCCCAACAGATGTGAGAATGAGAGGCTGTGCTTAGATTTTAATAGCTGTATGCCGCTTAGACAGCTTTTTGGACAGAACTGGCAACTTGCCTTTAGGTAAATATTTTGAAGGTCATTATTATTGTTTAAAATCTTTGGATAGAAGTGAGCACAGTGCTTAATAATATTCACTTTGTATCTCATTAGTTCATTAGAGGGTGGGGGATTTATGTTCCATGGAGACCCATTAAGGGAAGTAATTTTATTAAAATCCTAATTATTATTTTAGGGCATGTAAATTAATATTCTTATTTGTGAAGTGCTCCCACTCCCTGCTTAGGATGCTGCATCAACAATTAAAATATAATAAAGATGATTAATAATGAATAAACATAAAATTAAAATATCATAAAATATGCAATTAAAAAACACTAAAAATCCTAGCTGAGCGGAATCATTAGAAAAGGCTAATCACGACTGGAGGAGGAATGCTGCTGGAAGATGATGGTTCTAAGTATTATTTAACCGTGGAGAGTTTTTATAAAATGCCTAATCCATGACTTAGCA
The DNA here is from genome assembly GCF_024166365.1 of Elephas maximus indicus. Taxonomy (NCBI): domain Eukaryota; kingdom Metazoa; phylum Chordata; class Mammalia; order Proboscidea; family Elephantidae; genus Elephas; species Elephas maximus. Next base: position 135,468,431 of record NC_064823.1, on the reverse strand, counting down.
GGGATAATGACGTGAGTATTGTTAGAACCTTGATACTTTACGTGAGAAAGCCAAACATGACCTGGGTCTCCCTCTGATACATAGCTTGACCTTCCAATTACTTGTGTGTCATAAACAGGCCCATATTAAACCCAGAGGTAATAATGAATTTTAATATTATTTTATTAAATTTAATCCTATTACTTTAGGAAGTATTGATATGCGTGCATTATTGAAAGCGGCTCTCTAAAACTGGACTGGATAATCTCTAAAGTCCCTGTTTGCTTCAAAATTCTATTCCTTGCTGGTAAGTTGGGGGCTGTGGTATAATGGAAGAGCCGTGAACAAGGATTTAAGACACCTGGGTCTGGTCCAATGGCCATGAGCTCATGGAAGATGGTTTTACTTACAGGGACAGCAGTTTCCTTATCTATAAAATGGAGAGTGTAACACCATCCTCATTGGATTACTGTGAAATGCCTTGGAAATGCTTTAAAAGTACGTAAATTGCTAGAGAAAACACAGGACACCATTGCCTTTGCTGACAAGTTACTTGGATCCAGGCCTGACATTTAGGCCTCGTGGCTCTGTGTGATCTTTTGGGGGAACAAGTTGTTCCTTCCCTCTCCTGGTTTTTATTTTCTGTTTATTGCTTATTGTTCTCTTCATTTCTCGGCAACTTTAAATTCTTTCTGAAAAGCGATGGGATGGAAATAAATAAATGAAAGAAACAGATTTGATCCACCAAATATCCTTATGAGGATAATAACCCACTGTGCTCAGGGATTTTTTTTTTTATTAGAAATGGATTACTTTGTGTTTTTAAAGGGGCTTGATTTGAAGATGCTGCTAATAAAATGCCCTGGGAGGCGAAACCGTTTAAATTTTTGCCAGTGCCTTTTATATGTTGGGGAAGGGGAATTTTGTTCTAACTGAACAGGTATTTGAGAGTGAGGCTATGAGGGTAGTGAAAATAACCCACTTCATGCCAGAAAGGAGCCCTGGTGGCACAGTGGCTAAGCGCTCAGCTGCTAATCCAAAGGTGGGCTGTTTGAATCCATCAGCCCCTCCTCAGGAAAAATTTGTGGCAGTTGGCTTCCATAAAGATCAAACAAGCAAACAAAACAGTCCCACTCTGTTCTATAGGGTTGCTATGAATTTAAATCAACTTGATGGCAATGGCTTTGATTTTTTGGGGGGGGCCAGATGTTATGTGAAGTGTTCTGTGTAACTTTCCCCCACTCAGTATAACAACACTGAAAGGTTGACATTGCTGGTTCTGTTGTACCAATATGGAAATTAAGGTGTAGGGAAGTTAAGCTGCATAGTTTACAGTATTGTAAGAACACATAGCTGGTAATCTTAGAAGCTGGGATCCAGGGTAGATCCTTAGGAATCACAAGGAGGAAAAACAGGTGCCCTCAAACTCTAACACAAGGTTATCTGAAAGCATGGCAGTTCTTTTCATCTGATTTAGATGAGCAAACACCCTGGACCAGGGAAATACATGTTTTCACTGCATGGTGCTTCATGAGTATTAGGTTGGTATTTCTAACCCCTGTTCCTGGTGGCTTTTGTTGCCTCACCCAAGAAAATAAAAATACAACGCTTTATTACTATTCCTTCTCTTTTAACTGAGGAGCCCTGGTCGCACAATGGTTAAGTGCTCAGCTATTAACAAAAAGATTGGCAGTTCGAACCCACCAGCCACTCCACAGGAGAAAGATATGCCACTCTTCTTCTATAAAGATTGTCATTGTTGTTGTTAGATGTCATTGAGTAGGTTCCGACACACGTCAACCTTATGTACAACAGAACAAAACACTACCCTGTCCTGCGCCATTGTCATAATCATTGTTACACTTCAGCTCATTGTTGCAGTCATTGCATCAATCCATTTCACTGAGGGTCTTCCTCTTTTTTGCTGACCCTCTACTTTACCAAGCATGATGTCCCTCACCAGGAACTGGTCTCTCCTGATAACATGTCCAAAGTATGTGAGAGGAAGTCTCGCCATCCTTGCTTCTAAGGAGCATTCTAGCTGTACTTCTTCCAAGACAGGTTTGTTCATTCTTCTGGTAGTCCATGGTATATTCAGTACTCTTCGCCAACACTGTAATTCAAAGACATCAATTCTTCGGTCTTCCTTATTCAGTGTCCAGCTTTTGCATGGATATGAGGCAATTGAAAGCACCAGGGCTTGGGTCAGGCACACCTTAGTCCTTAAAGTGACATCTTTGCTTTTGAACACTTTAAAGAGGTCCTTTGCAGCAGATTTGCCCAGTGTGCAATGCATCCTTTGATTTCTTGACTGCTGCTTCCATGGGTGTTGATTGTGGATCCAAATAAAATTGAATCCTTGACAACTTCAATCTTTTTCTGTTTATCATGATATTGATTATTGGTCCACTTGTGAGGATTTTTGTTTTCTTTATGCTGAGGTGTAATCCAAGGCTATAGTCTTTGATCTTCCTCAGTAAGTGCTTCCAGTCTTCTTCACTTTCAGCAAGCAAGGTTGTGTCATCTGCATGTTGTAGGTTGTTAATAAGTGTTCCTCCAATCCTGATGCCTTGTTCCTCTTCATATAGTCCAGCTTCTCAGATTAATTGCTTAGCATACCAAAACCAAACCAAACCCAGTGCCGTCGAGTCAATTCCGACTTATAGCATCCCTATAGGACAGAGTAGAAGTGCCCCCTCGAGTTTCCAAGGAGCGCCTGGTGGATTCGAGCTGCCGACCCTTTGGTTAGCAGCCGTAGAACTTAACCACTACGCCACACTGAATAAGTATGGTGAAAGGGTACAACCTTGACACACACCTTTCCTGACTTTAAACCATGTGGTATCCCCTTGTTTTGTTTGAATGACTGCCCTTAGTTTATGTACAGGTTCCTCATGAGCACAGTTAAGTGTTCTGGAATTCCCATTCTTCACACAATTGTCCATAATTTGTTGTAATCCACACAGTCGAATGTCTTCGCATAATTAATGAAACACAGGTGAACATCTTTCTGGTATTCTCTGCTTTCAGGCAGGATCTATCTAACATCAACAATGATGTCTCTTGTTCCACTTCCTCTTCCCAATCTGGCTTAAATTTTGGGCAGTTCCCTGTCAATGTACTGCTGCAACTTCTTTTCATTGGTCTTCAGCAAAATTTTACTTGTGTGTGATATTAATGACATTGTTCATTAATTTCTTCATTTGGTTGGATCACCTTTCTTTGGAATAGGTATAGAATAGTATTTATGCATATCCTGTAATGATTACAGCTTTGGAAACCCTATGGAGCAGTTCTACTCTGTCCTATAGGGTTGCTACAAATCGGAATTGACTGGACGGCAACAGGTTTTCTCCTTAAACCACTACCTCTACTCTTAAAAAGAAAATATTGAAGGTGTCAAGAATTTCATTTCACTTGGATCTACAATCAATGCCCATGGAAACAACAGTCAAGGAATCAAAGGACCTATTGTACTGGGCAAATTTGCTGCAAAAGACCTCTTGAAGGTGTTAAAAAATGAAGATATCACTTTGAGGACTAAGGTGAGCCTGACCCAAGCCATGACATTTTCAATCGTCTCATATGCATGCAAAAGCTGGACAATGAATAAAGTAGACTAAAGAAGAATTGATGTATTTGAATTATGGTGTTGGCAAAGAATATTGAATATACCATGGATTGTCAGAAGAACAAACAAATCTCTCTTGGAAGAAGTACAGCCAGAGTGCTCCTTGGAAGCAAGTATAGTGAGACTTCCTCTCACATACTTTGGACATATTATCAGAAGGGATCAGTCCCTGGAGAAGGACAACATGTTTGGTAAAGTAGAAGGTCAGCAAAAAAGGGGAATACTCAAAACAAGATGGATTAACACAGTGGCTGCAACAATGGGCTCAAACATAGCAACACTTGTGAGGATGGCACAGGACTGGGCAGTGTTTTGTTCTGTTGTACATAGGGTGCCTTTAAGTGGGAACCAACTCGATGGCACTGAACAACAACTGCTCTTACCTTATAGAGTAAGAATGCTGAATTTGAAATCAAGTAGTTACTTTACCTCCTCAGATTTCTTATCTGTGAAATAGAAATAACAGTATCATGTGTCTACTTAGGAGGATTAAACTTGATAATCCTTGTAAAGTGCTTACTTAGCCTAGTTCCTGGCAAAAACAAGGGTTCAATAAATGTTAGCTGTTACCATTCTCATTTTCTCCTTACCTCATATTCCTACTGGGAGCAACTAACCCAGACCAGTGCTAGAGCACACGTAATTTGAGCCTTCTGCGACTGAATTCACCCTAGCTCATGAGCCCTCCATTGCCCTTTATGGCAGAAAACATAATCTTGGGCTGTAAAGTTCTACTGGTTTGAAGCTTTGTGTCTTTGGGGTTGATCTTCAGTGATATTCAGCACTCTGTCCCTGCTTGTCTTGCTCCCCAGGATGGAAACTGGCTGTGGTGGGAAACAGGTTGCAGATGTGTTTCCCTTCCTGTGTTTCTACTGGCTACCACTGTCCACAGCATCACTGAGTTGGTCCCCGCTGTGGGCATTGTTCATTGCTCTGGCTACACTGAGATCTGGAAGTTGGCAGGGAATGGAGAGGCATCCTGCATATCCATCGATGGTGGTTTTAGATTATGGGGTGCACACGGGCCCCACCCATACTGCAGTTATATTTAGTTTTACTCTCGCTTCTCACTGAGAAGGGGCTGTCACTTCTTCTTTTGGACTCTGCCAGCCCTAAGTACCCACCTCCTTCCACCTCCTCCTGGGTGCTCACCCTGTCCTGGGATGATGTCAGAGCACTGTGCCAGTGCTGAGTCTCCACTGACCTCTGTACCTCTTCGTTAGGTGTCCCCAAAACACCCTGAGAGCCTTTGGGTGCTCTGCAGAGCACGGGGAATGGGACGAGGCACTGCATTCTGATTCCTTCATATCCCATTGTGTGGGAGGGGGTCATTTGTAAGCTTACCATTTTTAGACAACTTCTTGTGAAAAGTATATGCCAGTTTTCTAATTTTGAAATCATCCCCCATCTCAGAGGATGTTCTCTTGCTGTGCGGCAAAAGCTCCTCTTACTGTCTGTCCCTTATTCATCTCTACCTCTGCTTTTTCCCAGACTCATCCCTGCCTTTTTTCCGGGAGTGGATGCAGAAATAAGAGACAAGGGCATGTTTCCAGGAGCCCTGGTGACTCAGTGGTTAAAGTACTGGACTGCTAACCAAAAGGTCAGTGGTTTGAAACCGCTAGCAGCTTCACTGGAGGAAGATATGGCAGTCTACTTCCGCAGAGATTTACAGACTTGGAAATCCTATCAGGTCACTATGAGTCAGAATCGACTCAATGGCAGTGGGTTTGGTTTTTTGTTTGAATGTTTCCACACCCAGCTTCACAGTCGCTCTTATACCACCTTGTCCTTCCAATGGGATATGTTTGGCACTTGAGAAAAGTGTTCTTTGAATGTTGAAGCTGAAGAATAGAGTCCGTTTCCTGTTGGTGTTAGTCAGCTTTAAGTGCTGCTCGACCATCATTTATTGGATGCTTACCACATGCCAGGAAACCCCACTGATATAGTTGTTAAGAACTAAGGCTCCTAACCAAAAGGTCAGCACTTCAAATCCACCAGGTGCTCCTTGGAAACCCTATAGGGAAGTTTTGCTCCATCTTATAGGGTTGCTATGAGTCAGAATTGACTCAATGGCAACAGTTTTTTGGGGGGTTTTCCACATACATGCCAGGAGTCCCTGGCTGGTGCAAATGGTTAATGCATTGGGCTGCTAACTGAAAAGTTGGAGGTTTGAGTCCACCAAGAGGTTCCACAGAAGAAATTCCTGGCTATCTGCTTCTGAAAGATCACAGCCATTGAAAACCCTATGGAGCACAGTTTTACCGATACACCTGGGGTTGCCATGGATTAGAATAGACCTAATGGCAACTGGGATCACGTGCCAGGCACTGAGCTCTGTGCCTCAGAGACAGCACCATGCTAACACCTGAGAGCCCCTCTCAAGAGGCAGACATTGGTATTCTTCTTTTACAAAGGATGAGGCTGAGGCTTAGAAAGGTTAAGTGGCATGACCAAGCCAGTTAGTGGTGGGCTTGGGACTATCACCTGAAGGATTTGTCTCCAGAAGCTGGATAAGTAATTGGGAAGCTAAATATCTTTCTTATAAAGGCAAGTAGCATATTGACCATATTGATGTTTACTCAACTTTCTTTGTTTTTCTCTCCCTGCCCCCTTCTGTGAGAAGGATTCTGGCCTAAAGCAACAATGAGTGAATATTCTCTATTCCTTCTTGCTCCCATGTCTTACTTGTGTTGTTCTTTCTGGTTTCTCCTCTTTCTCTCTGGTAAGTTCAGTGGCAACACTAAAGGGATGGGGGGGTCTGGACGGTACTGAGTGACACAAAAATGACTGTCCATACCATTTTTGAGCAGTGTTTCAGCAGGAATTTATTATTAAAACATCCCTGTAGTTACTTATAACAACAAAAACATTTTTCATAAGTCCAGCTTACATGCATCGATATACCTATAAGGCTAAAACTATATGCTAATTTACTTTTTGAACCTTCAAATTCCCTTCAGTTAGAGTTGTTGTGATTGCCCAATTACAGTGACACTTCAAAATATGTGGTTTTGTCTGTACGCACTGTAAGCATGATAAGATGTTTTCATTGCTGTAATTGTTTTTATAGTCACTGATTTTGTCAAATTTTCTGGTGTTTTAGCTACAATATTGTGGTAATTAGTATTTATAAATTTATATCAATAACTGTTTTGAGAATGAAGCAGTAATTAAAGGAAAAGGAGTGATATACAGGAATTATGATTTTATAAGTAACATTCGTATACAAAAAATACTACTAAGAATTCTGTATGGTCTGGTAAGAGAGAAAGTCCATGGGGAGTGACACCATGAGTTATAACACTGTGTGACACCACCTTAGTGACACCACTGGATAAGCTCCAATCCATTTTTCAGAGCTCTAATTTTAAATGTTACCGTCTCTACCACATTGCCCCTCACGTCCCCATTGTAGAATGAATTGTTCACGCATTTTGTGTCTCTACAAAGCATTGTGTACGTCCTGTATTCTAGCACTGTCACTGGACTGGTTGGCAGACCTCACTTCTTTGGACAGCCTTTTGGCTCTGAGGTTGGTACAATTCTGAAATTTATACTGATTTAAAAATGGACAGGTGCATTTAATGCTTCATTTTTTCCCCGTTCTTCTTCCTCAGTGTGACTTGTATGTCTTCCAATAGATGACATATTGTAATTAGGAAATATGGCCAGTTCTTGCCTTTTGGGAGTCCTGGTGGTGCAGTGGTTTAGAATTACAGCTGGTAACCAAAAGTTCGACAGTTCGAATCTACCTGCTACTCCTTAGAAACCCTATGGGTAGTTCTACTCTGTCTTAAAGGGTTGCTATGAGTCGGAATTGACTCGACGGCTACTGGTTTGGGTTTTTTGGTTTTTTGCTTGGCTTTTGATCTTGCCTGGTGAATTGTAAACTCAGGAGTGCAGCCTAGGTGACTATTTTATTTTTATCTTTTTAGTTCCAGTACCTGACAAATTGTCTGGCTCATAAGAAGCTATTGAATAAATGAATGGATAAACGAATGAGATAGATAGATAGCTGCCCTCAGGTCAGCTCTGACTCAGGGCAAACTTATATACAACAGGGTGACATGTTTCCCAGTCTTGTGTCAGCCTTGCAGTTGCCAGCATGTTCAAGTCCATTGTTGCAACTGTTGTGCCAGTTCATCCCTCTGTGGGTCTGCCATGCCCTAATTGGCCCCCACTTTCCCAGATGTGATGTCCTCCTCCAGAGATTGATCCTTCGGATGATGTGTACAAAACAAGTGTATCAAACAATGTTCTATTGTGATAATAAGGTTTCATTGGCTGATTTTCAGAAGTAGATTGCACTCCAGGCCTGCTGGTATTTGAAAAATCGGTGACATAGCTCCTAGCATCACAACAACACATAAGCCACCGTAGTATGACAAACTGACAGGCAGATATTGGAAACAAATGAATAAATTATGCACTGAAAGAATGTGGTTATAATGAGCAAAATTTCAGTATCCTATGGTTTCATAACGTATCAGGCATCTGCTTGGAAGTTTTATTTTGAAACTCTGTAACTTGAAATTTTTATTTCAAAGGACCGGACAAATCTTTACTAACTAAATATATGGCTTGCCATATGCAGCTCCTACTTCCTAACTCCACAGCTCTGTATGTCTGGTGAACCTTAGTTTCCTTATCTGTAAAGATGGGATACAAAGAATTATCTGCTTCAGAGACTCAGAAGAATTTTATAAGCTCTCAAGCACTGTGCCCATGGGACATATTTTTCATAGGCTTTTACTATAATCTTCACATGTCGCTGAGCTAAACTAGGTTGCTAATTTATCATTGATGTTCTCGCTCTGCAGTACTGATGGTTGCCTACACAGCGGTTACCCCTACTTCCTCCCCACCCGCCTTCCTCAGCCCTCCCCACCCAGCCATGTGCCTCAGCAGAAGTTGACCACACCTCCCACGGGGTTAGCAGGAGATTCCCATTTGCCTTTTGTGTGATTTGTTAGGGATGGTCAGAGCATCTGATTCTGAGATGCGAGGGGAAAGATGTGAACGTAGCTCGTCGGAAAGTTTCCTTGCTGCAGACTCTGGCTCTAAGAATTATGTTTGCTCAGATTCCAGGAGAAAACTATACTCAGGGGATTATAAGCCTCATTAACAGTAATAAAGAGCATGCATTCTTCAAAAATAAATGAACAGAGCATACATAAATGAAACAGAGAGAGCCATAGGGAGTGATCATTTCTCTTCTTCCTGTGGGTGTTATTATCTGGATGCCACACTTGCTTCTGCCATTTTGCTATCATTCTCAGGTCACACTGATACTGAGGATGGTGCAGAACTGAAAGTTGGGGGAAACCTGGACCGTGATGATATTTTGAGTCTCTGAATCACTCAAATCAGAAGTCCACCTATCCTGGACTACCAGTCGTATTAGAAAATACATTATCCTATTTAAACCATCCACATCCATCTTCATGCTTAAATATCCCAATTCCTGTTATCCTCCCTGATAAACACCTTGCTTCTTGTACCTTTTATCTACCTGCGGCATTGGTGGTTCTGTGGGAGAATTCTTATCTTCCATGTGGGAGACCTGGGTTCAGTTCCCGATCAAGGCACTTCCTACACAGCCACTACCTGTCTGTCAGTGGGCTTGTGTATTGCTATCACGCTGAACAGGTTTCAGTGGAGCTTCCAGACTAAGATGGACTAGGAAGGAAGGCTTAGTGATCTACTTCTAAAAGTTAGCCAGTGAAAACCCTATAGATCACAACAGTCTGATTCCTAACAGATCATGGGGATGGTGCTGGATCAAGTAGTGTTTCGTGCATGAGGTCTTCATGAGTCAGGGGCCAACTCAATGACAGCTAACAACAACTTTTTAACTATTCCTCTGCAATACTAATATTCTCATCTAGAAAGGAGTCTCTTCCCTTGTAGTGTCAAAGACTTCTGCACACCTCTTCCCTACTTGGCTTAGCTTGGTTCTATTTCTAAGGCATTTCTGAAGGGTCCTTCCAGGCAATTTTTACCCCAGGTCAACTCAGAAGAGGAGTCCTGGCAGCAAGGAGACATCAAACAATGGTAGAATGTGTGGCTGTTTATTGCAAAGAGACTCTTATATTTTGGCTATATGTCATCTTGGTGAAATTCTTATTAATTTATAAATACGTATAGAACACCTCTAAGAGTAGTCCCTAAGCCAAACTCTGAGAATATAAAAATGAATGAATGGCAAGATCCTTAAGGGTAGGTCAAAGAAAATTATTCTGTCCAATTCTGGAAGAGGATGAGTTCTGAGAAAGGTTTAGAGAAGGGCTCTTGACTGATGCTTCCTCAGGAGGAACTCAGAGTTTCCCCATTATTCCTAAAATGAGAACTAATGGCTTAGGTGAGTAGTCTTCTTTCTCTAGCTGGATGCTGAATTCATTTCCTCTTTTTCAAATCTCCCGGAGAGGAGGAGCACCTGTCAGGTAACAATGCTACCACAGAAGTGCAGGGACTGGTAACTAGCCGCCAACCAGTTGTCACTGAGTTGATTTCTACTCACGGTGACTCCATGTGTGCCAGAGTAGATCTGTGGTCCATAGGGTTTTCAATGGCTGATTTTTCAGGAGTAGATCAGCAGGTCCTTCTTCTGAGGTGCCTCTGGTTGGACTCAAACCTCTAACCTTTAGGTTAGAAGCTGAATGTGTTAACCGTTTGTACCACCCAGGGACTCTGATAACCAGCAGGAGGGTAGTATTGTAGGTGTTTGTAAAGACTTGGATATAGGATATAGGAGCACTGGGGGAGGAGTTGGAAACCAGGATAGAGCACTCCTAGACTTCCAGTCAGCTAATGCTTTGAGTACACCATCGAATCTCCCTGTGTCTTACATCTTGAGGAATGTGAGTTTGGATATTTTCTAAGCACCCCCTGATCCCCCACTATTTGAAACTTTATCACTATGGTTAATAAAGTTCAGAATCAATCAGGAGAAATTTATCAAGTACTCAAAAAATTCAGCCCAGGCAAATGTAAAGAAAGTTATTTTAGATGCCAATACCCAGGTTTTTAGCAATGGTGGTCAAAAAGCATATAGCCTCTCACAAATAGTTGCTCACAAATCAGTGATTATTTGCAGTTTTTTTGTTGCTTAGGAGTTTTCCTGCTACGTTGCCGGGAGAGAAATGGCTGCAACCAGTACTTCAGTTATGGGCCTGTAGATTCTGTTACGTGCTCTGTGCTCAGTTCTTTGTACATTTTGGTGTTTCCAGCCTCTTGGGCGTAGCTGTTAAAAGGCTGCATAAGTGCCACTTTCTCAAGTTCTGTACATCAAGTATGGGCCCATATCTATTGACAGTGTGTCCGTATAATATATTGTCCAAACTGTGACACTCTTGAGAATGAATGAGGACACCACTAATAATTATACAGGGAAACAGGTGTAAACTGGGCTTGGCTTGAGCAAACTGGACCTTATGCATACACAATCCATTGAGCACCAGCTGTTTAGAAGTAGGGAGGTCACATGTAATATGGAGATATAGATACTTTCCCAGGTCAACATCAGCAAGGCACCACTTTTTAGAAGTGGGGAGGTTATATAGAAAATGGAGATGTAAACACCTAGGTCACCATCACTTGTATGGTATCATCATCCCCACTCGCCAACACCAACCAAACTCATTGCCGTCAAGTCGATTTCGACTTATAGTGACCCTATAGGACAGAGTAGTACTGGCCATAGGGTTTTCAAGGTGCGGCTGGTGGATTCAAACTGCCAACCTTTCGGTTAGCAACTGAACTCTTAACCACCTGCAAAGGACCCTGCACCCTCCTTACACCCGCCAAACACCTTTAAAAGGCGGATTCATATGCTTTGATTGAAATAACAAATGATGGACGATTACTTGCTTCATGGGAAGTCCCTCCAACTTGTCAGTTTGCTGAAAATGAAATAAATAAATGAATCATCCCTGCTTCATTCCCTATTCAATATAATTAATTCTAATCTGGTGCATTTTCATTTTCTCCATGTTTAATTCTATCATTTAAAAGGCACACACAGAAGAGAAACCTTTTAAAATTAGTAGAATAATTGTGCTGCTCTTGCCACTCTGTGAAAAGGCTCTTGAAAAAAATACCATGACCTGAACTCAAACATCAAATGGTTTAGAAGTGAGGCCTTCAACATCTGATTGACGGGATCACATTGAGAATTGTTTTTATCTTGCCTCATACATTTGCTGATGTTTCCTATCTCCCCAGCACAGAGCTTTACTCTTGGAAAATATTAAGCATGGACTTCTAGTTAATTAGTTAATACCATGGATAGCTTCATTTTTATATTTCCAAATCATTGTTTCTGGCATTGAAGGGTATCATAAATAAACTTCAATTTTACAGCAAATACACTGACTATTGAGATAACCTGAACAGTGTTTTGGTAATGGCATCTATTCATACAAAGCTTGCCACTACTAGGGAGGGAAATTTAGGGAATTTCCAGGCACCTAAGTTGGTTTTTTAAGTTGGAGGAAATTGGTCATGATTGCCCTGACATTATAGTTTGCAGATTCTGCTTGATCCAAAAATTTTAAGTGCCTTTGAAACCTATAAGCTCTCTTCTTTCTGAAGGGACTATCACTCCCTGATGGTAAGGTATTCACAGAGATATTGCATGTAGTAATTATAATAAAAATAGCACTCTACATTTGCATAGCAGTTTATAATTTACAAAGTATTTTTGCGTACTCACTGTTTCATGGGACCTCTCCACAACTATCGAAGAACTTGTTAATGGCAGAGAACACTGTGAGTTCACTAAAGCCTATTCTCTTTTCCTCCTCGCAAACACAAAACATTTCCCAGCCTTTTTTGGAGCTAGGTGTGTCCATGTTCTAGCCAATGAAATGGGTAGAAATGATATACATATTCCCTGTGTAAGTCCAGCCCATTAAAAACTCCCAACAATTCCTTCATGCTCTGGCTTTCCTCATCAGCTAGCTGGTTGCAAAGCATCCAGCAGAGGTCTTCAATTCCCAAGGTAGATATTGGCAAATTATGGTCCACAAACCAAATCTAACCTGCCACTTGTTTTCGTATGTAAAGTTTTATGGGAACTTGTTTATTTATTTTCTGTGGCTGTTTTCATACTAATAAGACAGAGTTGAATAGTTTCAATGGAGAATTTATGGCCTGCAAAATCTAAAATATTTACTAGGGGGTCCCATATAAATAGTAAAGCGGATGGCAGAACCACAAAATAGAAAAAGCCAAGGTCCCTGAACTCGTCTGTCAGTTTGTCGTACTGTGGTGGCTTGCGTGCTGCTGTGATACAGGAAGGCATGGCATCAGTATTTCAAATACCAGTAGGGTCACCCTTGGTGGTCAGAATTCTGCAGAGCTTCCAGACTAAGACACATGAGGGAGGAGGATCTGGTAGTCTACTTCTAAAAAAATTGGCTGGCGAAAATCTTATGAATAGCAGAGGAATATTGCCTGATGTAGTGCCCGAAGATGATCCCCTCCAGTTGGAAGGCACTCAAAATACAACTGGGGAAGAGCTACCTCCACAAAGTAGAGTCAACCTTAATGATGTGGATGGAGTAAAGCTTTTGGGGTCTTCATTTGTTGATGTGGCACGACTCAAAATGAGAAGAAACAGCTGCAAACATCCATTAATGATCAGAACGTGGAATGTACGAAGTATGAATGCAGGAAAATTGGAAGTTGTCAAAATTGCAATGAAATGCATAAAGATCAATATCCTAGGCATTAGTAAGCTGAAATGAACTGGCATTGGCTATTTTGAATCAGATAATCACATGGTCCACTATGCCGGGAATGACATATTGAAGAGGAATGGTGATGTATTCATTACCAAAAAGAACATGTCAAGATCTATCCTGAAGTACAACACTGTCAATCATAGGATAAAATCCGTAAGCCTACAAGGAAGCCCAGTTAATATGACTATTATTCAAGTTTACACAACTTCTAAGGCCAAAGATGAAGAAATTGAAGATTTTTGCCAGCTTCTGCAGTCTGAAATTGATCAAACATGCCATCAAGTTGCATTGATAATTATTGGCGATTGAAATGGCAAAGTTGGAGACAAAGAAGGATCCGTATTTGGAAAATATGGCCTTGGTGATAGAAACAACTCCAGAGATTGAGTGTTAGAATTTTGCAAGACCAATGACTTCTTCATTGCACATACATTTACTCACCAACATACATGGCAACTGTACGTGTGGACTTTGCTGGATGGAATACACGGGAATCAAATTGACTACATCTGTGGAAAGAGACGATGGAGAAGCTCAATATCATTAGTCAGAACAAGGCCAGTGACCAAATGTGGAACAGACTATCAATTGCTCATATGCAAGCTCAAGTTGCTGCTAAAGAAAATTAAAACAAGTCCACAAGAGCCAAAGTATGACTTTGAATATACTCCACCTGAGCTTAGAGACCATCTCAAGAATAGATTTGACACATTGAACACTAATGACCAAAGGCCAGATGAGTTGTGGGATGACATCAAGGACATCATACATGACATCTAGGACATCTTGACTTTCAGGTTGATGGCCTTTGCAGAGTCTATTGTAGGTTAAATCAGGGTTGCTTGAGAGTAGTTGTTAAATCTCAGTGCCTAATAAGGTGTTGCGACTCATTAAAGAGTCCTGGATGGTGCAGATGGCTAACACACTCAACTGCTAACTGAAAGGTTGGAGGTTTGGCTTCACTCAGAGGAGCTTTGGAAGAAAGGACCAGCAATCTATTTCTGAAAAATCTACCTTTGAATCAACCCCATGGAGCACAGTTCTACTCTGACACACATAGGTTCACCATGTGTTAGAGTCGACTTCTTGGCAGTTGGTGACTCATTATTAGATGAATTTTAAAGTATCTATCCACTTATCTACCCCATGGAGCACAGTTCTACGCTGACACACATCCACTTATCACCTATCCCTAACCACCCCTTTGCCCTGCTCTATTCACTCTTACATGGAGACTTATTCTAGCCCAATGAGCCAACTGAGAAGGAATATTTATTCAAGCCAGACATCAAAGTGACTCTGAACAAAGGGTGTTGGAACTGCCTGACCAGTGCCTACTGTCACAAAATACAGGGATAAATATGATCAATACATCCTAGAGGTGCTGTTTAGGAGACCTGGCTTTGAGAGGCACATATGTATACATGAGAAGGTTGGGTCTTTGGAGGTAATCCAGTTTAATTAATCAGTGCCTGCAGTAACTAGGAAACCATGAAAAACTCAAAGTAAATTAAAAGGTACATAACAAAAGCTAACTTCTTCTTACCTGCCTTAAAGGGAGGTAGACTTGACTTTGGAAATATATTATCTCGAATCACATAAAAGTGCTATTTTTGTAGGTCAAAAATGGTTGAATATCAGGACTTTCCTGTGTTTCAGCCTAATGTGCATATAGCTTATAAGATCTTTAGCAGTCGTATAAATGCTAAATTTGAAATTGCACATTAGTGGTGGGAACATGCTGATTGAGGCTGGAGTATAATGTGGATTGGAAACCCTGTTTGTGCATTTCTTAATGGGTAACCTTGGAGAAGACATTCCACCGACCTTTGTTTGAGTCGCCTTTTCTGTAAAGCGAGAATTAAATATTTTTCGGGATCAGAGTTTTTTTGGGGAAGGGTTAAATGCAATAATTTATGGAACAGTGCCTAGCATAGGGTCAGCACACAAATAGGCACACAGACTTTTCCAGAAACGCCCTTATGGTTAACACAGACTACTGCAATTGGCTCACATACAGTTCACTTGAAAGAAATGGACACCATACATTGTCAGTCACCACCATCTAGAAGCTACCGAGCTCTGTTCAGTATAACAAACACTTATGAGTGACTTCTATCTGCTAAGCATTGTGCTCGGGACTGGAGATAGAGACTCAGAGTCCTTGGAAAGTATCAGTCACTCTGGTTTTCTCTTCCGCTTCAAAGGGCACTTGCTGGATTATATATGTATATGATTAGTATACAGGCACCAGGTACCCAGAAAGCACATTTAAAAAATATGAACAAATTCTGCTTTATTTGGTTTTAGAAAGCGGCATTGATTTAAACATGGAAAGCTTTTGTCTTTCATGGTTATGGTTGTGAAATATGAGGCTACAAAGCATGGGCACAATGTTATACATTTTTCTCATTTAGGCATTTCGCTGATGCAGCACCACATGTGACCTTGCTCTGCTACCCAGCTGTAAAACTTTACCCAAACACTGTCTGATATGTACGAGAAATTATTTTGTGTGTCGTAGGTGATTTCTTAGTGCTTATTTTTCTCCTCTTTCTCAACAGACAATTTTTCCTTGGCCTAAAATCCCCTAGATGGCACTAGAGAATACAACATTTAAGTGGCTTATATAATACCCCTAAGTAAAAAAAAACTTAAAAAAAAAATAAAAACTTAGATAAGGTAAAATGATTTTTATTTTGCTGCAAATAAATGTTAGTAAGAAGTTGAACCGGATGGAAGGTGATGTGCAAGGTTAGTGTTTGTATGTTCACTATTTAAAAGCTATACTAGAGGCTTCTGGAAAGTGAAAATAGGTAACTTTATATTTGTCTCCAAATTGGTCTTTGGTATCTTTATTAGAATAAAATTCATTTGATGTAGACAAAAAGATGTATAAACAGGACAGATCCTGGGGCTGATTGTCAGCTCCAATGACATTTTTATCAGCGTATAAAACATGGTATCAGAGTCTTATAGGACAGAAAGGAGTGGGTTTAAATAGGACCCCGAACTTGGCCCAGGAATAATGAGCTAAGGAGCCTGGAAGTAATACAGTGGGGGATGGTGGCATATATGGCAGAACTATAGAGCTACCAGGCACCTGTGCCAGCCAAAGACGGCACCTGCAGGTTCAGTGTGGCCCACAGACCATGAGTGGACAAGTTTTTAAAATCCAATCCCAGTAATTTTTTAGGTAAGAAATATGAGGCTGAGATAATGTGACTTTCTCAAGGTCGCAGAGTTATTTAGTGATAAAGTCAAGTTCAAATCCATTTTCCTGACTCCACTCTCCCTTTTTAATTGTACCTTAATGTGCCAAAGTCATCTCCAACAGCTCCCACTCCTCTAGCTTCACCATTGTTCTCTCCTTGTCCCCTCTCCAGGGGTCCAATGTATTTGTAGTCACAGGATAGTTTGGGTGATCTGAGCTGCAAGTGACTTGAGTGCTCCCAGTCCAAGAAGTTTAAATAATAACGCAATTCCATTTCTTTGTAACATAAATTCTTAGGCAGGGCAGCTCTAGAGTGTGCCAACTCAGCAGCTTATGATATCACAAAGGGCACAAGATTTTTTCATCTTTCCACATCTTTTCCTTCTTACTTTTTGCCCTCCTTGGCTGAAAAATAACAGTCGCTCCTCCAGGTATCAAGTGCAGACATGACGAACATCAGTGATGAAAGAGGGACTGCTCTTTTCTTGAGTCTCTTTCCAAGTGTGAGGAAACCTTTCCTGGAAACCACCAGTAGACCTTTTCTCATGTCTTCCTCATTGGCCAGGACTGAGTAACTGCACCCATTAAATCAATGACTACCAATGGGAGGAAACCCTGGTGGTGCAGCGGTTAAAAGCTACAGCTGCTAACCAAGAGGTTGGCAGTTCGAATCCACCAGGTGCTCCTTGGAAAATGAATGGGGCAGTTCTACTCTGTCCTATAGGGTCACTATGAGTTGGAATCAACTCCATGGCCACAGATTTTGGTTTCATCTTTTACTAATGGGAAGGGACAACCACAATTGCCCTGGGGCTCTCAACTAGAGGAGGTACCTATCCCCCGACAGAAGTATTTGGAAATATGTGGTAATGTTGTTGATTTACAAGGTGGCTAACTGCCTGTCTGCCATATTTAGGGCCCAGGCCACTGAAATTCAAAATGTTCTACAATGCTTAGGTCAGTTCCTTAAGTGAAGAATGGTCTCACCCAAATGCTAATACTATTGAGAAACTTCCTATTGAGTCACAGGGACAGGAGTGGACTGCTGAACTAATTAGGACTTTGGCAAGAGGCAGAAAAGGAAGAATGGCTACTGAGTGGATAACTGACAGCCTACTTCTCCCTGTTCCTGCTTGGTCCTGTGTTACTGCTTCCTGGAACTTGGCACAAGTAGCATAAGGGCAAGTGTTCAAAGATGGCCAGCTTCCCTGGGTCTTTTGGCAACAGACTACAATAAAAGAAAAAAGAATATAATAATTACGACGAACTTACTTGGATGACGTGAATGGGGAAAGATTTGTTTCCCTTCAACAGGCAAATAGTGCTTTTATTTTTCTACTAGGATGGGAATGGAAGAAAGAAATAATCGGTGAAGATGGATGGATGGGTCTGTTTGCTTGTTTGTTGTTTTTGGGGGGGAGTTGGGAGGCCACATGCATCTAGAGCAAGACACTGATTTCTTCCATATTCCCTAGGTGTGAAGGGAAAAAATTAACAAAGGTGAGGCAATGCCATCATTTCACGGAAAGTACTCAGGCTTTGAAGCCATAGAGACCTTAGCCACTGTGATGGTTAATTTTATGTGTTCATTTGACTAGGCTATGGTGCCCAGTTATTTGGCAAAACACTATTCTAGTTGCTGTTATCAAATAATTCTATGTGACCAAATCAGTTGGCCTCAAGTACAGTAGATTCCCTTCTATAACATGGGAAGGCTACAATCAGTTAAAGACCTTAAAAGCAAAAAGGGAGTTTCCTAGGGTGTATTCAGCCTCCAGTCAATAAATAGACATTTTGTTGGAACACTCTTATGCTTCACTGTTCTAGTTGTCTGATCTATAGATTTTGGGACACAAACTTGCATGAGTCTACAGCCTGTAGCCTAACCTACAGATTTGGCATTTGCCAGCCCCCCACAGTCTTGTGAGCCAGCAGGAGTGTCCAGCCTGTCACTTGACTTAAAAATTTGAGACTTGCCAGGGCCAACAATCATGTAAGCCAGCAGGAGTCTTCAGCCTGTGGCTTGACCTAAAGATCTTGGACTTGCCAGCCCCCCACAGTTGTGTGGGCCAATTCTTTGAAGTGAATCTCTTTCTGTGTGTATATTTCACTTGATCTATTTCTCTAGAGAACTCTAAGACAGTCACCAAACCATCAAATCCAGTTGTTTTGTGAACTAGATAACCCTGAGCAAATCACCAAAGTTCTCTGAGCCACAATTATGTCCTCTTTGAAGTATGATTAATAACAATATATACCTGGTAAGTAGTTGCCATGATTACATGGGCCAAAAGAAGGCAAGTCCCCATCACAATGTTTTCAGAAAGTAAGTGCTCCGTAAATGTCAGTTTCCATCTCTTTTTTTCTTAATGTGACATTGTTATTTATTTATTCATCCTTTTTCCTCATCTAGGGTTTCCAGACTTAGCAAAGAATAGACTCCATGGCACCTAACAATAGCAACAACTCCCAGTTAAGTTTGAAGTGCAGATAAACAACAAATAATTTGTTAGTATAATTGTGTCCCCAAAAATGTTGTTTATCTGAACTTCACAGTTAAGGTATATACTTATGCTAACAAATAACTTGTTGCTTATCTGAGCTTCAAATTTAATTGAGAATCCTGTATTTTATCTGGCAACCCTATCCTCAAATCTCTTTTCTTCCCTAGGTTCTCTCTAGCCAAAGAACAAGTAATTTAAGCCTGAGTTAAACATCACTGTTCTTCTCATGGAAACCTTCGTGGCATAGTGGTTAAGTGCTATGGCTGTTAAACAAAGGGTCGTCAGTTTGAATCCACCAGATGCTCCTTGGAAACTCGATTGGGCAGTTCTACTCTGTCCTATAGGGTCACTATAAGTTGGACTCAACTGGGCAGCAACGGGTTTGGTTTGTCTTTCTCACATGTTTTAAGCTTAGTGAGCACCTGCCTGACCAGTGGATAGCACCTTCAGCATCTTTTAATGAACAAGCACTCTCCAGGCTCAGGAGGAGAGGACCGTCCTTGGCTGAGAACTGAGCAGGTCTTATTGCTCAACTTTATCATCAAGAACTTTGTAGTTAATCTTCCTCCAGAGTGTTTTCTTTCACAGTTAGCTGTTCCATGTCTGCATAGATCTGCAGTAAATACTGTACTGCACTACTGAAAAGGGAGGAAAAACATTACCATCTGCATCTACAGCTTGCAAATTACAGCTTGCAATCACCTGCTATTAAATAAAGACACTTTAACAATATTTTGGGTTTTAAATTAGCAATTTACATCACAAGACTCTGAAAATACTAGTCTTTTAATACTGCAATTTTCTTTCCTTTTAGCCAGGCATCAACATGTATTGAATTTTTAAAAAAAGCAATACAAAGTAATGTTTATTTAAACAATAGACACCAATGGTATGAGACACACAGATGGGGATCCAATAGCTCCCTGTCCAGTGGGAGGTCTCATTGGAGGACCTTGGTAGGGCTGCAACTCTCTAATTTACATCATGGGGGGAATCTGGGCAGTCTCTTTCTTTTTTTTTAGCTATTTGGCCACACTAGGCTGTGTGTCATCTAAGAAAGTGGTCTCAAGCCGTGAATGAGAGGCAAAGTCTTTGTCTGAAGAGGACTTGAAGCAAAAAAAAAAAAAAGGTATTTCCCTTAGTCACTTGACATCAAGGCTGAATTGGAGGGGATTGGCATTTGTGCAAAGCACAGTGGATGCAAAATGAGATGGGATTTGGAAGCATACAGAGAGAGATTAAGCAGCTTTGTGCCTCCCAGACACTACTTACATCCACAGAAGGTTATAGCTAAATATAGTGGTTTGTCTTCAATTTCTTATTACTGGACCTTTCTTCCCCCTTTCTCTTGACAACTGAGTTAGGGAAGGCGAAAACACTAGGAGCTGGCACAAATTGCAAAGAGATAAATATAAGCTTTGCTGTGTGAGTCACTGGGTTGTAAATTCCTTCACACAAACAAAAAGCGTTCTGGAGCATCCTAACTGTTCGCAGGCAGTCTGCTTTCCTGCATGTCCCTGGCTCTTCCATGCCTTCCGCTGCTGTTGATGAACAGCTGCTTGTCATAGATTTCCAGTTCAGGGCTGCTATTACTGCTAGCTTTTCTTTAATCCTAAAAAAAGTGGACACTACTCTTTTCTTTGTTGTTCCTGCCTTGCCATTTTTGCTTTTGATAACCCAAGACACCCGTTAAAATGTAAACTCTTCTTTCCACCATGTACTGAATTGTGATTCCTACACATCGAACCTGCTCAATAAATGTCAGATATTCTTATTTTTATGAGTATTAAATGTGTAATGCTACGTGACATAAAAATCTAAATTTGAAATGGAAGGTATCTTTGGGAAAAACCACTCAGTTTAGATTTTCAGCTCACACCATGAATACATAGGGTGTTATTGGCGAGAGAGTTGGGCAGTGTTAGATCTTTCCATAGTTCCATTAATTATGTTGTGCAGCTCCACAGGTTCTGTCATGAGTTAAACCAAACACAGCTCCGGTAGGTCTGGCTGTGGCCGTTAGTGATTTACTCAGAAAAGCAGTGAAGTGAATGACTCGCAGACTTTTCCAAGCCTCTTAGGCTTATTGGTCACCTCCGATGCCATTTATCATCCCATCTTGTTATCTCTGTTAAGGTCTGATGTTAGTCTCTCTGTTTAAGGATTAAATTGGTTTCAATCTAATCTTCTAAATAAAATTCAGATGATCTGGGGCCCAGCTCAACAGTTTCATGGCCAGAGGGTTTTGTTCAGGTGCTTTTATTAAGTGCTATTTATAGTACCTTTTGCTGATAGAATCAGGGGATACTGGATAGATTTTTATTTTGGTTGATTATATACACATTCTTTTTAAAGGCATTTAAAAACTAAATGTACAACTTAGCAGCAAAGCATAACATTTGGAATCATTCTCATTTGCTTAAATGGAATCCACAAAGAATTAAACTATTTCTTCAGAAGTGTATACACATGTCTGAGTGACACAAAGCTCTGGAAGGGATAGTGATAGATTTTCGGGATTTGTGGCCTATCTCATCATGTCTCTTAATGAATATTCAAAGTGTGGTTAGAAAGCACTTACATATAATCGTTGTCTGAAACAAAAAAGTCATCCGTATCTTTGGATGATTAGACTTTGAGTGTTTTCTGAGTGGTGCACATTGTTTTATATCAGTGTGTTGGAATGGTACAAGGACTAGAGCTGATCCTTAGTGTTTGCCCTGCTTAGCTCAGCAGGGGCTGAAGAGAGGATGAAGTCAGATAATTTACGTGAAAGTCCTTTGCAAACTGTGGAATGCTATTTTGAAAAAAAGTCATTAGAATTTTCTAGTGAAAGTTCATGAATGTCGGGACATGAGACCAACACCTAACCTTGGTAGTCTTATAACAGCTATTAAAAACATGTTGCCCGAAAACATTTTGAAATATAGATGAACCTGGAGGATATTATGTTGAGCGAAATGTGAAATAAGTCAATCAAAAACCAAGTATTTTAAGTTCTCACTTTTATGAAATGACGTTAACAGGTAAGTATACAGAAACTAATGTTCATTACTGGTTACCAGGGATGAGGGAGGGGAGAAGGGAATTTACTCTCTAGATATTAGACGCTTGATTTTGGTAATGGGAAAGATAACACCAAATGATGATGAAGTGTGAACAGCTTGATGAAGGTAAACAATATCACTAAGGGATACACAAGAAAAAAGGATGTTATGGTAATTTCTATGGAATACATAATCTTGAAGCAATAGCAACAACCAAAAAATATATGTGTGGGTACGTATGTATACATGTAGGCATGTATGTGTATAGGTATACGTGTAAGTATGCATGTATGCAAATACAGGATTATGCACATGTATATGCATGTGTCTGTATGCATATCTATTCCTATACGTAATAAAGCACATATGGGGCACAGTTATGGATATTTCTTAGACATAAACACCTTGTTGGGTTGGCTTTCTGCTTTTGAACTTTTAGTACCATAGTCTCATGGGACATCTTGGTCAATTGGCATAGTATAGATCATAAAGTTTATGGTCTACGTCCTAGTTTAGTGAGTAGTATCTGTGGTATTAAAAACTTGTGAGCAGCCTTCAGAGATATAAATGTTGGTCTCTATATAGGGTCGCTATGAGTCGAAATCAACTCGATGACAATGAGTTTTTAATGAGTTATGTGCCTGGAGCAAACGAGAAAGAAGGAAACCAAAGACTCAAAGAAGAAACTGTTCTACAGGACTAATAGTCTACACGGACCATGACCTTATCTACACTGACATCCAAAGAACTATTCGGTGCCTAGCTATGAATCAGAGTCACAAAAGATGGATCCTGATAGAATGGGAGAAAAATGTGGGACTAAAAAACAAAACAAAACAAAACAACAAACCTGTTGCCATCAAGTTGATTCCTACTCACAGTGACCCTATAGGACAGAGGACAACTGCTGCACAGGGTTTCCAAGCTTCATATTCTTAAAAACAAACAAACAAAAAACATTTCCTGGGCTGGTAGAGACTGGAGGACTCTCTGAGTCTATTGCCCTGAGATACTCTTTAAACCTTGAACTGAATGAAACTAGCCCCTGAGGTCTAGATTGGCTCACAAAATAAAGAATACCACCATGAGTACTGTGCACTTTCAAAAAATCATCTGTGTGATACCAAGCGATCAACAGTTGCTTTAAAACAAAGATGAAAATGTAAAGGGGCAAGGAAAATAGATTAATTGAAATGGGACAACCACAATGGAAATGATGAGAAAGTTTACGTATTGTAAAGAGTGTAACCAGTCTCACTGAACCGTTTGTGTAGAAAGTGTTGAAAGGGAACCTGAACTGCTGTGTGAACCTTCAGTAAAAGCACAATAAAATATTAAAAAAAAAAAAACTAGTTGCCGTTGAGTTGATTCCGACTCATGGCGACCCCATGTGTGTCAAAGTGGAGCTGTGCTCCATAGGGTTTCCAATGGCTGATTTTTCAGAAGTAGATCACTGGGCCTTTCTTCTGAGAGACCTCTGGGTAAACTCAAACCTCCAACTTTACGGTTAGCAGCCGAGTAGGTTAACTGTTTGTACCACCCAGGGACTTCAGCAGAATATGAGAATCTGTAATGTGTGTGTGTTTGTGGAAATCAGGTTTGTTTCTAATGCTTTTATTGAATTTTCCTCATAAATAATATTTCCCAAAGTTCTTACTACAGTTTCTTTTCAGTTATAAACCCAGCCCCAGTGACGTCGAGTCGATTCCAACTCATAGCGACCCTATAGGCCAGAGTAGAACTGCTGCATAGAGTTTCCAAGGAACGCCTGGCATATTCGAACTGCCGACCCTTTGGTTTGCAGCCGTAGCACTTAATCACTACACCACCAGGGTTTTCCTTTTCAGTTACGATACTGCTAAAATCTGTTGAACCTATTGTCATCGAGTTGGTTCCAGCTAATATTGACCCTATATGACAGAGTAGAACTGTCCCACAGGATTTCAAGTCTGTAATCTTTACAGGAGCAGACTGCTGCATCTCTCTGTCATGGAGTGGATAGTGGGCTTGAACCACTGACCTTTCAATTAGCAGCCGGGTGCTTAACCACAGGGCTCCTTCATTATACTGCTTATTTCTTGTTTCATGAGATGCTCTTGGGTGATTTTGAAGAAGATAGAGGGTGGGTGTAAAATCTAGTGAAAGGGCAATCTGCTAACCTTTATTAAGACTTTGTTTAGCCCTTTGGTAGGGTTGTTTCGGAAGAGATACAAGCATAAGTTGAATTGTTGGATTTTTATGAGTTTTCAAACAATTAATGATTGAAATTTTATTCTTCTGTGATCATTACCAGCCCAAAAGAGGATAAAGGAGGAAATTTGAATAATGAAAAAGGAAAATCCATCAATTTGGTCACCTGTTCTCGAAAACCACCTTTGCATTCTTGCAGCCAAGGGGCGCTCACTACCTCCCAAGAGAGTCCATTCCATTTCCAGACAGCCTTAGTGGTCAGAAAATTATTTGCGTTGCTTTGATAAAATTCCCCCGTTGGCTTTTGTTCTGTTTTCACGTCCTTAAAACTCAGTAGGCTCACTGATCCTGACATTTTACAAATCCTTTGATACTTGTTACTATCCTTCGCATCTACTTTTATGACCTCTCAGCTGGAAATAGATGGTTTACCTGTTTTAACTATGTTACCTAATTAAGTAAACAGTATTTCATGTAATGGGCTTTGCCACTGATTTTACATTTTAAAGAGATTCTCATACTCTGCCCATTCACTCAGGTTTTACAAAATGAACTCGGCATTACCCGACTATAGCTGAGAAAAGCATGTTTAAGAGCCATGGTAAATGAAAAGACGAAGAGAGTTGTAATCTCCAATCCTTAGTTTCACTAATGTTGCAACCATCTTACCTCATCTCTCTCTCTCAAGAATTGCTAGCAGGTAACCAAACCAAATTGGTGGAATTTTCCTTTTGTCTTCTTGAAATTTTCTCTTGCATCCTCTTTTGGGCTGGTAACGATCACAGAACCATTGAATTTCAATCACTGAAGTTGTTTTAAATGCCATAAAAACCCAACAATTCATCTTTTGCTAGTATCTCTTGCACAACATTTCTGCCAAAGGGCTAGCCAGGTTCCTGTTGAATACCTTTAGTCATGGGGCACTCATTACTTTCCAATGGAGTGCATTCTATTTCCAGACAGCCCTAGTGGTCAGAAAATTATTTGTTATGCTCTGAAGAAATTCTTCTATTGGCTTTTGTTCTGTTCTCAGAATGAAGCGTGCGTAATCCATTTTCTTTGTAGCATATATTGGAAGATTAATATCCTGTCCTTTGCACGTCCCTTTCTCCATGCCAAATATCCCTGATGATAGAAGACCTTCTATGACGTGGTTTTGAGCCTTGTCATCCTGGATGTTTCAGCTCTGTACCTGCATAGTTAGCCAGTAAGAATAATAACGATAATAAAAGTTACCACATTGAACTCTTAATACATGCCGGATGTTTATCTTCTTTAGTATCTATAATAGTCCGAGTTAGATATTATCATACTCATTCTATAAATAAGGAAACCAAGGAAAAAGAAAGGTCGGGTAGCTTTCCCAAGGCTACACATCTAGTAATTGGCAGAGACTGACGGTTGAACTGACGTCTTTACTGATGTCATTACTGTCTTTACCGATTCGGAGTGCATGATTTTAACCTTACATTATAATGCCATTTATGAGATCTTGTCCTGGTTACCTGGTGCTTGGTTACCTAACTTGTACCACAAGTGCCTGGCTTTAAAGAACAGAAGTGTATTTTCTCACAGTTCTGGAGGCTAAAAGTCCAAATCAGGTCTCAACCATGTGAATTTCTTTCTTGTCAGTAGCTCCAGGCATTCCTTGGCTCCTTGGCATTCCTTGGCTTATAGGTGATCCTTACGTGGCCTCTGTCTTCTTCCATGTATGCGTCTCTTTGTCTTGCCTGATCTTTCTATAACTCAGAAGTGATTAGGTTTAAGATATGCCCTACACTGCTATTTGCTCCTTAGAAGCAAGGATGGCAAGACTGTGTCTCACATACTTTGGACATGTTGTCAGGAAGGATCAGTCCCTGGAGAAGGACATCATGCTTGGCAGAGTACCGGGTCAGCGGAAAAGAGGAAGACCCTCAACCAGGTGGATTGACACAGTGGCTGCAACAATGGGCTCAAGAAAAACAACGATTGTAAGGGTGGTGGAGGACTGGGCAGTGTGTCATTCTGTTGTGCATAAGGTTGCTATGAGTCGGAACCGACACAGTGGCACCTAACAACAACAACAACAACTCTGCCATGGCCTCATTATTATAAAAAAAGAAAAACCCTATTTCTAAACAGGATCATGGCCACAGGTACAAAGGCCAAAAACTCAACACATATTTTGGGGGGACACAATTCAATCCATAACAGATGTGATTAAGAAACAAAAACAAAACAAACAAACAAAAACCTCTCACTGCCACACGAACTAAGGTGAATGTTCCTGGTCTGATCTGAGCAGTTTATAGTAGAGAAAGGTTGTCACTTACCTTGTTCTAGAAATGATACCAAATCAAGGAAGCCAGCCAGAGATAGAAGGGGAAACGAAGGAGTTAGATGATTAATAGGATGGCTCATGAGCCAGAGAATAATTTGAAAGCAGTATGTCTGGCAGGTGGGAGGCAAGCCCTACATACGTAATGGCTGAAGTGGAAAGGTGGTAGGTAAAAAGTGCAGGGGCATGGATGCTGTTTCACAAATCCCCAGTGTAGGCTCCAATCAGAAATCCAGCTCTGAAAAGCACATTCCCCGGGAGCATTTTAGTGACTAAGCTGTAGTGCATTGCGGGACTGCCCATTGCCTTTGCGATGGGAACAATGAAGGCTGGGACCAGACACAGCACTTAAATGTCTTGCCTGCCTGTCAGCATTCTGGGCTCCTTGCCATCATGCTTTTACTTAAAATGACTTTTTTGAGGGGGCAGGGGGGTGGCTGTAAGAATATACTCATTCAAACCATGCTTATTCTGGGTATACCTGTGTCTCCCTTTGAAATGATATAATTTTCTCAGGAAAATATAGGGCTGAAATGGAAAAGGAAAACCTTCCATTCATCACTGTCCCTAGCAAACAACTGAAATTGATTACAGATGAAAGAAAAAAAAGCAGAATCCTAGTGTTATGAATAGAATTGTCTCCCCCCAAAAGATATGTTTAATTCCTAACCTCTGTACCTATGAATATGACCCTTTTTGGAAATGGGGTTTTTCTTTTGTCATGGTAATGAGGTCATACTGGAATAGGGTAGGTCCTAAACCTACTAGTCCCTTCTGAGTGATGTCATAAAAAGTACGGCATAGACACAGACACACAAACAGGAGGAGGATATCATATGGGGATCCATCTATAAGCCAAGGAATCCTTAGAAACATCAAGAAATGCCTGGGGCCATACAAGTTGAAAGAGACAAGTGTTTTCTCCTAGAGATGACAAAGAGAACCTAGCCCTACTGACATCATAAATTTGGACTTCTAGTCTCCAGATGTGAGAAAATAAATTTCTGTTTTTTAAATACACCCACTTGTGGTATATTTGAAATGACATCACTAGGAAACTAAGACTCTTAGTGTCTTTTGCTTATTTCTTAACAGATGCAAGTGAACCACAATGTTATAGGACATTATTGCAGCAAGGACCTATGAGATTGTTTTGCTAAATGTTCTCATTTTCTATTTGAGGAAATTGAGGTCCAGAGATGAGAAGTGTCTTTCTCAGTGCTGAACGACCAGGCAGTGATTTGGGACCAGTGAGTTCCCGATTGCAAGTCCAGGGACCTTTCTACTATACTCTCTCACACTTAATATCCTTTTGATGAAGCAGATAATAACTGTTCTCTTGAAATGCACTGACACAATGAATGGAGTTACAAGATGGGCAGGAAGCTTGCTGTGTAACAGGATGCAGAATTTCCTGTACAATGCATCTTTCCTGGGGGTGATTGCTGGAAGTATCAGGGGGATTTGTTATAACATCATTTCAGCTGGCATCGTGCTTCCCTGCCCCTCACAAGACTGTTTATGGTGAGGCAGGCTTTAGTGCTAGCCTAGAACATTGGAATCAGAATCAAGGGTGGATGGGGGAGGTTTTCCTTAAAAATGCTGGTTCTTAGGCTACCGAGCAGACTACCCACATCAGAATTTTGGGGGCATGGAGCCTGTAAAGCTGTATTTGAAAAATGTCCCAGGTAATGCTTATGCATACTAAAGTTGGGAAAATACTTGTTCTCATCCACTGTTGTATAGGTTTCCTATTGCTGCTGTAACAAATTGCCGTAAATGTAGTGGCTTAAAATAACAATGTTATTATCTTACAGTACAGTACTAGACGTCAGAAGTCCAAAATGGGAGAAAATCTTCTTAAGGATCTTCTTCTTTCTTGCTGACTCTCTACTTCACCAGGCATGATGTCCTTCTCCAGGGACTGATTCCTCCTTATAACATGTCCAAAGTATGTGAGATGTAGCCTCACCATCCTTGCTTCTAAGGAGCATTCTGGCTATACTTCCAAGATAGATTTGTTCATTCTTGTAGCAGTCCATGGTATATTCAATATTCTTCACCAACACCGTAATACAAAGGCATCAATTCTTCTTTGGTCTTCCTTAGTCATTGTCCAGCTTTTGCATGCATATGAGGCAATTGAAAACACCATGGCTTGGGTCAGGCACACCTTAGTCTTCAAGGTGACATCTTTGCTTTTCAACACTTTAAAGAAGTCTTTTGCAGCCAATTTGCCGAGTGCAACGTGTCTTTTGATTTCTTGACTGCTACGTCCATGGATGTTGATTGTGGATCCAAGTAAAATGAAATCCTTGACAACTTCAGTCTTCGTTTATCACGATGTTGCTTATTGGTTCTGTTGTGAGGATTTTTGTTTTCTTTATGTTGAGGTGTAATCCGTACTGAAGGTTGTGGTCTTTGGTCTTCATTAGTAAGTGCTTCAAGGCCTCCTCACTTTCAGCAAGCAAGGTTGTGTCATCTGCATGACACAGGTTGTTAATAAGTCTTCCTCCAATCCGATTGCCCCATTCTTCTTCATATAATCCAGCTTCTTGGATTATTTGCTCAGCATACAGACTGAATAAGTATGGTGAAAGAATACAACTCTAACACACAGCTTTCCTGATTTTAAACCATGAAGTATCCCCTTGTTCTGTTTGAACGACTGCCTCTTGGTCTATGTACAAGTTATGCATAAGTGTTCTAAAATTCCCATTCTTTGCAATGTTACCCATAATTTGTTATGATCCACAAGTTGAATGCCTTTGCATAGTCAACAAAATCCAGGTAAACATCTTCCTGGTAATCTCTGCTTTAAGCCACAATCCATTTGACATCAGCAATGATATCCCTGGTTCCACATCCTCTTCTGAATCTGTCTTGAATTTCTGGCAGCTCTGTCGATGTACTGCTGCAACTGCTTTTGAATGATTTACAGCTAAATTTTACTTGCACGTGATATTAATGATATTGTTTGATAATTTCCACATTTGGTTGAATCATCTTTCTTGGAAATAGGCATAAATATGGATCTCTTCCAGTCAGTTAGCCAGGTAGCTGTCTTCCAAATTTCTTGACACAGACAAGTGAGCACTTCCAGTGCTGCATCAGTTTGTTGAAACATCTCAGTTGGTATTTTTTCAATTCCTAGAGCCTTGTTTTTTGCCAATGTCTTCAGTGCAGCTTGCACTTCTTTCAGTACCATCAGTTCCTCGTCATATGCTACCTTCTAAAATGGTTGAACATTGACCAATTCTTTTTTGGTTTAGTGATTCTGTGTATTCCTTCCATCTTCTTTTGATGCTTCTTGCTTCATTTAATATTTTCTGCATAAAATCCTTCAATATTGCAACTAGAGGCTTAAATTATTTCTTCAGTTCTTTCAGCTTGAGGAATGTTGAGCATGTTCTTTCCTTTTGGTTTTCTATCTCCAGGTCATTGCACGTGTCATTATAATACTTTACTTTGTCTTCTTGACCCTCCCTTTGAAATCTTCTCTTCAGCTGTTATACGTCATCATTTCTTCCATTTGCTTTAGCTACTCAACATTCAAGAGCCAGTTTCAGAGTCTCTTCTGACATCCATTTTAGACTTTTCTTTCTTCTCTGTCTTTTTAATGACCTCTTGCTTTCTTCAGGTGTGTTATTTGTGATGTCATTCCACAGCTTATCTGTTCTTTGGTCGTTAGTGTTCAACACAACAAATCTATTCTTGAGATGGTCTCTAAATTCAGGTGGGAGATACTCAAGGTCGTACCTTGGCTCTCATGGACTTGTTCTAATTTTCTTCAGCTTCGACTTGAACTTGCATATGAGCAATTGATGGTCTGTTCCACACTCTGCCCTGGCGTTCTTCCCACTGATGATATTGAGCTTTTCCATTGTCTCTTTCCACAGATGTAGTCAATTTTATTCCTATGTATTCCATCTGGCCATGTCCACGTGTATTGTGGCCATTTATGTTGTTGAAAAACAGTATTTGCAATGAAGAAGCCATTGGTCTTGCAAAATTCTATTATGTGCTCTCCAGCATAGTTTGTATCACCAAGTCCATATTTTCTATCTAGAGATCCTTCTTCTTTATTTTCAACTTTCTCATTCCAACTACCAGTAATTATTAGTGCATCCTGATTGCATGTTCAATCAATTTCAGACTGCAGAAATTGGTAAAAATCTTCAATTTCTTCATCTTTGGCCTTTAATGGTTGGAGCATAAAGTTGAATAATAGTCGTCTTAACTAGTCTTACTTGTAGGCGTATGGATATTATCCTAATACTGACAGCATTGTACTTCAGGATAGATCTTGAAATGTTCTTTTCGATGATGAATGGAACACCATTCTTCTTCAAGTTATCATTCCTGACGTAGTAGACCAGTTGTTTGTCTGATTCAAAATGGCCAATACCAGTCCATTTCAGCTTACTGATGCCCAGGATATTGAGGTTCGTGAGTTCCATTTACATTTTTTTTTAGATTTGTACTTTATACATTCCATGTTCCAATTATTAGTGGATGCTTGCAGTTGTTTCTTATCATTTTGAGTCTTGCCACATCATCAAATGAAGGTCCTGAAAGCTTGACTCCATCCACGTCATTAAGGTCAACTCTACTTTGAGGAGGTAGCTCTTCCCCAGTCATATTTTGAGTTTTTTTTTTTTTTTTCCAAGCTGAGGGGCTCATGTTTCAGCACTATATCAGACAACGTTCTGCTGCTATTCATAAGGTTTTCCCTGGCTAACTCTTTTCAGAAGTTCCAACGGGTCATTTTTCCAAGTCTGTCTTAGTCTGGAAGATCAGCTGAAACCTGTCTGACATGGGTGGCCCTGGTGGTATTTGAATACCAGTGGCATAGCTTCCCTGGTGGTATTTGAATACCAGTGGCATAGCTTCCAACATCACAGCAACATGCAAGCCCCCACAGTACGACAAATTGACAGATGTAATTCTAACCCTAGGTGTATACCAGAAAACGTGAAAGCAGATATGGAAACATAAACCTGCACAGGAATGTTCATTTCAGCATGTTTCATAATAGCCCAAATGTGGAAACAACAGAAATGTGGATCAGCAGATGAAGTAAATAAACAAAATGTGGTATATACATATTAAACTCAAAAACCAAACCAAACTCATTGTCATCAAGTCGATTCTCACTCATATAGGCTCTATATTACTCAGCCATAAAGAGAAATGATGTCCTGATGCGTGCCACAACATGGATGAACCTTGACAACATTATGCTGAGTGAAATAAGTTAGTCACAAAAGGACAAATGCTGTATGATCTGACTTATGTGAAATAAGTAAATATACAGAAACCAAAGATTACTAGTGGTTACCAGGGTCGGGGGGGGGGTAGCTTTTGCTTAGGGGGCATTGAGTTTATGTTAACAATGTTGGAATACTTTGGAAAAGGATGGTGATAAAGATTGCAGTGTTTAAGAGCTTGGCTGCTAACCCAAAAGTCGGCAGTTCGAAGCCACCAGCTGTTCCTTGGAAACCCTATGGGGCAATTCTACTTTGTCCTATAGGGTCTCTAGCAGTCAGAATTGACTCAATGGCACTTAACAACAACAACAATGATCGCACAACATGAAGAATATAATCAATATCACTGAACTATACATTTAGAATTGTTTCAATAGACAAATGTTTTATAGTATATTTTTGTTATAAATGTATATTTTCATCACCATTAAAAAAAAAAAAAAGATCCTAGAAGGAGGCTTCTAGAGGGAAACATTATATACAAGTAGTGTCCCCTTAAGGATCCCTGTTGTGCAACGGTTAAGCTCTTGGCTGTTAACCGAAAGGTTAACTATACAAACCCACACAGTGGCTCTTCAGGAGAAATATCTGGCAATCTGCTCCTGTAAAGATTGTTGTTGTTGGGTGCCATCAAGTCAATTATGACTCACAGTGACCCTATATGACAGACTACAACTCCTCAATAGGGTTTTCTTCGTTGTAATCTTTACAGGAGCAGATCGCCAGGTCTTTCTCCCACGCAGCAACTGGTGAGTTTGAACCCCTAACCTTTTAGTTCGCACTGAGTGCTGCAGCACCACCGGAGCTTCTCTATAAAGATCGCCATCTAGAAAACCCAGTGGGGCAGTTCTACTGTCACACGGAGCTACTAAATGTCAAAATTGACCAGACAGCTCCTAACAACAATAGTGTCCCCTTGACCCCAAGGAGTCCTCAAAGACACCTTTAGGGAACCTGAGGACCCTGAAAAGTATAGCTGAAAAAGCAATCTTAGAGTATAAGATTACTTAAGAGTAATTTGACCACTAGTCTTCATTTAGTGTATTTCATGTGTATGATAGTTTACTTTGCAATTATCATTCAGCCTTCCCATTTCTGGAATTTCTAAGAAACTCTTACAGAAAACCAAATGTGGTCTTGCTTTATCTGTGATAAAACCACTGTTGTAAATAATTGAAAGAGGAAATGTCTATCAAGAATCTTTGCAATCCTTGATATTATTTTCCAAAATATTCTCATTAAAAAGAAAATAAACAGGTCATTGGTGGCATGTTTAAGGTATCTTCTTTTTTTTTTTCCTATAAATTGTATAACTCTGACCCTTATCATGTGCCTCACCTTCCTTCTTTTTTGTACAAGGGTTGGCATTGATTGTGACAGCTTAATTTCTTTTGGTAATGTTCTTCCTTTGAGATATTGTTAGAGTTCTGATAACACTTTATAGGTATTTCTGAATTAATCTGAGAGAAATGGCATTGATTTATACATTTTAATCAGTACATAAGAGCAGTAAAATTTATCTAATGGGAAATTAACCAATGGCATAAAATTATCATTTTTTTCCACAAAAGATATTTTTATATGTCACTATATTAGGAGACCCTTGGTCATGTGCCCTGTGATGGTAATTTTTCACTTGGCAAAAGATGGATTTGATAATTCTAGAACATTACCAGTGTTTCCAGAGTCCTAAAAGACCTTGGCTATTTTATCCCAAAAGAGAGTTTATGACAAAGGAAAAAGCAGAAGCACGAATAGGTTGTTAAAGCTCTTATGTCTCATTTGTAGTTCAGAGAAATTACAGTTATGCTAGGTGCCTGGGAAGGTTTCTGTTAGGTAAAGGAAAACTCCGGCCTTCAGCACCCCCAAAATACAAGACAGACACCAAAATTACCATGCCCCTAAAAAGTGCTACGGCTGCTAACCAAAGGGTAACAGTTCAAATCTACCAGGCACTCCTTGGAAACTCTATGGGGCAGTTCTACTCTGTCCTATGGGGTTGCTATCAGTTGGAATCGACTCGACGGCACTGGGTTTGGTTTTTTTTTTTTTTGGTTAAAGCTTGATTGTGGATGTTTTTCTCTCTCTTTTCCCTCCTAAGATGGGGTGGATGGTTCATTGCTCATATTTTCACAATAAAAAAGAGAACTTAACCAAGTGAGGACTGGTAAGAATTCTGTCTTAGTTACATAGTACTACTATAACAGAAATATTACAAGTGGGTAGCTTTAACAAAGAGAAATTTGTTCTTTCACAGTCTAGTAGGCTACAAGTCCAAATTAAGAGCATCAGCCCCAGGGGAAGGCTTTCTCTCTCTGTTGGCTCTGGAAGAAGGGCCATGTCATTGATCTTCCCCTGGTGGAGTAGTTCTCAGGTGCAGGGGACCTGGATCCAAAGGACACTGGGAGCAGCTCTGCTCCCAGTGCTGCTTTCTTGGTGGTATGAGGTCCCCCACTCTCTGCTTCCCTTTGCTTTTATCGCTTGTAAGATAAAAGGTGGTTCAGGCCACATCCCAGGGAAACTCCCTTTGCGTTGGGTCAGGGATATGACCTTAGGAAAGATGTTACAATCTCACCCTAATCCTCTTTAACATAAAATTACAATCACAAAATGGAGAACAACCACAAA
Organism: Elephas maximus indicus; assembly: GCF_024166365.1. Classification (NCBI taxonomy): domain Eukaryota; kingdom Metazoa; phylum Chordata; class Mammalia; order Proboscidea; family Elephantidae; genus Elephas; species Elephas maximus. Next base: position 135,433,902 of record NC_064823.1, on the reverse strand, counting down.
ATACTGGGATTCATGGTGTAGTCAACTTGACACGTATTTTGGGGGGAGACAGTTCAATCCATGACAGATACTATTGTTAATATTATTGGGGATAATATTGATTAGTATTATCTTTGTGTAAACCTTCTTTGATTAATATTTGTCTTTTAGCATTCCAAGAAAAGTTGAGGGAGGCAAAAGTAGGCAAGGGGACCCTCCAGACCATGGTGTAACCCTCACTCTGTGAAAGGAGAGAGGGAAGAATGGCGAATTGAGAAAAGGAAGACTTGGGTTGCCATGTAACACTGAGAAAGTCTTGACCAGGTCAATGGGGGAGCCCCAGGGCAGAGACTGCTGGCCAGAGGAGTACACTTGGGCAGGAATGGTCACTCCTGCACTCTGCTGTGCTCAGTCAATAGTTGAAAGTAGCTCTTGGGAAAAACACGGCTTTGGCAACTAGGCAGGAACACTATGGCACATCCACTGGTGTAGCAGTTGTTGACTGTAGGCTACCTATGCTCCTCACAGACGATTCTCTTGAGGAGAGATCTGCACGGAGCACCTTCATGGGTACCACAGGGATCCTTCACATTCTACATTATAAAAAAGTCTAATGAGTTAATTGGGACCTGGCAAAAGGAAATGTATTTCACTGGATCTCAGGCCAGAAATCCCTAAAACAATTATATCTTTATCTACATCTTTGCCTATGTCTGTATCTACCTCCTATCTATGTGTTGAAGAGCTCAGGTGGTGCATTGGCTAAGCTCTTGGCTGCTAACTGAAAGGTCAGTGGTTTGAACCCATCAGCCGCTCCGTGGGAGAAAAGACCTGGTGCTCTGTTCCTGTAAAGATTACAGCCTAGAAAACACTGGGGCAGTTCTACTCAGGATTGACTCGACAGCAAACAACAACTAGCTACCTACCTCTCTCTCTCTCGTATTTAAGCGGTTAATTATTCCAAGGATGGGACCAAATTCCATTCCTGAAATAGAAGAAAGTTGCGTTTTATTGATCTAAATATCTATATTTCCCAGCCTTAATTTTTTCTAGTTTTCATGTAAACTCTTCTCATTCCAAAGCAGTTTTACTTGACCATCATCAAATTAAACTATTTTAAAATTATTTTTGTTGAAGAATAACCACAGTTTTTTTTTTTAAAGTAAAATGTTTGTCCAAACTATTTTAAAATCTGTTCCACTTTCTCTAGTCACATAAACCTAGGCTTGTATTTTTTTTGTAAACTTGCTGGAACAGAAATATCAACATCACTAGGAAGAAAAGGGAACATGTAAAGGCAATGAACTCTGCCCCCATGTCCCTTCAATACAAAGCATCATAAGTGTTCCTTGAGGTCAATGTCTCTATTTTTAACTTTACACTTTTTGCTTAGAAACAAATTGGCAAAATATAGAATACTATATAAGTGAGTGAAGAAATAAATGAATAGAAGAATAAATGTTTTATGGTATTTTTGGTCTGGGTGGGAGGAAGGCAGTGGGGGAGGGAAATACTTGATTTAGAAATTAAAAAAAAGTCACAACTTCAAAATTATGGAAAATCATGAACTTATTTCCAGGGAGTAATGTGATTGATTTCATAATCTGTTTATCTCAGCTTAATACTTTGAGGAAGAACCAAAAGAACCATTCCTAAAAGTTGGCCAGAAAAATGAGCCTTGCCTGATTTGTTTGGCTACCATCTGCCTGTCAGTTTGTCATATTGTGGTGGCTTAAGTGTTGCTATGATGCTGGAAGCTATGCCATTGATATTTCATATACCAGCAGGGTTACCCATGATGGACAGGTTTCGGTGGGACTTCCAGATTAAGACAAACTAGGAAGAAGGGCCTAGAGATCTACTTTTGAAAGTTGGCCAGTGGAAAACCCTAGGCATTACAAAGAAAATATTGTCTTATACAGTGCAGGAAGATGAAGTTGGAAGGCAAGAATGGACTCAAGCCTGCCAGTGACCATGAGGATGGCATGGGATGGGGCAGCAATTCATTTTGTTGTACATGGGGTTGTAATGAATTGGAGTCGACTCAATGATAGGTAACAACAACTTGGATGAAGCCTATAAGAAATATGGACATCTTTGTAAATTGTTTTGGAAAGAATACTCAGCTCTGAGTCAGAAAAGGTTGAACTCTGCCTCTGTCATCCACCACCCTTTTCCCTGAACAATCACCTTACTTCCTTAGTTTCAGTTTTCTCATCCTGTCAATGAGTGGATCAGATGAAATAGTCTTTGAGTCCTCTATCAGTGTAGAAAATCCATGAAGCTAAATTGAGGAACATAGGCTCTTGTTGGAGTGGATAGTGGTCCTGAAGAATACAGTTGGGGCATGCTATAAAGAAAGAAGCAAGTTTAGGCTCATGTGGACAAACAGGCTATTTAAGATCTAGTTGAGGAAATATTGCAAAAAGCTGCCTAGAGAATCTCAAAGAGATTTTCAAATAACACCAAGTATTTCTAGGGGAGCTTAGGACAAGACAAAGCTCTTCTATTTCTCAAAGGAAAATATGTGCTGTGTTCTGTGAATTTGAATATAGTCAAGGACATACATCGTCACTGTATGCTAAACCAGCCTCATCAGAATAAGGGACTTTCTTGGAACAATACTTTTCTGTAAACAAAGCTCTGTAAGATGTGCAGCAGAGTGTAGTACTTTGAATATTATCTCCGTGCTAATGCAGAGATTTCTTTTTTATTACAAATTTTAAAAGAATTAAGTGCAGATATTATGGATATTATGCATAGTGACGGGAGTCTTTGAAAGTCGTGTGATAAATTGTGTTTTAGATATTATGAAAAATTCACCAATTTATTACAAACCTGATTTATTCACCAAGGCAGTCAAAAAAGAAATATCACTGACCTACTACGTTCCCAGGAGTCCCTGGGTGATGCAAATGGTGAATGAGTTCAGCTGCTAATGGAAAGATTAGAGGTTTGAGTCCACCCAAAGGTACCTTGGGAGAAAGGTCTGGTGATCTTCTTCTGAGAAGTCAGTCATTGAAAACCTTATGGAGTGCAGTTCTACTCTGACACACAGGGGGTCGCCATGAGTCAGAATCGACTTGATGGCAACTAGTGATTATGCTATGTTCCCTCCAATGATTAGATGCTGGGATTACGCAGATGAATTAGAAAGGTTCCCACAGGTATATTTGTGAGGAACGTGGATCTAAAGTAGCTGCTCCTACATAAAAATGTAACCGATTGTTCAAAAGTTTGTGTGCATTCACGAGAAGTGGAGTGATCAACTAGTGCTTTTGAACTCTTAGGCAGTTGCATTTACCACCACAGGAATTCTAGGGAATAAAGAAAATCACTACTCTTTTTAGACTTGCAAATAGTACTTTAAGCGATTTGAAATATAACAAGCTTTCCCTACTAGGGCACAGGTTCACGAAGTCTAAAGTCACTAAGTCAGGAGGGAGACAGAGACCACATGTCATGCATGCTTTTACTTGCTCTGTGGACAGTGCCTCCCTTGACTACATTAGGACCAAATAATCTCTTGAAAATGACTGAATGAATTCACAGGAAGTCTTCCCACTGGGCACAGGCTTTAGGGTTGAAAGACAACATTGTTTCCACCTTCTGGTTTAATCCTTTAAAGGTTCTGCTCACATCAGTTCATTGAAAATAAGGTAACTAGTCCCATATTACTTGACCTCTTGCAGTTACCAATTTGGATCAATCCTTTCATGGAGTTATTTTATCCCTTAGCTCTATGACTCCACCCTCCCCCAATTCTTCTTTATCTCTCTTATCCTTCCTTTTCAATCTCCTTGGAATATTCTTTTTTTGCCTTACTTGACTGCCTTTTTGCTTTTCTACTGTTGCCATAAAAATTGCTACAAATTTAGTGGCTTAGACAACATAAATTTGTCAGTTTTTAAAATTTCCTAGGTTAACAGTTTGAGGTGATCTTACCAAGCTAAAGTCAAAGTGTCAGCAGGGCTGTGTTCCTTTTTGGGGGCCTGGTGGTACAGTGGTTACAGTGCTGGTCTGCTAATTGAAAGGTCAGCAGCTTGAACCCGCTAGCAGCTCTGTGGGAAAAAGATGTGGCCATCTACTTCTGTAAAGATTTACAGCCTTGGGAACCTTATGGGGCAGTTCTACTCTGTCCTGTAGGGTTGCTATGAGTCAGAATTGACTCAATGGCAGTGAATTTTTGTTTTTTTAGAGGAGGATCAACTTCCTTGCTCATTTTTTATTTGTTTGTTTGTTTGGCAAAATTCAGCTCCTTGTGGTTGTAGGACTGAGATCTCTGTTTCTTTGCTGGTTGTTGGCTAAGGACTATTCCCAGCTTCTAAAGGCCATCCACATTCCTTGGCTCATGGCTCATTCACCTTCCTTCATCTTTAAAGCTATCATTGGAAGGTTAAATCCTTGTCACTCTTTGGATTTCTCCTCTTTCACCTACCATCTCATCTCAGGCCACAGTCAGAAAAGAGTCCCTACTTTTAAGGTCTTGTGTGATTAGTTTGGACCTAACTAGATAATTCAGTAAAATTTCCCATCTTAAGGTCCATAGGCTTAATCACATCTGCCAAATCCCTTTTGCCATGTCAGGTAACATATTTACAGGCTTCATGGGTCGAGGTGTGGACATGTTTCGGGGGGGCCATCATTCTGCTTACTACAAAGTCCAAAATATAATTTATTATTAGATCCTGTAGATGGTATCTCCTTTTAGCTTCTTATCTAACCTTTACTGTTGCTTCTAGTCCACAACTTCAGGTATACCTGGGCTATTGAGTGGTACCATTGGTACAATGATGTCCTTACTTTGCCACATCTCCACAATTAACCCAAAATCTGATCAAGTCCTTCTGCTGCTTAAAAAAAAGAAATCTTTTGGTTTCTTCCACTGCCCACAGGATAACTTTTAAAATTATTAACATGATGCTAAAGACTTCCTGTGGTTTTTTTCTTTCCAATCCTTTTCTGCCTATCCCTGACTCCACCTCTTTTTTCTCCCACATCCTTCATTCTAGCCAGGTGGCAACACGTCTCAGTGAATTTTCCAGTTTCCATTTGGAACGTAACTCTTCTTTAGCTGCTTGATGAGTGTCTTTCAAGTTAAGATGCTCTAAAAACTGACTCCTTTGTCTTTGATCATCATGTCTCTGCTAACATCCTTCCACAGAACGGTGATTTCTGCTGTAGCATTTTTTCCACTCTATTATTCTACTTTTTCTGTGTCTGTCTCTCTGTTAGTCTGTAAGTTCATGAAGCGTAAGGACCTGGAGTTATTCACTTTTTTATCCTCTTTGTCCAGGACAGTGCCTGGAAAATACTAGGTGCCTAATATATATTTATGAATAAGTGAATGGATAAAATATCATTTGGCTCTTGAGGAGATATGCACTTTTCATTCAAATCTATTAAAAAAGTAGTTGTTTGTAATAATACTATTTATTAAGCACTGACGCCATTAAGTACCTGATTTATGTATGGCAGTTGGGTTATCACTTTGGTGAATTGTGGGGAAATCAACATATCCATCTACATTTTTGTCCAAATGCCTCATATTGAGTTTTATACACAGAAGGTACTCGATAAATGCCTATTAAATTGAATTTCTGCCCTGATTCTCTGGAAGGAAAGATGTGTTGAGGGAGCTGGGATTGTGGAACAGAGCATCCCCTGCATTGAGAATTGAAGTGGCTGGGTTTAGAGGGCCTGGTTGCTGCAATATGAAGAGCCATGACTGTTAAAACCTGAGGGAAAAGTAATGATAAGACAAAAGAAGCCAGTATGAGTTAAGAGACAGCACAGTGTGGGCTTTCTGTCACGTGGGTTTAAACATAAAACAAGGGAGGTAATGGTGGTTCAGTGGCAGAATTCTCATCTTTCATGAGGGAGGCCTGGATTCGATCTCCACTCAATGCTCCTTAAGCACAGCCACCAGTTGTCTGTGCTTGGAGGATTGTGTGTTGCTATGATGCTGGACAGGTTTTAGCAGAACTTCCAGGATAAGTTAGACAAGGCAGAAAGGCCTGACAATCTACTTCCAAAAATCAGCTAATAAAGAGCCTGTGGATTACAACAGTCCCATCCACAACCAATCATGGGAAGGGTGCAGGGGTGCAGGACGGGGCAGCATTTCATTCTCTTATGTATGGGGTCACTACGAGTAGGCAGCAACTCCAGAGCATCTAACAACAACAAAACATAGAATACTCCTCCTCCCCGGAAAACAACAGGATAGAGACATCTAAGCTATCTCTTTTAAAACACCGAGACGCCCAAGATCAGTTCCGTGAGTGTGAAATCAGAAGTAGGTTTTGCAGGAGAGCGCTCCAAGGCAGACAGATATCTAAAGTATGGAAGTTAAGACGGCGGTAAGACCTCAGCTGTGCACGTAATTGAGGCATAAGGATTACACGTAATAAAAGGTATTGAGAAGCAAATAGTGGGTTTCTGGATTCCAGATCTACCTGTTACTAGTTGTTTATATATGTGACTTTAGACGCTCTGTATCATTGTTTTAGACTCTTTTTTACTATTTGCCAAATAAAGGCTTTCAATTAGATATTTTGAAAAGCCCCATCAAGTTTTCTGTCCGTAAATAAGGATTTGTTGATCATTACTACATGACTGATGCTGGGCTCAGTGCTGAGAGAGGTATAACAAAGTATCAGTCATGGCCCTTGCCCTCAAAGAGTAATCTAGCTCAGGGGTCAGTACAGTTTGATAACAATCATAAATTTGAAGCATAGCTTAGGAAAAATTCTCATATCATTCTTGGCTTTTATTCTCTCACTTCACCTGTCTGAGAAGGCAGATTCTTTTTTTTTTAATTGTGCTTTAAGAGAAAGTTTACAAATCAAGTCAGTCCCTCGCACAAAAACTTATATACACCTTGCTACATACTCCTGATTGCTCTCCCTCTCATGAGACAGCCCGCTCCCTCCCTCCACTCTCTCTTTTCGTGTCCATTTCGTCAGCTTCTAACCCCCTCTACCCTCTCATCTCCCCTCCAGGCAGGAGATGCCAACATAGTCTCAAGGGTCTGTCTGATCCAAGAAGCTCACTCCTCACCAGCATCCCTCTCCAACCCATTGTCCAGTCCAATCCATGTCTGAAGAGTTGACTTTGGAAATGGTTCTTGTCCTGGGCCAACAGAAAGTCTGGGGGCCATGCCCACCGGGGTCTTTCTAGTCTCAGTCAGACCATTAAGTCTAGTCTTTTCACAAGAATTTGGGGTCTGCATCCCACTGCTCTCCTGCTCCCTCAGGGGTTCTCTGTTATGTTCCCTGTCAGGGCAGTCATGGGTTGTAGCCAGGCACCATCTAGTTCTTCTGGTCTCAGGCTGATGTAGTCTCTGGTTTATGTGGCCCTTTCTGTCTTTTGGGCTCATAATTACCTTGTGTCGAGAAGGCAGATTCTTGGCTTTAGCACTCTTTACACACACAGGCATGCAGTCTTGAATCAGGAGGAGGGAGATGCATATATTTGCAACAGGGGATGAGAGATGTCAGCTGTGAGTATGTGGAGTGGGTGTATAGTTGAGTGGTCCAGGCTTCCACTAGACAGACTAGCAGGGATAGTGGCGAACAAATGGCAAATCAGCACTCTGCAAATAGACCAGGAGAGCAAGAATCAGAGAGAGCTTCTCTTCACCAAATTTGAAAAGACTGTGGCCAATATATATTTCAGAAGCTAGAAAACAAAACAAAAACAAGCTTTCTTGCTGGTAGTAAGAAAAAGTAAGAAAAAAGGAGCAGGTCTTAAGACAAAAATTGAAGATCTGTTCTCAAGGAATTACTTCAGCAAATTGAGATCTTCATGATCTCCACTTTCTTGACAGTGATTTTGTGGTTTATTGTGCTTGATAGACTAGGTGTCTGGGTGGCACAGTTTGCACTTGACGACTAACCTAAAGGTGATGGTTCAAACCTACCCAGAGGGACAATGGAAAAAAGGCTTGGTGTGCTACTTCTGTAAAGACCACAGCCAAGAAAGCCCTATGGAGCCTATCTACTCTGTGACACATGGGGTTGACATGAATCGGAATCAGCTCAATGGCAATGGGTTTGATTTTATTTCGAGCTTGGTGGAGTGACTGGTGTGATCCAGCTTGGCTTAAAAGGAGTACTGTTGACATAAATGGTTGGCTTACTGAAACAGTGCTTTTACAGCTATCCATAATAAATCCTACTTCTGAGATCAAGTTCTCAATTAAAAGAATACCCTTTGGAAAGGATGATGCCTATGAAACCCTTTTGTTTTGGGCAGAGCAGAGAGAAATGTAAGTCTGTTTGTAGGTAGCTCTAGACAGTATGGAAACCCTGGTGGTGTAGCGGTTAAGTGCTGTGGCTGCTAACCAAAAGGTCAGCAGTTCGAATCCACCAGGCACTCCTTGGAAACTCTATGGGGCAGCTCTACTCTGTCCTATAGGGTTGCTATGAGTCGGAATTGACTCGATGGCAACGGGTTTTTTTTTTTTGGTTTCCTAGGCAGTACACAGGTAAATAAGAGGAAACCATTGTAACTAGGATAAAATAACATTTTTCTTCTTAGAGCTTCTTGTAGGCAAAGGAAACCTGATGAATGACCCTCTTCTCTTGATGGCATCAGAATGGAAACAGGAAAAGAGGAGGATTCAAAGTGGTAATGATATTACCTTTCAGAAAGAAGTAGAGTCAAGCTTCAGTCCAGATGTGAGTATTTTCTGTTGCTTTAAGTGATCTGTTTCAGTGTTCTCTTACTGGGGCAGATAATCGAGACCTAATTCTATTCATGAGATCTATGATGTAAAGCTGCATCAACTCTGCAGAAGTGCCCCTTACAGAGAAAAGAGCGTTGTCATTGAGTAGGCTTTGGCCCTTGGCGACCCTGTGTGTAACAGACAAAACATTGCCTGGGCCCGCAACAGCCTCATGATTGTCAGTACGTGTGAGTCTACTGTTGCAGCTGTTGTGTCACCCCACCTCACTGGTGATTTCCACTGGCTCTCTACTTTACCAAACATGATGATGTGTCCAAAGTAAGCGAGCTGAAGTCTCACCATCCTTGCTTCTAAGGACCATTCTGGGTTTATTTCTTCTAAGACTGATTTTCTGGCAGTCCATGGTATATTCAATATTCTTCATCAACCTCGCAGTTCACATGCATCAATTCTTCTGTCAGAGAAAAGCATAGAAGACCTCAATAAACGCAATGGTTGGATTCAAGAATGCTCTTGGTGTTGGTTATCCCATTTTCTCTGGTCTACTCTCCTCTTTCATGTAGGTACTTTTGACTGCTGTAGACACATAAAGCCCTCATTTACTTAAGAGTTAGGGTGCCTTGGAAGGTATTATTGGAGAGTCACTGCTCTCCTCAAAATCAGATCAATCATTCTAGTTTTATAGATAAGAATAGTGTCTTTCATTCAGTGGGTCCCCATACCTCCATACCCTGTGCTCTGTTGATCAGAAATTGAAACCCATCTGCCAAATGAAAGCAATTTTACTCACCCTAACCCACAGCAGTAAGGTTACTTATGTTTCCAACACCAGTTAAAAGCCTCACGAAAAGCAGAGAATGATTATTATTGCATTTCTCTCTGCTTGGGTTGGAGATAATGAGCCTGCTCCTGCTGCCCTTTCACATGCATAATGCCTATTGATGTCAACCAGAGCCTTATGGCGCGCAAGAGCCCTGAGATCACATGGATCATCTTGAAAATAATAAGGACAAAGGGACACCTTTTTTTTTTTTTCCTTTTTTTAACTTGGCAAAGAGAGCCTCTGTGGTTCCAAACCTCTCTAGATGGTTCCAATTAAGAACAAATAATTTTCCTAGAGTAGTGTGGCTGTCATTGTTTCAAGGTGAGTTTTGCATGAGGAAGGGACTGAGCAGTTCCTAAGACTTTTAGATTTGCAAAGTCACTTCCCCTGGGAGGCCTGATAAGTGTTAGCAGTCCTCTCGAAGACTGATCAAAAGCATATACCGTCTATATATTTCAGGGGAAATGAGGAAAGGAAAAAAAAAGAAGCAAAAAGAAAAATCTCTTCTCATTTGCGGGAGGTGAATTGCTTCTTTTGGCAATTACTTAACTACTTTGGGCTTTTTGTTCCCTCTTTCGTAAGGAGGGTTCAGATTTAATTCAGTGTTTTCTGACTTGTCTCATCCTTGACATAACTCATGCGAACTTGATAAAAAAGAAAAAAAAATTCGGGTTCATAATATCCTCTACAGGAGATTCTGAATCAGTAGGTCTGGCATGGATCTAGGAATCTGCATTTTAAACAAGTGATTTTGATAATTGTTCAAGTTTGGAGAACATCTGTAAATGATTTATAATGTTGCAAACACTAGAATTATTTCTTTCTTCTTTTAATGTTCTTTATGTGTTTTTTTTTTTTTTATATGTGTTAGACTATGGACTGGCCTAGCCTAGTTAAAGTCTGGGCACATTTGGAGAGACAGTGCCCTGGAACTAAGTCTAGTTATTGGCTAGGGTCGGCACAGGGAGGGCATGTTTCAGAGGTTGAGAAGTCAAGTCTCACCAGAGGACATAATATTAAATATTATAGCCACAGAAAGCAGAAGCTGGTTTTAGCAAGAAAATGGAACTGTCCAAAAAGTTAGGTAGAGAGAAAAGTGTTGGACATTTATGATCATGTATATAGTTGGGTGTTTGACTTCAAAGACATCTTCTAATAACTTGCACAACACAAAGCACTGGTTTTCTGCAAAGTTGCTTCAAACAAAAGCCTAGAGTTATCCCTGGTTATTCTGAAACTCTGATCCTTAGGACACTCCCACATCTGACATCCATCAATGCTTCACGGGTTGTATCTAGCTTACCTCTAACATACATCCTGAACCCGCCTATTTCTCTCTCCATTACAGCAACAACATTAAGCCATCAATTGCCGTACAGTCAAATCCTACTTATGGCGATCTCACGTGTGTCAGAGTAGAACTGTGCTCCATAGAGTTTTCAATGGAAAATTTTTCCGAAGTAGATTGCCAGGCCTTTCTTTCAAGGTGCCTTGGGGTGGACTTGAATGACCAACCTTTCAGTTAGCAGCCTAGCATTTTAACTGTTTTTACTACCCAGGAACTCCATCCTAACTCAAGGCCCCAACCATTCTTGCATGAACTACTGTAATAGCTTCCTAACTGGTCCCCTTGCCTCCAATCTTGCTTGCTTGCCATTCTATAGGAAAGAGCCAGTGTAATCTTTTTAGAGCATAAACCCGATTATATCACTTTTCTACTTAAACTTGGATCAGATCCTTTTCAAAATTTCTCTTGGATGCAGGTTATGGATAGAGAGTCCATTTTTCCAGTGGAGAAACAATTTCAGAAAACTTAAGTGACCCTGCCATGGTTATTCAGTGACTAAGTAGCATCAAGAGTGTCACTTAATCCAGAAAAACAAGGCTTTTCTGAGTTCCCATCTGCTGTATTGCCTTTGCTGGCTCATAATTAACTGAAGCTTTTGCATATGTGAAACCTTCATCTTTCTCACTCATATCAAATGAATTCAGGAATCTAATTATGTGCACTGCTTTTCATAGATGTAATTGATGTTCTGCAGTTTGTTGTTAAGAGAACTTTTTCTAATCAATTATTTATAGTCACCTCTTTTTTTCCTTTCCTAAAGTTCTTTTTTCACTAAACACTGGATTAAGTGACTTCACAGTAGAAGCCAGTCTTGCAGAGTGCTGAGGAAAGGCACTGTGGGAGGAGGAACAGACATATGGGAAGTAGTATGGGGTTTAAAATTAACTTTACCCAAAGAAATTGGTCTTTGTCCTTGGTTCCTGAGAGATAACCCCTAAAACCTTAGAAATTTCCCAGTAATTGAGATGCCTTTAATGAGGCCTCTGGATCACACAACAACACTGGGTTGGGTAGATCACACGTAAGGGTTTATGCTAATGATGTGACTCAGGTACGTGTTGTCCAGGCCAGAAAGATCACTGAATGGCATGATACCAGCTGACCTTAAGGATGAGGGCATGATGCAATCAATCATGCCTATGTAATGAGGCCTCAGTAAAGGCTTTAGATAGGGAATCTCCATGGGCTTCCTAGTTGGCTACAGACATTCATGCATATGGGAGTGTAGGGTATCCTTTGGGACATGGAAGCTCTGCATTGGGAACCTCCTAGATCTCTCCCTAAGGTCCTCTCTATTTGTATCCTTTTTTTGCTATAATGAAACTGTAATTATAAGTATAGCACTTTCTGTGAGTCATTTTAGTGAATTGTCAAACCCAAAGGAGTAGTGGGAGCCAGCAAATCAGAAATGAGAGTGGACTGGGGGACAAATGAGCTTACAGCTGGTAGGTATCATGAGGGAGTATAGGAAATTCCTCATTTGTAGCCAGCAGGTCAGAAGTGAGGGTGTCCTCGAAACTCCCAAGCTTGCAGCTGACATCTGAGATCTTGGGCTGTCTGAGCAGTCTGGAGGACTGTGCTCTTCACGTGTGAGGTCTGACCTAGTTTCGAGTGGTGAGGGTCAGGGGAAGAAGTGTTGCAGGTGTAGCTGGTGTCAGAACATAAACGGAATGGAGGGAAACAGAACTGAGAATTGCTTTATTTGACACATGCATTTTGTGTCAGAAAAGTGGGAATTGAATTGTATTTTTTCCACATAAGTAGCTGGACAAATTCAGGGAGCCACAAGTCACTTGGCATACTCTGATTGAAGCAAAGGGAACTGGTGGAGGAAGAGGAAGCAATGAGATTGGGGATGTGGACAGGTGCCAGCTCATGAAAGGTCTTGTATGCTATATTAAGAAATTTATATTATAAAATCTATGGAGGGCCGTGAAAGGTGAACCAGGGAAGTAGGGTGATAACATTTGAAGTGTAGAATATTTATCTGACATCTGTACGATGGTAGCATGGTGACTGAGGGGAGGTTGTTGTTGTTAGGTGCCGTTGAGTCGGTTCCAACTCATAGTGACCCTATGCACAACAGAACGAAGCACTGCCCGGTCCTGAGCCATCCTTACAATCGTTGTTATGCTTGAGCTCATTGTTGCAGCCACTGTGCCAATCCACCTGGTTGAGGGTCTTCTTCTTTTCCACTGACCCTGTACTCTGCCAAGCCTGATGTCTTTCTCCAGAGACTGATCCCTCCTGACAACGTGTCCAAAGTATGTAACACGAGTCTCGCCACCCTTGCTTCTAAGGAGCATTCTGGTTGTACTTCTTCCAAGACAAATTTCTTCATTCTTTTGGCAGTCCATGGTATATTCAATATTCTTCGCCAACACCACAATTCAAAGGCATCAATTCTTCTGTCTTCCTTATTCATTGTCCAGCTTTCACATGCATATGGTACGATTGAAAATACCATGCCTCGGGTCAGGCCCACCTTAGTCTTCAAGGTGACTCTTTGCTTTTCAACACGTTAAAGAGGTCCTTTGCAGCAGATTTACCCAATGCAATGCATCATTTGATCTAACTACTGCTTGCATGGCTGTTGATTGTGGATCCAAGTAAAATGAAATCCTTGACAACTTCAATCTTTTCTCTACTTATCATGATGTTGCTTATTGGTCCAGTTGTGAGGATTTTTGTTTTATGTTGAGGTGCAATCCATACTGAAGGCTGTGGTCTCTGATCTTCATTAGTAAGTGTTTCAAGTCCTCTTCACTTTCAGCAAACAAGGCTGTGTCATCTGCGTAACACAGGTTGTTAATGAGTCTTCCTCCAATCCTGATGCCTCATTCTTCTTCATATAATCCGGCTTCTCCACTATATGAGAGGAGGAGGCAAGACAAAACAGAGAGAAGACAAGACAGAGAGAGTAGACTGAAATCAGTAATCAGAGAATCTTGTTTGCTTTACCTTCAAATGACAAACAGAATATGAACTATTCTCATAATTAGATTGCTACCATCTTGATACAAGACATCATCATTACTCTCCTGGATTATTGAAGTAGTCTTCTAACAGAATCCTGCTTCTGTTCTTGCCTTACCTCCCTCCGTATTTACTGTCAATACAGTAGCTAGAATGACACTTAAAAAAAAACATAAATTGTAAAACCCTCCAATGGCTTCCCATCTGACTCAGAATAAAAACCAAAGTCATTGTAATACCTGCAAGGTCCTATACAAAATCTCTGTAATCTCTTTCAATGGTCTTTCCCCACGTACTCTGCCTTGGCTTTACTAATCTCCTTGTTGTTCTTCCAATATAATATGCATGCACTTTCCTTGAGGTCTTTGCAATGGCTGTTCCCTCTGCATGCAATGCTATTCTCATAGATATCTACACAGCTAACTTCCTGACCGACTTTAAGTTTCTACTCAAATATCACCTCTTCAAGGGGCTTAACCTGATCCCTCTGTTTAAAATTGTGACCTGCTGCACCTTCTACCCTGGGTGCTCTACATTCCCCTTATCTTTTTTTATTTGTAATTTTTATTACGCTTTAAGTGAAAGTTTACAAATCAAGTCAGTTTCTCACACAAAAACTTATGTACACCTTGCTACATACTCCCAGTTGCTCTCCCCCTAATGAGACAGCCCGCTCCCTCCCTCCACTCTCTCTTCTTGTGTCCATTTTGCCAGCTTCTAACCCCCGTACCCTCTCATCTTCCCTCCAGGTAGGAGATGCCAACATAGTCTCAAGTCTCCACCTGATCCAAGAAGCTCACTCCTCACCAGCATCCCTCTCCAACCCATCGTGCAGTCCAATTTCTGTCTGAAGAGTTGGCTTTGGGAATGGTTCCTGTCCTGGGCCAACAGAAGGTCTGGGGGCCATGACCACTGGGTCCTTCCAGTCTCAGTCAGAACATTAAGTCTGGTATTTTTATGAGAATTTGGGGTCTGCATCTCACTGCTCTCCTGCTCCCTCAGGGGTTCTCTGTTGTGTTCCCTCTCAGGGCAGTCATGGGTTGTAGCCAGGCACCATCTAGTTCTTCTGGTCTCAGGATGATGTAGTCTCTGGTTTATATGGCCCTTTCGGTCTCTTGGACTTGTAATTACCTTGTGACCTTGGTGTTCTTCATTCTCCTTTGGTCCAGGTGGGTTGAGACAATTGAAGCATGTTAGATGGCTGCTTGCTAGAATTTAAAACCACGGATGCCACTGTCCAAAGTGGGATGCAGAATGTTTTGTTAATAGATTTTATTATGTCAATTGACTTAGATGTTCCCTGAAACCATGGTCCCCAAACCCCTGCCCCTGCTACACTGGCCTTTGAAGCATTCAGCTTATTCAGGAAACTTTTTTGCTTTTGGTTTAGTCCAGTTGTGCTGACCTCTCTTGTATTGTGTGTTGTCTTTCCCTTCACCTAAAGTAGTTCTTATCTACTAATTAGTGAATACCCCTCTCCCACCCTCCATCTCTCCCCCATCTTGTAACCATCAAGGAATATTTTCTTCTCTGTTTAAACTGTTTCTCAAGTTCTTATAATAGTGGTCTTACACAATATTTGTCCTTTTGCAACTGACTAATTTCATTCGGCATGATGCCTTCCAGATTCCTCCATGTTATGAAATGTTTCACAGGTTCATCACTGTTCTTTATCTATGCCTAGTACTTCATTTACATTTACTTCATTTACAATTTATTTATCGATTCATCTGTTGATAGGCATCTTGGTTGCTTCCATCTTTTTGCTATCGTAAACAGTGCTGCAATAAACATAGGTGGGCATATATCTGTTCGTGTAAAGGCTCTTATTTCTCTATGATATATTCCAAGGAGTGGGATTGCTGGATCATATGGAAGTTCTATTTCTTGCTTTTTAAGGAAGTGCCAAATTGATTTTCAAAGTGGTTGTACTGTTTGACATTCCCACCAGCAGTGTATAAGTGTTCCAATCTCTCCACAGCCTCTCCAGCATTTATTATTTTGTGTTTTTTGGATTAATGCCAGCTTTGTTGGAGTGAGATGGAATCTCATTATAGTTTTGATTTGCATTTCTCTAGTGGCTAATGATCTTGAGCATTTCCTCATGTATCTGTTAGCTACCTGAATGTCTTCTTTAGTGAACTGTCTGTTCATATCTTTTGCTCATTTTTAATTGGGTTGTCTTTTTACAGTTGAGTTTTTACAGTATCATGTAGGTGCTGACTGGAAATGTCAAAACTTTTCCCCAGTCTGTAGGTAATCTTTGTACTCTTTTGGTGAAGTCTTTGGATGAGCATAGGTGTTTGATTTTTAGGTGCTCTCAATTATCTAGTTTTTCTTCTGCATTGTTAGTAATGTTTTGTATACTGTTTATGCCATGTATTAGGGCTCCTAACATTGTCCTTATTTTTTCTTCCATGATCTTTATCATTTTAAGATTTTATGTTTAGGTCTTTGATACATTTTGAGTTCATTTCTGTGCATGGTTTGAGGTATGGGTCTTGTTTCATTTTTTTGCAGAGGGATACTAGTTATGCCAGCACCATTTGTTAAAAAGACTGTCTTTTCCCCGTTTAACTGTTTTGGAGCCTTTGTCAACTATCAACTGCTCATATGTGGATGGATTTATGTCTGAATTCTCAATTCTGTTCCATTGGTTTATGTGTCTATTGTACCAGTACCAGGCTGTTTTGACTACTGTAGCAGTATAATAGTTTCTAAAATCAGGCAGAGTGAGGCCTCCAACTTTGTTCTTCTTTTTCAGTAATGCTTTACATATCTGGGGCCTCTTTCCCTTCCATATGAAGTTGGTGATTTGTTTCTCCGTCTCATTAAAGAATGTCCTTGGGTTTTGGATCGGAATTGTGTTAAATCTCTAGATCGCTTTTGGTAGAATAGGTATTTTTACAATGTTAAGTCTTCCTATGCATGAAAAAGGTATGTTTTTCCCCTTACGTAGGTCTCTTTTGGTTTCAGGCAGGAGTGTTTTGTAGTTTTCTTTGTATAAGTCTTTTACATCTCTGGTAAGATTTATTCCTAAGTATTTTATCTTCTTGGGGCTACTGTAAATGGTATTGATTTGGTGATTTCCTGTTCAATGTTCTTTTTGTTGGTGTAGAGGAGTCCAACTGATTTTTATGTTTATCTTGTATCCTGATGCTCTGCTGAACTCTTCTATTACTTTCAGTAGTTTTCTTGAGGATTTCTTAGGGTTTTCTGTGTATAAGATCATGACATCTGCAAATAGAGATACTTTTACTTCTTCCTTGCCAATCTGAATGCCCTTTATTTCTTTATCTAGCCTAATTGCTCTGGCTAGAACCTCCAGCACAATGTTGAATAAGAGTGGTGAGAAACGGCATCGTTGTCTGATTCCCTATCTCAAGGGAAATGCTTTCAGGCTCTCTCCATTTAGGATAATGTTGGCTATTGGCTTTGTATAAATGCCCTTTATTATGTTGAGGAATTTTCCTTCTATTCCAATTTCGCTGAGAGTTTTATCACGAATGGGTGTTGAACTTTGTCAAATGCCTTTTCTGCATCAATTGATAAAATCATGTGATTCTTGTCTGTTTTATTTATATGATGGATTACATTAATTGTTTTTTCTACTGTTGAACTATCCCTGCATACCTGGTATGAATCCTACTTGGTCATGGTGAATCATTTTTTTGATCTACTGTTGAATTCTATGGGCTAGAATTTTGTTGAGGATTTTTGCATCTAAGTTCAGGAGGGATATAGGTCTGTAATTTTCTTTTTCTGTGATGTTTTTCCTGGTTTTGGTATCAGGGATACACTGGCTTCATAGAATGAGTTTGGGAGTATTCTGTCCTTTTCTATGCTCTGAAATACCTTTAGTAGTAGTGGTGTTAACTCTTCTCTGAAAGTTTGGTAGAACTCTGCAGTGAAGGCATCCAGGCTAGGGCATTTTGGGGGGGGGGGGGGATTTCTTGATTACCTTTTCAATCTCTTCTTTTGTTATGGGTCTATTTAATTGTTCTAACTCCGTTTGTGTTAGTTTAGGTAGGTAGTGTGTTTCTAGGAATTCATCCATTTTTTCTAGGTTTCAAATTTGTTAGAGTACAGTTTTTCATAGTAACCTGATATGATTCTTTCAACTTCAATTCGGTCTGTTGGAATATTGCCGATCTCATTTCTTATTCAGGTTATTTGCTTTCTCTCCTGTTTTCCTTTTGTCAGTTTGGCCAATGGCTTATCAATTTTGTTGATTTTTTTCAAAGAGCCAGCTTTTGGTCTTGTTAATTCTTTCAATTGTTTTTCTGTTTTCTATTTCATTTAGTTCTGCTCTAATTTATTATTTTTCTTCTGGTGCCTGAGGGTTTCTTTTGTTGCTCTCTTTCTATTTGTTCAAGTTGTAGGGATAATTCTTTGATTTTAGCCCTTTCTTCTTTTTGTATGTGTAGATTTATTGATATAAATTGACCTCTGAGCATTGCTTTCACTGTGTACCAATGGTTCTGATAGGAAGCGTTTTCATTCTCACTGGATTCTGTGAATTTCTTTATTTTATCCTTAATGTTTTCTATAATTCAGTCTTTTTTGAGCAGGGCATTGTTCAGTTTCCAAGTGTTTGATTTCTTTTCCCTGCTTTTCTTTTATTGATTTCTGTTTTTATGGTCTTATGGTCAGAGAAGATGCTTTGCAATATTTCCATGTTTTGGATCCTGCTAAGGCTTGCTTTATGATGTAATATGTGGTCTATTCTAGAGAATGTTCCATGTGCACTAGAAAAGAAAGTATACTTGTCCACTGTTGGGTGAATTGTTCTGTATATATCTATGAGGTCAAGTTGGTTGATTGTGGTATTTGATCTTCCGTGTCTTTATTGAGCTTCTTTCTGGGTGTCCTGTCCTTCACCAAAAGTGGTGTGTTGAAGTCTCCTACTATTATTGTGGAGCTGTCTATCTCACTTTTCAATGCTGATAGAGTTTGTTTTATGTATCTTGCAGCCCTGTCATTGGGTGCATAAATATTTAATATGGTTATATCCTCCTGGTGTATTCTCTCTTTAATCATTTTATTGTGTCCTTCCTTATCCTTTGTGGTGGATTTAGCTTTAAAGTCTATTTTGTCAGAAGTTAATATTGCCGCTCCTACTCTTTTTTGATTGTTCTTTGCTTGATGTATTTTTTTCCATCCTTTGAGTTTTAGTTTGTGTCTCTAAGTTGTGTCTCTTGTAGGCAGCATATAGACAGATGTTTTTTAATCCATTCTGCCACTCTCTGTCTCTTTATTGGTGCTTTTAGTCCATTTACATTCAGGGTAATTATGGATAGGTATGAATTTAGTGCTATCATTTTGATGTTTTTTTTTTTGTGTGTTGTTGACAGTTTCTTTTTCTCAATTAATTTTGTGTGCTTGAGTAGATTATCTTTATATATCGTCCTTTCCTCATATTTGTTGTTGTTGATTTTGTTTCTGCTCAGTCTCTATTTTTTTCTTGTATTTTATTTTGATGTGTAGGATAGTTTGTCTCTTTTGTGGTTACGTTATTATTTACCCCTATTTTTCTAAATTTAAACCTAACTTTTTGTTTCTTTGTATCCTCTTGTCTTCCTCTCCATATGGAAGATCTATGACTACATTTGTTAGTCTGTCTTTATTGTTTTAATGTTGTCTTCTTTTACATAATAACACGTTGTTACCCTGTTTTGAGCCTTTTTAAAAAATCTTGATTCATTTTTTTGATTTCCCTGTTTGGGTTGACTTCTGATTGCTCTGCCCAGTGTTCTAGTCTTAGATTGATGCCTGATATTATTGATTTTCTCACCAAAGAACTCCCTTTAGTATTTCTGGTAGTTTTGGTTTGGTTTTTACAAATTCCCTAAACTTCTGTTTTTCTGGAAATGTCCTAATTTCACCTTCGTATTTGATAGACAGTTTTGCTGGCTATGTAATTCTTGGCTGGCAATTTTTTTCCTTCAATTTTTTATGCAAGTCATCCCATTGCCTTCTTGTCTGTATGGTTTCTGCAGAGTAGTACAAGTTTATTCTTACTGACTCTCCTTTGTAGGTGACTTTTTGTTTATCCCTAACTGCTCTTAAAATTCTCTCTTTATCTTTGTTTTTGGCAAGTTTGATTACAATATGTCTTGGTGAATTTCTTTTAAGATCTACCTTGTGTGGAGTTTGATGAGCATCTTGGATAGATATCTTCTCATCTTTCATGAGATCAAGGAAGTTTTCTGCCAACAAATCTTCAACAATTCTCACTGTATTTTCTGTTATCCCTCCCTGTTCTGGTACTGCAGTCACTCGTAGGTTATTTCTCTTGATAGAATACCACATGATTCTCAAGGTTTCTTCATTTTTTTTAAATTCTTTTATCTGATTTTTCTTCAAATGTATTAGTGCCAAGTGATTTATCTTCAAGTTCAAAAATTCTACCTTCCACTTGCTCAATTCTGCTTCTCTGACTTTCTGTTGAGTTGTCTACTTCTGTAATTTTATTGTTAATCTTCTGAATTTCTGATTGCTGTCTGTCTATGGATTTTTCCAGCTTATTAAATTTTTCATTATGTTCCTGAATAATCTTTTTAATTTCTTCAGTTGCTTTATCTGTGTGTTCCTTGGCTTGTTCTGCATATTGCCTCATTTCCTTCCTGATGTCTTGAAGGGTTCTGTTTTTGAATCTTTTATATCCTGCCTCTGGTAATTCCAGGAAGGCACTTTCATCTAGAAGATCCCATGATTTTTTGTTTTGAGAGTTTGTTAAGGTGATCATGGTCTGCTTCTTTATGCGACTTGATATTGACTGTTGTCTCTGAGCCATGTGTAAGTTTTTTATTAGTTTATATTATGTTTGCTTACTGTGTCGTAGATACTTGCTTTGTTTTGTTTTGATATGCCCAAATGGGTTGCTTGAGTGAGCTAGTTTGATTATTTTCACCTTTGGAGCTCTGATGTCCTGTCCCCAGATGGCTAGAGCTGTTATCAGGTATATTGGTCTAGGAGTCCATTCACTTTTCTTGTATGAATTCTAGTATGAATTCAGCTCTTGTAGCTGATCATCAAGTGTGTGGTACCAGCTCTGTCCTACAGTCTTAGAGGGGCAGGGGTGATTGGTGTAGGTACCAGTATCTGGTTGCAGCAGGGGTTCACGCTCTGAACAAGTCAGAGAGCTGGGAATCCTCCCCTACATGTCTCTGAGGAAAGCGTGTCCCTGTTCCCTAGAGCGTACATGTGGGTGGGTTCTGCAGACGGACCATGGGCACCCAATGTTTTTGGTTGTAAGAACTGGGAGGTACCAGTTATCCTTGGGCCCCTGTCACAAGTGGCTGGGTGACCTGAGTGTAGCTACCAGTCCTTAGGCCCCACATGTGGGTAGGTGAGGACCCTGTTTAATAGGCAAATCAATGTCAAACATCAAACACCCACCTCCCTGCCACACAGCTGAAACGGTTGGAGTCTGTCAATAAGGTCATATTCTCCTGAAATAGTCCCACACAGGTCCATGCAGAAGGGAAAGTACTCAAAGTCCATGAACTGTTTATGCCTGGTCAGGAGCTGCTTCTGTCCTGAGCACCCCTGGTTACTAGAATTGGCAAATTATATTTTCCCCCAATTGGAAATTCATCCCTTCATCAAGGCCGTGAGGATGGCTCTAGGTGCTCAACAGGGCCTATCTCAGGCCCAGGGAAGTCAGACGCTGAAGGTGGCTTGGGAGCAGGGGGGAGTGCAGTAAAATATACACAACTACTTAGCTTTTCCTGAGAGTGCATTCTTCTCTGGTTCCAGAGGTGTGAGTAGGCTGTACGGCTGGCTGCTTCTCCCTGAGGAAACTGTGGCTGAATGCTAGTACCAGTCTGCCCCTGCCACTCCTGGGAATGGTGCCCGATGGCTCCCCATGATTCAGGTCCGGTAACTCCTCTCCGCTTCTGAAGTGTCTCTTCCTCCCCCTGCCCCTCAGTTTGTTTTCTAAGCTTGCCTTTGATGCTCAGGCCTCCTAGTTTGTCATAAATATACTCATTTCACTTGTTTTTTCAGGTCTTTGTTGTAAAGACGGCTCACTGGAACTGTCTATTCTGCCATCTTGGCTCCGCCTCCTCTGAGCTCTTGCTGTCTTCATTTGTGATGTCCTTGATGTCACCTCACAATTCGTCTGGTCTCTCATTAGTGTTCAGTGCATCATATTTATTCTTGTGGTGGTCTCCAAATCCAAGTGGGATATACTCAAGGTCATAGTTTGATTTGCATAGACTTGTTTTAATTTTCTTCAGCTTCAGCTTGAACTTATATTTGAGCAATTGATGGTCTGCTCCACAGTTGGCCCCTCATTCTTACCTTGTTCTGACTGGTGATATTGAGTTTTCCATCATTTCTTTCCACAGAAACATCAATTTGATTCTTGTGTTTTCTAACTGATGAGGTCCATATTTATAGTCACAGTTTATGTTGTTGAAAAAAGCTATTTGCAATAAAGGAGTGGTTGGTCTTTCCTGCAAAATTTTATCATGTGATTTCTGCATTGTTTCTATTATCAAGGCCATATTTTCCAACTACCAATCCTTCTATGTTTCCAACTTTCTCATTCCGGTTTCCAGTCTGTCAGTTTGTCATACTGTGGTGCCTTGCATGTTGCTATGGTGCTGGAAGCTATACCATTGGTATCTCAAATACCAGCAGAGTGACCCATGGTTGACAGGTTTCAGTGGAGCTTCCAGACTAAGACAGACTAGGACAAAGGACCTGGTGGCCTACTTCTAAAAAATTGGCCAGTAAAAACTTTATGAATAGCAGTGGAACATTGTCTACGAATTAGGCAATGATAGTCAAGATTACATTTTATCAGTTTGACAAACTGGATTCATTTTTTTTTTTATTAACTTTTATTGAGCTTCAAGTGAACGTTTACAAATCAAGTCAGTCTGTCACATATAAGTTAATATACATCTTACTCCTTACTCCCACTTGCTCTCCCCCTAATGAGTCAGCCCTTCCAGTCTCTCCTTTCGTGAAAACTTTGGCAGCCTCCAACTCTCTCTATCCTCCCATCCCCCCTCCAGACAGGAGATGCCAACACAGTCTCAAGTGTCCACCTGATATTATTATCTCACTCTTCATCAGCATCTCTCTCCCACCCACTGTCCAGTCCCTTTCATGTCTGATGAATTGTCTTCGGGGATGGTTCCCATCCTGTGCCAACAGAAGGTTTGGGGACCATGACTGCCGGGATTCCTTTAGTCACATCCAGACCATTAAGTATGGTCTTTTTATGAGAATCTGGGGTCTGCATCCCACTGATCTCCTGCTCCCTCAGGAGTTCTCTATTATGCTCCCTGTGAGGGCAGTCATTGATTGTGGCCGGGCACCAACCAGTTCTTCTGTTCTCAGGATAATGTAGGTCTCTGGTTCATGTGGCCCTCTCTGTCTCTTGGGCTCTTAGTTGTCGTGTGACCTTGGTGTTCTTCATTCTCCTTTGCTCCAGGTGGGTTGAGACCAATTGATGCCTCTTAGATGGCCGCTTGTTAGCTTTTAAGACCCCAGACACCACATTTCAAAGTGGGATGCAGAATGTTTTCATAATAGAATTATTTTGCCAATTGACTTAGAAGTCCCCTTAAACCATGGTTCCCAAACCCCGGCCCTTGCTCCGCTGACCTTTGAAGTATTCAGTTTATCCCGGAAGCTTCTTTGCTTTTGATCCAGTCCAGTCCAGTTGAGCTGACCTTCCATGTATTGAGTGTTGTCCTTCCCTTCACCTAAAGCAGTTCTTTTCAGCTAATTAATCAGTAAAAAAACCCTCTCCCTCCCTCCCTCCCTCCCCCCTCGTAACCACAAAAGTATGTGTTCTTCTCATTTTGGATTCATTTTATCATGCTCTATTTTAGAAAGAACATAGTTTGAAAACCAGAACTTGCTAGTGGGGAAAAGAGAAGAGGACAAGAAGGAGGAAGAAGATGAAATAGTGGTCAGATGGGACGAAGACTAAAAGTAAGTTTTTCCAAAGGGAAGACTATTCATTCACATGGTTATCTTATAGTCTCAAAGATAGCTATTGTTATTGTTGTTAGGTGCCATCTTGTCGATTCGCAGTTGAACTGCTGCATAGGGTTTCCTAGGGTATAATCTTTCTGGAAGCAGATCCCAGGTCTTTTCTCCCCAGGAGTCACTGGGGGTAGGGGGAGGGTTCCAACTTCCAACCTTTTGTTAACAGCCAAGCGCTTAACCATCATGCCACTAGGGCTCCTTAAGATAGCAATCAATGGCCTATACCTGAGTTCAATTCCCAAATGTGTTTTGTTTGGCTTGCATAAGCTGATGTTAAAAACAACCTGGAGATTTTCCATAAAAATCTGGGTTTCAGGTGTCTTTTGAAAAATCAGAACTATCTTCTCTAGACCTGCATACTCGTATGGAACTAATTCGTTGGAACTGAGTAAGTTTTCCATTTGGGCAGGTGCTACAATCCCCACTCCTGGACATTTCCCACAATTGAAGTTGAGTGCCAGTCATCCCATATCATCATGCCTGCACTGTTAACTTACAGCAGAGAAACATTTTTCTACCTATGTCTCCATCAAATATTGGAAAACGAGGTCCCGACTATGTTCCAAGAACAATGAGAAAAAGCAAATTCTTTTTTGGAAGTTAAGGATATTTCTACATTCTTAGTATATAAAGTGTTTCAAAAATTCAATACAAAATGCTCATGTAAATCAAGCTATAATGACAATTATGAAAATTATCTAGAAAATGCTTATAAGAAAGATGCATGGTAAATATTTAATGGCTAAAAAAAGGAGGTTCTCCTTTTTTTGTAAAGTGAATAAAATAAGTAAATCCACTTGCATTAACCAGCCCATTTCAGTCACCAATATAACCTTTCCGGCCCCTGTAGGCATATGAGTTTTTTACCAGTCTTAGAAGTTGGATGTTTGTTCAGATGGCTTTTTCTCGGAGTAGAAGGAAAAGGGAAGAAATTTTACTTTTTCACAATAATGCTCCTTCTTATTCCTCAAGATTTCCTTTTGATCACTCTAGGAATATATATTCTGCCTCCAGACAGAAGCCGCCCATTTGGTCTCATGTATCTGATCTAAGAAGCATACTCTTCACGAGTATTATTTTATGCTTTGTAGTCCAGTCTAATCTTTGTCTGAAGAGAGGTCTTTGGGAACGGTTTAAGTTCTGGGTTAACAGAGTTTCTGGGGGCCATGGCTTCGGGGGTTCCTCCAGTCTCAGTCAGACCATTAAGTCTGGTATTTTTACATGAATTTGAGCTCTGATTCATACATTTCTCCCTCTCTGCCAGGGACTCTCTGTTGTGTTTCCTGTCAGGACTGTCATTGGTGGTAGCCAGGCACCATCTAGTTCTTCCAGTCTCAAGCCATTGAAATCTCTGGTTTATGTGGCCCTTTTTTCTCTTGGGCTAATATTTTCCTTCTGTTTTTTGTGTTCTTCATTCTCCTTTGTTCCGAGTGAGCTGGGTCAATTAACGCATCTTAGATAGGTCCTCGAAAGCTTTTAAGACCCAGACACCACTCACCAAAGTGGGAAGCAGAACATTTTCTTAGTAAACTTTCTTATGCCAATTGACCTAGGTGTCCCTTGAAGCCATGGTCACCAGACCCCAGCCACATCTAATCTGTCCTTCAAAGTGTTTGGTTGTCTTCATGAAGCTTCTTAGCTTTTGGTTTAATCCAGTTGTTCTGACTTCCCCTGTATTGTGTGCTGTCCTTCCCTTCACCTAAGGTGATTCTTGTTTACTATCTAGTTAGTGAATCTAGTTATTGAGTTCCTGTCCCTCATCACCATCAAAGAATGTTTTCTTCTGTATTTAAACGTTTTCTTGAATTCTCATAATAGCGGTCTCATACAATATTTGTCCTTTTGCAACTGGTTAATTTGACTTAGCATGATATCCCCCAGATTCATCCATACCGTGAGATGTTTTGTGGATTTGTCATTGTTCCTTATCGTTGCATAGTGTTGCCATAATTTATTTATCCATTCGTCTGTCGATGGGCACCTAGGTTGTTTCCATCTTTTTGCTATTGTGAACAGAGCTTCGATGAACATGAGTGTGCATATATCTATTCTTGTGATGTCTCTTATTTCTCTAGGATATATTCCAAGGAGTGGGATTGCAGGTACTTCTATTTCTAGCTTTTAAAGGAAGTGCCAAATCGATTTCCAAAGTAGTTGTACCATTTTATATTCCCACCTGCAGTGTGTAAGTGTTCCAGTCTCTCCACAACCTCTCCAACATTTATTATTTTGTTCTTCCTTACCAATTTGGATGCCTTTTATTTATTTTTCTTGCCTTATAGCTTTGGCTGGGACCTCCAGCACAATGTTGAATAAGAATGGTGATAAAGGACATCCTTGCTGGTTCTCGTTCTCAAGGGGAATGCCTTGAGACTCTCTCAGTTTAGGATGACGTTGGCTTTGTATAAGTGTGGTTTATTATGGAGAGGAGTTTTCCTTCTATTCCTATTTTGCTGAGAGTTTTTTATCATGAATGTGTATTGTACTTTGTCAAAACCCTTTTCTGCGGCAATTGATAAGATCATGTGGTTTTTGTCTTTTGTTTTATTTATGTGATGGATTACATTGATTGATTTTCTAATATTGAACCATGCCTGCATACCTTGTATGAATCCCACTTGGTCATGATAAATTATTTTTTTGATATGTTGTTGAATTTTATTGGCTAGAATTTTGTTGAGGATATTTGTGTCTATGTTCATGAGGGATACCGGTCTGTAATTTTCTTTTTTTGTGATACCCTTACTTGGTTTTGGTCTCAGGGTTATGCTGGCTTCATAGAATGAGTTTGGGTGTATTCTATCCTTTTCTATGCTCTGAAATAGTAGTAGTGGTGTTAATTCTTCCCTGAAAGTTTGTAGAATTCTGTAGTGAAGCTGTCAGGGCCAGGGTTTTTTGTTGTTGTTGTTGGGAGTGTTTTTATTACCTCTTCAATCTCTTCTTTTGTTACACATTTATTTAGTTTTCCTACCTCGGTTTGTGTTAGTTTAGGCAGGTAGTGTGTTTCTAGAAATTTGCCCTTTTCCTCTAGGTTTTCAAATTTTGGGGAGTACAATTTTTCATCTTATTCTGATACGATTCTTTTAATTTCAGTTGGGTCTGCTGTTATGTCATCCATCTTAATTCTTATTCCTGTTATTTGCTTCCTGTCCTGTTTTTCTTTTGTCAGTTTGGCCAATGGTTTATTGATTTTGTTGATCTTTTCAAAGAACTTTTTTTTTTTTTTCCCAAAGAACCAGCTTTTGGTCTTGTTAATTCTTTCAATTGTGTTTCTATACTCAGTTTCATTTATTTCTGCTCTAATTTTTTATTATTTCCTTTCATCTGATGCCCAATGACTTCTTTTGCTGCTCTCTATTTGTTCCTGTTGTAGGGTTCATGTTTTGATTTTCACCCTTTCTTCTTTTTTGGATGTGTGCATTTATTGGAAAAATTGATCTTTGAGCACTGCTTTTGCTGTATCCCAAAGGTTCTGGTAGGATGTATTTTCATTCTCTTTTGATTCTATGATTTTTTTTATTCTGTCCTTAATTTCTTCTGTAACCCAATAGTTTTTGAGCAAGGTGTTGTTCATTTTCCATGTATTTGATTTTTTTTTTTTATTGCTTTTTCTGTTATTGATTTCTACTTTTATGACTTTATGGTCAGAAAAGATGCTTTGTAATATTTCAATGTTTTAGATTCTGTTAAGGTTTGCTTTGTGGCCTAATATGTGGTCTATTCTGGAGAATGTTCCATGTGCATTGGAAAAGAAAGTATACTTGACTGCTGTTGGGTGGAATGTTCTGTATATGTCTATGAGATAAATTTGGTTGATTGTGTCATTTAGATCTTCTATGTCTTTACCAAGGTTCTTTCTAGATGTTCTGTCCTTTCCCAAAAGTGGCGTGTTGAAGTCTCCTAATATTATTGTGGAACCATCTCTCTTTTCAATGCTATTAGAGTTTGTTTTATGTATTTTGGAGCTCTGTTTTTGGGTGTGTAAATATTTATTATGGTTATGTCCTCCTGATGTATTGACCCCTTTATAAAGTGTCCTACCTTATCCTTTGTGGTAAATTTTGCTTTAAAGTCTATTTTGTTGGAGATTAATATTGCCACTCCTGCTCTTTTTTGATAGTTGTTTGCTTGATATATATATTTTTTCTATCCTTTGAGTTTTAGGTTTTTGCATCTTTGAGTCTAAGGTGTATCTCTTGTAAGCAGCATATAGACAGATAGTGTTATTTTTTATCCAATTTGCCACTCTTTGTCTTTTATTCGTGCATTTAGTTCATTTACAGTCAGCATAATTGTTGATGACCCAAAAAACATACCCGTTGCTGTCAAGTCGATTCTGACTCATAGCAACCCTGTGGGATAGAGTAGAACAGGCCCATAGGGTTTCCAAGGAGAGCTGGGTGGATTCGAACTGCTGACCTTTTGGTTAGCAGCTGATCTCTTAACCACTGCACCACCAGAGTTTCCAATCGTTGATGGGTATGAATTTAGTGCTGTCATTTTGATGTCTTTTTCTTCGATGTTATTGACAATTTCTTTGTTCCACTTAATTTTCTGTGCTCAATCATTTTTCCTTATATATTTTCTTTTCATTTTTTTCATTGTTGTTGATTTTGTATTTGCTGCATCTTTGTTTTTCTTCTTTTTTTATTTTGATGTGTAGATTTGTTAGCTTCCTTTGTGGTTACCTTAAAATTTACCTCAATTTTTCTAAGTTTAAATCAATCTCTTATTTCTTGATAGCGCCTTAATTTCTTCTCCATATGAAAGTTCTATGACGATGCTATTTAGTCCCTCTTTTTTGTTTTAATGTTGATATATTTTATTTATTGATTCTCCATTTCCCTATTTTCAGTGTTTTAGCTTTGACTTATTTTTGTGACTTCCCTATCTTGCTTGATATCTGCTTGTTTTGTCCTGTGTTCTAATCTTGAGTTTTATCTGATATTATTGATTCTCTAGCCAGAGGGCTCCCTTCAGTATTTCTTGTAATTTTGGTTTGGCTTTTACAAATTCCTTTAACTTCTGTTTATCAGGAAATGCCTGAATTTCCCCTTCATATTTGAGAGATGTGTTTTTTCCTTCAAGGCTTTATGTGTCATCCCATTACCTTCTTGTCTGCATGATTTCTGCAGAGCAATCAGAGCTTAGTCTTATTGACTCTTCTTTTAAGTGACTTTTTTTATCCCTAGTCATTCTTAAAGTTCTCTCTTTATCTTTCATTTTGGCAAGTTTGATTATAATATGTCTTGGTGACTTTCTTTTGGGAAGTTCAGTGAGCTTCTCGGATAGATACATTCTCATCTTTCATGGTATCAGGGATGTTTTCTGTCAGCAAACCTTCAACAATTCTCTCTGTATTTTCTGTTATCTCTTCCTGTTCTGATATTCCAATCACTTTTGGTTTTTCCTCTTTATAGTGTCCCACATAATTCTTAGGGTTTCTTCATTTTTTAAAATTCTTTTATCTGAGTTTTCCTCAAATAAATTGGTGTCAAGTACTTTATCTTCAATCTTACTAATTGACGTCCATTACCTCAATTCTGCTCCTATGACTTTCTTTTGAGCTGTCTAATTATGAAGTTTTATTTTTAATCTTTTGCATTTCTATTTGCTGTCTCTCTATGAATTCTAAAAAAAAAAAAAAAAAAAAAAAAAATAGAGCCTGTTAAATTTGTCATTCTGCTCTTGTATATAAAAAAAAGATGTCCTGAATTCCTCTATTGCTTTGTCTGTGTGTTCCTTGGCTTGATCTAAGTTTTGCCTAATTTCCTTCCTGATCTCTTGAAGAGCTCTGTATATTAATCTTTTCATTTTTTGGTAAATGTATCTTTTAATTTAAACATTCTATTACATTGCAAGAAAGAACCATGGAAAGTATTTAAATTCAATACTTTTGGAAATCAATCCTTTTTTATTGTACTTTTTTATTGTACTTTATATGAAGGCTTACAGAGCAAACTAGCTTCTCATTAAACAGTTAGTACATATATTGTTTTACGACATTGGTTAACAACTCCATGACATGTCGACACTCTCCGTTCTCAACCTTGGGTTCCCTATTACCAGCTTTCCTGTCCCCTTCTGCATTCTAGTCCTTGTCCCTGGGCTGGTGTGCCTCCTTAGTGTCATTTTGTTTTGTGGGCCTGTCTAATCTTTGGCTAAATGATGAACCTCCAGAGTGACTTCATTACTGAGCTAAAAGGGCTTTCAGGGGCCATACTCTCAGAGTTTCTCCTATTTCTGTGAGGCCAGTAACTCTGGGCTTTTTTTCATAGTTAGAATTTTGTTCTACATTTTTCTCCAGCTCTGTCTGGGACCCTCTATTGTGATCCCTGTCAGAGCAGTCAGTGGTGGTAGCTGAGCACGATCTAGTTGTACTGGACTCTCTTTGGTGGAGGCCGTGGTAACTGCAGTCCATTAGTCCTTTGGACTAACCCTTCCCATATGTCTTTAGTTTTCTTCATTCTCTCTTGCTTCCAAAGGGGTGAGACCAATGGAATATGTTAGATGGCCACTCACAGTCTTTTAAGTTCCCAGACACTACTCATCAAAGTAGAATGCAGAACATTTTCTTTATAAACTATATTATACCAATTGAGCTAGATGTTCCCTGGTACCATAGTCCCCACAGCCCTCAGCCCAGTAATTTGGTCCCTCAGGGAGTTTGGATGTGTCTACGGAGCTTTCATGACCTCACCTCGTACAAGTTGTGCTGGCTTCCCCAGCATTGTGTACTGTCTTACCCTCCACCAAAGTTAACACCTATCTATTGTCTATTAAGTGTTTTTCCATCCCTGTCTGTCCCCTCCCTTGTAACCATAAAATATTATTTCTTTTTGTGTGTAAACCTTTTCATGATTTTTTATAGTAGTGGTCTCATACAATATTTGTCCTTTTGTGGTTGACTTATTTCACTCAGCATAATGCCCTCCAGATTCATCCATGTTGTGAGATATTTCACAGATTTGTCATTGTTCTTTATCACTGCATAGGACTTCATTGTGTGTATGTGCCACACTTTGTCCATTTACCTGTTGATGGGCATCTAGGTTGTTTCCATCTTTTTTGCTATTGCGAACAACGCTGGGATGAACATGGATGTGCCTATGTCTATTTGTGTGACAGCGCTTTTTTCTCTGGGATAGATTCCTAGGAGTGGGACTGCTAGATCATAAGGTATTTCTATTTCTAGCTTTCTAAGGAAGTGCCATATCATTTTCCAAAATGTGTACGATTTTGCATCCCCATCAGCAGTTCATAAGAGTTCCGATATCCCCGTAGCCTCTCCAACATTTGTTATTTTCTGTTTTTTTGATTTCTGCCAGTAATGCCGGGGTGATTTTGGTTTTAATTTGCATCTCTCTAATGGCTAGTAATGACGAACATTTCCTCATCATGTGTCTGTTAGCCACTTGGATGTTCTGGTTCATTTTTTTGTAGATGGTTATCCAGTTTTGTCAGTACCATTTGCTAAAAAAACTGTCTTTTGCCCATTTGATAGACTTTGGACCCTTCTAGGTGGATGGATTTACACCTGAGTTCTCATTTCTGTTCCACTGGTCAGTGTATCTGTCATTGTACCAGTACCAGGCTGTTCTGACTACCATAGCTGTATAGTAGGTTCTGAGGTCAGTTAGTGCAAGTCTTTCTACTTTATTTTTCTTCTTCTTCAAGAAGAAATCCTCTCATATACTAATCTTTTGAATTCTACCTCTGGTAATTCTAAGGCCTTCTCTTCCTCTGGGAAGTTTCCTGGTTCTTTGTTTTGGTCAATTCCTGGAGCCATCACGGTTTGCCTCGTTATGTGATTTGGTATTGATGGTTGTCTCTGAGCCATAAATGAATTATTATATTTATTTATTGTATGCTCGTGTAGTGTGTCCTAGTTTCTTTTTTGTTTTGATATGACCAAATAGGCTGGGAGTGTGAGCTACTTTGATTTTTTGCATTGTTGAAAAAGCTTTCATATCCTGTTGTCAGGTGGTTAGAACTGCTACTAGGTTTGTAAGCCCAGGAGTCCATTACTTTTCTTGTGTGGATTCAGCTCAGGTGTCCAGGTCATCAGTCACCAAGTATGTGGTGCAGGCTCTCACCTACAGTCCTAGATGGGCAGGGCTTTGTAGGGGTTATTAGAGCAGGCACAGCTGTCTGGCTGCAGTAGGGGGTTATGTGCTGAGCAAGGTAGGAGGCTGACGGCTGTCCCTGGGTGCCTAGGTGGAAGGTGTGTCCCTGTTCCATATAGATCGTGTAGGTGGATGGGTTTTGCAGCCAGACTTTGGGCACCCAATACTGTTGACTGTAAGGACTGGGAGGCACCACTTATTCTCGGATCCCTGTTGTGTGTGGCTGGATAGAATGAGTGAAGCTGCCAGTCCTCAGGCCCCTGATGTGGGTAGCTGAGGACCCTGCTTAGTGGGCAGGGTGGTGTCAAATGTCACAAATCTCTCACTCCCCCTTAGCTGTTGCAGTTGAAAATAGGCTTCAAGTTTACACCCTGTTATACTATGCTAATGAGGGCCTACGCTGTTGAATGGGCCCACACAGGTCTAGGCAGGGGTGAAAGGTATTCAAAGTCCATGGGCCCTTTGTTCCTGTACCTAGGCAAAGGGGCAATGCCTGCCCTGAGTTCCTGGCTAAGGGGGCGTGGTGATTTTTTAAAGCCACAAGACCAGTTTGGGCAAGGCGAGTCCTGAGCTCCCAGCTTAGGGGAGCTGGCAGCTTCTTTTCTTTTGTTTCCCTGCTTGTTCACTTGTTCCCTCCCCAAGCTGGAGACTGGCTTGGGCACATTGAGTCCCACCTCCAGCCCAAGGGGCATGACAACTGTTGAACAGTGCCAGACTGGCACTGGAACACAATCGGGAGGGATTAGGGGGGTGAAAGAGTAGCACCTTTCCCTTACAGAAGTCTCGAGGGGAAAGTGTTATTTTGACCCTGTGCAGCAGTTTAGACACTTGCACTTAACTTTCATAGATTCAGCACCACTTCTCCCCAGCTCCGGAGGCCTATACAGACTCTCTGCCACTAAGTCTCTCCTGAAGAGGTAAAACACGTCCCGAGCACTAGTGCTTGCCTCAGCCCACTGCACCAAATGATCCAGCCTGCAGTGTGCCATCTAGGTCAGGTCTGGCACTTCTTTGCTGCTCCTGAATTGTCTCTCCTTCTCTCTGCTGCTCAGTCCAACTCCTTAACTTTGTCTTTGAAGTTCAGGGCTCCTATATTTTCATATATAATTGATTCACTTGTTTTTTTTAGTTTTTTGTTTTTGTTGTAAGAGGGACTACAAGAAGCATCTGTCCATTCTGCCATCTTGGCACCCCCTCCTAGGAATATATTTGGATGGGCCAAGTGGTTGTTGGTAGTTTCAACCCTCCTGGAAGTGCCACAGAAGAAAGACCCAGTGATCTGCTTCTGTAAAGATTACAGCCAAGAAAACCCTATGGAGTGGTTTTACTTTGTAACACATGAAGTCACCATGAGTTGGAATCAACTTGACGGCAGCAGGGTTTTTTTTTTTTTTTTTTAGTTTTGTTTTTTTAGTCTTAAATCATCCTATTTATTCTTTTGATTCTTCACTGTCAGTGACATCCATTTACAACCATAGGCGGCATGCTTCCATATCAGACTGTAGTTCTTTTATTTTTCCTCAGAAAAACTTCGGAAATTACATTTCCAGTTCGTTCAAAGTGTGTGGCTTAAAGCCACCTACTGGTGTCTCATACAGAGGATGAATCTCTGAGCATTGAAAGGGAAGCCACCTCCTCTCTCTCAACCAGAAAACCAGGGGCATGTTTAAACATTACATGCTACGTGCTAATTTGAAAGACAGTTTCAGCTTATCTTTTATCTGTATACTGTGATTAAAAAAAAAAAAAAAAAGTAAAGGGAGGCTCTAAATTGCTTGCTGACCCTTCTAAGCAAGTTTACTTCACCACTGAAATAACCATTCTCCACAGAAAGCTGCAGATTGGGCTCCCGTGGAGTCACCGTTTCACTCCCTCGGAGAAGACAGCATGTTAGGTTGAATCATCTGAAGTAAATAAACTAGGATTATTTTCTCAGTGACAGCTTTATTGTCATTATGCAATGCATTCTTAGATGCTGATGAACTTGATAAAATAAACAGGGACAGTTTCTCTGACTAAAGAAAAAAAGTAAGTCCTGAAAAAGGCAATTTTACCTTTTGTTTCAGACATCTTTTCAGGAGCTATCTCATTTGCCACAGAAGAGAATTTCACTGAAGAGCTTGGTTTAAACTTACCTTTAACTTTCTAAAATGCAGACTTATTGTTAGAAAACAAAGAAAGGATGTAGACATCGTACTTCATTAGCTAGACTTCATTTACCCCCATAATGTCAGCTAGTCATTTTGAAAATTATTTTAGTATGCTTATGCAACCTTAAAAATGATTTCAGATGCCTTAAAATTTTCATGCTTTGCTTTAGTTTCTGTACATAAATTATTTAAATTGTCATAAACTGGGCTCCTTTGAAGTACACATGGCAAATGAGGGACTGCCTCACTAAAGGAGAAAAACATTTTTTGGCAAAATTTCCCTGGAAATTGAAATAGCTTCTGAGCAGAGCAGGATCACGATTAATAATTTGTGATTGTTATTTGCTGCACTGTTCCAATCTTGGCTGTCCACATTGTATAATAAAGAAAAGTTTCTATTCAAGGTATTTAGGATCCAGTACATATATTTCGGAGCTCTGGTGGCACGGGAGAGCCCTGGCAGCACAGTGGTTAAGTTACAAAGTCCTAGCTTCTGTTTAGCATGGTGGGTTCACTGGTGCTTATTACATTATTAAAAACAACTAATTAAAAATAAATAAATAAATGTGTGTGTGTGAGAGAGATGTATGCATTGATCAATGAGTGGAGTATATCAAACAATAAAGGAAAAAAAGAAAAGAAAATACATGTGTTGTTAGTTGTATCAAATGGATCCCAACTCAGGGCGATCCAACATATGTCACTGTAGAACTGTTTCAAAGGTTTTCAAGATGGTGACCTTTTGGAAGCTGGTTAAGTTACAGCTGTTAACCAAAAGGTTGGCAGTTCGAGTGCACTAGCTGCTCTTCTGGAACCCTATGGGGCAGTTCTACTCTGTCCTATAGGGTTGCTATGAGTAAGAATCGACTCGACAGCAATGGGTTTGGTTTGGTTTGGTTGCTGGCACAGTGGTTAAGAGCTTGGCTGCTAACCAAAATGTCAGTAGTTCAAATCTACAAATGGCTAAGCTCTAGACTGCTAGCTGAATCCACTCAGAGGAACCTCAGAAGACAGGACTGATGATATGCTTCCAAAAGGTGACCATCTTGAAAACCTTTGAAACAGTTCTACTGTGACACATGTTGGATCACCCTGAGTTGGGATCCATTTGATGCAACTAACAACACATGTATTTTCTTTTCTTTTTTTCCTTTATTGTTTGATATACTCCACTCATTGATCAACGCATGCATCTCTCTCACACACACACATTTATTTATTTTTAATTAGCTGTTTTTAATAATGTAATAAGCACCAGTGAACCCACCATGCTAAACAAAAGCTAGGACCTTGAACATGAAGGAATAAAACTGTCATTCACCCCTTTCCTTCCATCTTCCTGCTGCCCCCCCTCATTCTGATTCTTATGTTCATTCCTTTGCTACCCTTTGTATTGAACCTGTATTTGTTCCCAAAAAAGTCATGTCTGTTTTAATTATTTTTAGCTTTTAAAATAGGGTATAATGTTTCACGTAATCGTTTAAGACTTAGGCTGTCACTTAATATTACATGATTCAGTACAATTAAGATTCATTTAGTTTGTTGCATGACACCGGAGTTGATTAATTTTCACTGCAGTGTAACATTCTATCCTGTGAATACAGAACATTTTGTTTATTCTCCAGTTGATGGTCTGTTGGGTTATTTCCAAGTTTTTGCTATTGTGGATAATACTGTTGTGAATATTCTTGAATACATCTTGTATTATACACGTGCAAGGAATTCTCTTGTGCATACAATAGGAGTTGAATTGCTGAGTCCTGAGATATCTGAGAGACTATACAGTCTGTTTTGTAAAGTAATTGTGTTTATTTTTATGTTGTTGTTGTTAGGTGCCAAGGAGTCACTTCCAACTCATAGTGACCCTGTGTACAGCAGAACAAAACACTGCCTGGTCCTGCCCCATTCTCATAATCATTGTTATGCTTGAACCCATTGTTGCAGCCACTGTGTCAATCCATCTTGTTGAAGGGTTTCCTCTTTTTTGCTGACCCTCTACTTTACCAAATGTGACATCCTTCTCCAGGGAGTGATCCCTCCTGATAACATGTCCGAGGTATATGAGATGAAGTTTCGCCGTTCTCGCTTCTAAGGAGCAACCTGGCTGTACTTCTTCCAAGACAAACTTGTTCGGTCTTTTGGCAATCCATGGTGTATTCAACGTTCTTTGCCAACACGATAATTTAAAGGCGTCAATTCTTCTTCGGTCTCCCTTATTCGTTGCCCAGCTTTTGCCGCATGCAAGGCGATTAAAAACACCATGGCTTGGTCTTTAAAGTGACCTCTTTGCTTTGTAACAGTTTAAAGAGCTTATTTACATACCTACCAGCAATGTATTAGAGATCTTGTGGATCCCTGGTAATACTTGAAATGTTTGGACGTTTTAGTTTTGTGAATCAAAGGATTACACAATGGTACGTCATTATAGTCTTAATTTCCATAACTCTGGTATAATGTACATCTCTTCATATGTTTATTGGTCATCTATGTTTCCTATTCTGTGAAGGGTTCCTTCATTTTTTTTGACCATTTTTGTATAGTGTTATTTGTTCTTGATATTAATTTATATTGTGTTATATTTTCCTGATATTGATCCCTGTCTATTGTGTATGTTGTAAATACCCAATATATAGTGCAAATACACAATCTGTACTTGCACTTTGAGGATTTTTTTTTCTGAATAAAAACCAGTAATTTTTACGTAGCTTAGTTTATCAATTTTTAATTTTTTATAGTAAGCAATGTAAGAAATCATTTCATACTCCAATCACAAAAGATTGTAATCTATATTTTCTATGAAAAGTTTTAAAATTTTATTTTTGATAGTCAAGTTCCTACTTCAGCTGGAGGAGACATTTGCATATTGCTTTAGGTAGGGATTCCATTCCATCATTTTCCTTGTGGATAATCCCTGTTTCCCTACTGCTCTTACATAATACACCTGTCATACCAAAGATCCATCCATATAAGATTATTACATCAATCCTTGTACCACAATATCTTAATTACTATAGTTTAAGTGTTAATCCTGATATATGTTAGAATGAATCTCCCCCGCTTGCTCTTCAGAAGTGTCTTGGCTATGGTTGGCCTCTATTCGCCATACACATTTAGAATCGTCTTATAAAATTCCATTAAAAAAAATTACTGGAAATTTTTTTTCAAATTTTATTGACCTGATAGATCAATTTTTGGAGAATTAATATTTTCCTGATATTAAGTCTTTAATATCTCTTCGTAGAGTTTTATAATTTATCCTGTAGAGGTCTCGGGCATCACTTTTTGGATTTATTTTTATGTACTTGATATTTATTGTATTTTTATGCAAATAATGGGCACCTTCTATGTTTGTTTGCCCACCTTGCCTCCCGCAGCCGCAGGTATTTTCATAAGCACTGCTATGCCTGTATTTTTGTTTACATGTAGCTATAAAAAAATTAGCATAGCACTCTTAGGAAAATACCTTGAGGAGGTAGGGCATGGTTGGCAAACAAATGTAGGAGGCACATGTTATTTGCATAAAAATACAGTATTTGATGTAGTTATAAATGGAGTCCTCTCTTTAAGGATGTTTTCTAGTTTTGTGTTGCTACAAAATAGAAATGCATCTGGCTTTTGTAAATTAATCTTATATCCATCTGTCTTGCTAAATGCTGACATTACTTCTAATAATTTTTCTGTAGATGTTTCTGGCTTTTATATGTGAAGATAATATCTCCAAATAATCACACTCTTATGTCATCGTTTCTAATTTTTATGACTTTAATTTTGTTTGTTTGTTTAATTGTACTAAGACATTCAACACACCGGTGATTTGAATCGTGATAAATATGCTTCCTTGTCCTGCTGTTTATTTTAAAGCTAAGACTTCTAACACTTCTACCTTGAAAATAATAAAAGGATTTTTTTAAAATAGATTCTTTTTCTTTTCTAAATCAGATTAAGAATGTTCCTTTATATTCCTAGTTTACCAGAGCTTATTACCATTAATGGACTTTGAATTTTATAAAATTTCTGCTTCTATTGAGATGATTATATCATTTTCTTTTTTAGTCTGTTATTGGAGTAAATTACACTAATGGATTTTCTAATACAAATTTTTCTTGCATACCTACAATAAACTCATTTTGGCCATAGTGTATTGTTTTAAATTCACTATTGGCTTTAATTTTCTACTTCTTTAAAGTTATTTTGCGTCTATACTTATGAGTCAAGTAGGTGCATAATATTTTTGTGTAGTCTTGATATCAGCATTATGTTGGAACTATAGTTTGAATTGAGGACTAATTCTCTCTCTCTTTCTTTTACTGTCTAGGAGGATAGATATAGAAATTTGTTGAAAGTTGGTAGAACTTGCCTTTAAAACCATCAAGGCCTGGTATGATGTTTATGGGAACATTTTTAAAACACTACTTCAGTTTCATTAATAGTTACAGGACTAATCAAATTTTCAATTCCTTCTTGGTAAATTACGTTTTCTTTTCCTGAAATAGCATACTGTTGTTAATCTATTTTTTTACATTTTATTCTCTACTTTTTTCTGTGATTGGAGTCCTGGTAGTGCAGTGATTAAGCATTCAGCTGCTAACCAAAAGGTCAGTAGTTCAGATCCACTAACTGATCCTTGGAAACACATGGGGCAGCTCTACTCTGTCCTATAGGGTCACTATGAGTCAGAATCGACTTGATGGCAAGGAATTTCATTCTGGTTTGTTTGTTTGTTTATCTGTGATTATATTCTTTTCATTCATAACTTTACTACTATTCAATTCTTCTTTATAACAGAATTGCCAGATATTATTTTATTAAGGAGCCCTGGTGGAACAATGGTTAAGCACTTGGCTACAAACCAAGAGGTCGGTGGTTCAAACCCAACCAAGGGCTCTTCGGGAAAAAGACTGGTGATCTGCTTCCATTAAGATTACAGCCAGGAATACACTATGGGGCAGTTCTGCTCTGTCATATGGAATCACTGTGGGTCAGAATTGACTTGATGGAAAGCAACAACAACAATTTATTTTAATAGATTTTTATTAAAACAACTAAGTTTTATCTTTGTTGATCTTTTAAAAATCATGAATTTCTGTTCTTATATTTATTATATCATTCCTTCTACTCTCTTATTTTGGTTTATTCTATGGCTTGTTTTCTAACTGTTGAGTGTGGTCACTTAGCTTACTAATTTTGAGGGCTTTCTGTATGTCTAATATAAGTAGTAAAGGCTATAAATTTCTTCAAGCCACTGTGTTTGATGCATTCCACAGCTTTGGATATGTACTATTTGTCATTATCCTTTAAAATGTCCATCCTGATTTCTTCTTTAACTCGTGGAATGGTTAGCAGAATGTCTTTTCAAATTTCTGCTTGAAATACTTAGTCTTTGTTTCCTCTGATGATCCCTGACGGATACACACTCTAAATTTTGTTTGCTCATTTGTAAAAGTAGGATCATAATAGTATGTATACCTTTAAGTTTTGTTATGAGAATGCAATGAGTTAATGCAGATAAACCATTTAACATAGTGCCTGCAACATAATAACCTACCAAAAATATTAGCTGTGTTTATTTCCTAACCCAAGAGGATACTGTGTGGTTTAAAGTTAGGAAAATTGTGAGTCAGGGTTGTATCTTTTCACAATACTTATTCAATCTGTATATTGAGCACATAATCTGAGAAACTGGACTGTATGAAGAATGCAGCATCAGGATTGGTGGAAAACTCATTACTAACCTGTGATATGCATACGACTCAACCTTGCTTGCAGGAAGTGAAGAGGACTTGAAGCACTTACTGATGAAGAGCAAAGACTTCAGCCTTCAGTAAGGGTTACACCTCAACATAAAGCAAACAAAAATCCTCCAACTGGACCAATATGCAGCATTATGCTAAATGGAGAAAATGTTGGAGTTGTCAAGGATTTCATTTTATTGAGATCCAAAATCAACACCCATGGAAGCAGCAGTCAAGAAGCCAAGCAATGTATCTCATTGGGCAAATCTGCTGCAAAAGACCTTTTAAAAGTGTTAAAAAGAAAGATATCACTTTAACGACTAAGGTGTGCCTGATCCAAGCCATGGTGTTTTCAATCACCACATATGCATGTGAAAGCTGAATGATGAATAGGAAGACAAAAGAATTGATGCCTTTGAATTATGGTGTTGGTAAAGAATGTTGAATATACCACGGACTGCCATAAGAACAAACAAGTCTGTCTTGGAAGAAATATAACCAGAGTGCTCCTTTGAATGGAGGATGGTGAGACTTCGTCTCACATACTTTGGACATGTTATCAGGAGGGACCAGTCCTTGGGGAAGAACATCAATCTTGGTAAAGTAGAGGGTCAGTGAAAAAAGGAAGACCATCAACGAGATGGATTGACACAGTGGCTGCTACAGTGTCAAGCAGAACAACTATTATTGGGATGGCACAGAATAGGGTAGTAGTTCCTTCTGTTGTACATAGGGTTGAACCAACTTAACAGTGCCTAACAACAACAACATGTGTGTTCCACCACTGTATTTAAGTCTCATGAAAGACAAACAGCTAGTATCTTTAGTTTACCAATTTTTAAATTGAGATGAACCATGCTTTATGATTCTTTTGTTA
Organism: Elephas maximus indicus; assembly: GCF_024166365.1. Classification (NCBI taxonomy): domain Eukaryota; kingdom Metazoa; phylum Chordata; class Mammalia; order Proboscidea; family Elephantidae; genus Elephas; species Elephas maximus. The sequence goes on along the minus strand of NC_064823.1, from coordinate 135,393,185 downwards.
CCTGGATATGATTTATGTAACAAAATCCTGACTCTGAGACCGAGGCTGATGCTATAGTGGGATGATCCATTGCAGCACTTGAGAGAGGGTGAGTGTATTTTTAATGTGGTGGAATGTAAATAATTTGTGTCCGGGAGACAGAATGTGAAGGTTTTGAAATATGATACCGAGATATTTTGACACTCCTTCCCTTGCGATGTGATGACTAGATTCCTTTCCCATTGAATCTGAGAGGTCTTGACACTGCTTTAACAAATAGGGCATGGTGGAAGTGATACCATGTGACTTTTGGGGCTAGGTCAAATAAAATGCTTTGATGACTCTTTGTGGGCGTCTTAGAATACTCCGTCTTGGGATGCTCATGCTCTGAGTAGCCTAAGCCATATGGAGAAGTCATGTATAGTAACCCTGTTCATAGTCTCAGCTCAACCTAGTCTTTAGGTCATTTGGCCAGATGCCAGATATGTGGTAAAGAAGTTATATTGGGAGTGGATTTTTTGTTCTCAATTGTTCTAATCCCTATCCCTTGGATTCACCTTCAGCTATTTGAATCCTTCTAGCCTTTTTTTTTTGTTGTTATTATTTTATATTTTTAGCTGAAGCCATAGACATTGTGGAATGGAAACAAAGCAAATTCTCAACCCACAAGATTCATGAACATAACAAAATTCTTGTTTATTTCACTGTTTCAGAGTGGTTTGTTACAAAACAGCAGTAATTGGAACATATATATGTATATATACACACACATACATGCGTATATATGTACATATCTATTCTCAATTCCACAGTAGCTGCCAGATAGACTATAAGTAACAGGGACTTTCATAAACATAATTTATATCTCCATGAGTTTTACGCATCTAACACCACCATTAAAGACAATACTTATAGATATTGGGTAGGTTAAATTTGTATTGGAGATGTGCATCTCTATCTCTATATCTATTTACCTTGTTTTCTATTCCCTGGGACTGATGTCAAGTCTTTGCTGTGTATGCTGCTCCTAAAAGAATAGTATATATTTAAAGATGCTTGTCTCAGTTTTAGCCCTTAAGAAACGAAACAAGATGAAAATCTAGCATTCTTCCTATCTGGTAGATCTGAATATTGGACACCAAGACACCGTCTTACCAAACAGGCCTTATAAAATTTTGATCACAGGAACACAAGATCTGGTAGATCTGAATATTGGACACCAAGACACCGTCTTACCAAACAGGCCTTATAAAATTTTGATCACAGGAACACAAGATTTGGTCCATAAGAAGTCCTAATTTATGTATCTTAAAATTCTGAGATTTCTCAAGTTCAGAGTATCCTCAGTGAAAAGAATCCAGAGACTTATAGAAAATGCTTATGTCATTTTTTTTTTTTTTTATTCATGAAAGAGAAAGCACAGAATATTTACAGAAAAAGAATAGGAGGAAAAAAAAATTTCATTAGAAGTGTTTCTTTTTCTACCTCAGGCTTCATAAAAGGGAAAGAAAAAATATTGGTCTTTCTTCCACTAGAGGAAAATGCCTATACACTGTATATATGAACTGTTTAGATAATGCAGTGTACCAGATATTAAAGCTCTTTTTATATTAGCTGAGAATGTTTCAGAAGCCCCTGAAGAAGTTGAATTATTTTATGGGGTAAACCAAGGTTCTGTCTTTTTGAAGAATATATTGTACTTTTGCATGGAACACCATTAAAAATAAACTACATCAATGGTAAAGGCTAAAGTAAACTCCAGCCAGAAAAAATGGAGTGAATTTGAAATACTTTATGTCCCATGACTCCAGGTCAGCAAGATCAAAGTCTGCAAGGCCATACATTCTCTCTGGATCCCTGGACTTTTTCTCTCAGGCTACGGGCTGGGTAGGCATTGCCCACTAAGAAAGGTTGTGTTTTATGTATTCATGTGAGTGGTCACAAGCAAGTTTAGAGGAGCCTTGGTAACACTGGTATTCATGATTCTCTTGTTGAGAACCCCTGACTGAAGGGTCACCTTGGGGCTTCTCTCTCAGTGTTTTAGGAATCTGCTTGTATCTTTGTTTCTTCTGCTCCTCCATTTCCAAATACAGGTGAGTAAGCAAAGCACATAACAACCCTTGCTCATGTCAGTTTGCTTTCTTATTTTTGTCTCAGTCAGTGATTTGCATGCCCAACCAGGTGACCTGGGTGACTTGTAGGGTTGGTTTAATTTTTCTCTGGACACTGAACTTCTTTATACAGGCCTTCCCTGATCACCAGTTACCTGAAGGAGGTTTGCCTGGCCCCTTCTTCTTTGTCTTAGTACTTTCTCTCCTTCATTCTTCTCATTATAATTGCAGTTATTTTTTGGTCTATATTTTGATCTATTTACCCTATTGCAATAGAAGTGTCATGATGGCCAGAGCCATGCCTTTTTGATCAACTATATAGCCATCTAGTATGTATTAGATGGTCAGTATACACTTATTTAAAAAAAGAAAAAATTTTTTTGTACACTTATTAAAGAGCGAATGATTGTAGGAAAACAGCAATGTGTCCCCCCTCCCCCCGCCAGGGGTGTTATATTTCTCTGATCAACCACATTTACTCATCACCTAGGATTCTGGGTGGTAACATAATTCAAAAATTTCAATATTCCACTTTGCATTTCAGGCAGAACTTAACGTAAGAATTGCCTTTCATTTCAGATACCTGATAATGCTCAAGTTCTTTGATGAAAACACTGCATTCCCTTGCATTGGCATGATCTTACCTTTATGGCTTTCATAAAAGCTGAAAACGTAATTTAAGCAGACTTTCAAAAGATTGCCTCATTATAATTAAGTGGGCACTAGGGAAACCCTGGTGGCATAGTAGTTAAGTGCTACAGCTGCTAATCAAAAGGTCAGCAGTTCAAATCCACCAGGTGCTCCTTGGAAACTCTATGGGACAGTTCTATTCTGTCCTATACGGTCATTATAAGTAGGAATCGATTCAATCGCAACAGTTTTTGGAAACCCTGGTGGGTAGTGGTTAAGAGCTTGACTATTAACCAAAAGTTTGGCAGTTCAAATCCACCAGACACTCCTTGGAAACCCTATGGGGCAGTTCTACTCTGTCCTATAGGGTCTCTATGTGTTGGAATTGACTTGAGGGCAAGAGGTAAATAAAGTCTCTAAGACTCGGAATCAACTCAACGGCAACGGGTTTTTTTTTTTGGTATTGTGTGACCGGAGCCCTGGTGACACAGCAGTTAACAGCTTAGGCTGTTGAGCAGAAAGTTGGCAGTATGAATCTACCAGCCGCTTCTTGGAAACCCAGTGGGGCAGTTCTCTGTCCTATAGGGTCACTATGAGTCTGAATTGACATGAGGACAACAGGGTTTTTTTTTTTTTTTTTGGTTTATTGTGTACACAGACTATGCTTTGTCATAAATAATAAGAGTAAGTACGTCACTGTTGACTATATCATAGAAAGTATATAGACTTTCAGTTTACATAGCACTTTTCTTTGCCTGTAAGCAAATGTAAAACAAAATAAAATAAACTCTTGATCTAATATAGACAACTCCTAGAAGGAACTTGTAAGAAAAAGAGAGCGTTTATGCTTGGTAGTTTTGATGTCTCAGCTGATTGGAATCCTAAGTTGTGTTGGTTCCTTTCGGTAAGTGTATTTTTAGTTTTGTTCTAAATTGCACAGATAAGCTGTGTTTATAAAATTTTAAATCCTGGCTTTCACTAACCACTGGATTTATGGGAGGTTTGGTGATACAGAGGGCTGTATAGTCTATTATGATATACATTATTTCAAGAAAGGACTATTTATCTGCTTTGCAAACATAAGTAAGAAAGTTTTGGATATATGGAGGATTATACCTCACACTAGTCACACAACTCAATGTGAATTACAGACATATGTGAAAGGTAAAATAATAAAGCTTCTAGAAGAAAACAGGACAACCTTTGTAACCTTGGGGTCAGTGAAAATTTCTGGACAAGATGCAATAAGCGTTAACAATAAAAATAAATAATGATAAATTGGTCCTCTGTTTGTCAAAAGGCACCATTAGAAAAGGGCAAAAGCAAGCCACAGACTTGGAGGAAATATTTTCAAAATATTTACCTGACAAAGGACTTATATCCAGAATACACTAAAAAAAAAAAAAAAAAAAAAAAAAATCTGCAAATCAAATAAGAAGAATACAGAAAATTCAACTGAAAAAATGGCAAAAGGCTTGAAGAGGCACCTTACAAAAGAAAATACTCAAATGACCAGAAAGCATATATAAAGGTGCTGGATATCATTGCTCATCAGGGAAATGCAAATTAAAACCACCGTTGAAAACAATTATTGAACTACCAGCATGGTAAAATTAAAAAGACCAACAATTACAAATACTGGCAAGAATGTAGAGCAATGGGAACTCTGGTATATTGTTGGTGAGATTGTGAATTGTTTCAACCATTTTTGAAAAGGTTTGGCAGTATTTACTAAAACTAGAAATTTGCCTACTCTATTATGATCCAGCAATTCCACACTTAGGTATATATAAAAAAAAAAATTATACCCAAGAGAAATGAGTATATACGTCCACGAAAAACACGTACAAAAATATTCATGGAAACCTAATTGTTGGAGAATGTGATATACTGATATTAGCAATACCCCACAGCAATAAAAATAATAAACTATAATAAACACAACAACATGAATGAATCTCATCAAGATAACGTTGAATGAAAGAAGGCAGATATAAAAGAGTTTATAATGTACAGTTCCATGTATATGAAGTTCAAGATCAGGCAGATCAAATCCATGGTGATTGAAGTCAGTATAATGATTCCCTTGTTGAAGGGTGGAAGAGGGCAGGTATCAACTGGGAAAGGATTCAGTGGAATCTTCTGGGAAAATGACAGTGTTTTGTAACTTGATCCGGGTGGTGATTTTTTTTATATACAAGTATAAATGATTTATTATGTTGTGTATTTAAGAATTGCTCATTTTTTTAACTTTTATTGTGCTTTAAGTGAAAGTTTACAAATCAAGTCAGACTCTCATACAAAAATTTATAAACATCTTGCTATATACTCCTAATTGCTCTCGCCCTAATGAGACAGCACGCTCCTTCCCTCTACTCTCTCTTTTCATGCTTTTTCAGCAAGCTTCTGACCCCCTCTACCTTCTCATCTCCCCTTCAGAGAGGAGATGCCAGCATAGTCTCATGTGTCTACTTGATCCAAGAAGCTCTTTCTTCACCAGTATCGTTGTCTATCCCATAGCCCAGTCCAATCCCTGTCTGAAGAGGTAGCATTAAGAATGGTTTCTGCCTTGGGCTAACAGAAGGTCTTGGGACCATGATCTCTGGGATCATTCTAGTCTGTCAGGCCATTAAGTCGGGTCTTATGAGAATTTGGGGTCTGCATCCCACTGCTCTCCTGCTCCTTCAGGGGTTCTTTGCTGTGTTCCCTGTCAGGACAGTCATTGGTTGTAGCCAGGCACCATCTAGCTCTGGTCTCAGACTAATATAGTCTCTGCTTTATGCTCTTTCTGCCCCTTGAGCTCATAATTACCTTGTGTCTTTGGTGTTCTTTATTCTCCTTTGCTCCAGGTGAGTTGAGACCAACTGATGAATCTTAGACGGCCTCTTGCTAGCCTTTAAGACCCCAGACACCACTGTCCAAAGTGGGATGCAGAATGTTTTCTTAATAGATTTTATTATGGCAATTGACTTAGATGTTCCCTGAAACCAAGGTCACCAAACCCCTTCCCCTGCTACACTGGCCTTCGGAGCATTCAGCTTATTCAGGAAACTTCTTTGCTTTTGGTTTAGTCCAGTTGTGCTGACCTCTACTGTATTGTGTGTTGTCTTTCCCTTCACCTGAAATAGTTCTTAGCTACTATCCCCCCATCCCTACCCCCTCTCGTAACCATCAAAGAATATTCTTTTCTCTGTTTAAACTGTTTCTCAAGTTCTTGTAATAGTGGTCTTATACAATGTTTGTCCTTTTGCAGATGACTAATTTCACTCAGCATAATGCCTTCCAGATTCCTCCACGTTATGAAATGTTTCACGGATTCGTCATTGTTCTTTATCGATGTGTAATATTCCATTGTGTGAATATACCATAATTCATCCATTCATCCATTGATGAGCACCTTGGTTGCTTCCATCTTTTTGCTATTGTAAACAGTGCTGCAATAAACATGGGTATGCATATATCTGTTCCTGTAAAGGCTCTTATTTCTCTAGGATATATTCCAAGGAGTGGGATTGCTGGATCATATGGTAGTCCTATTTCTGTTTTTTTAAGGAAGCACCAAATCGATTTCCAAAGTGGTTGTACCATTTTACATTCCCACCAGCAGTGTATAAGTGTTCCAGTCTCTGCACAACCTCTCCAACATTTACCATTTTGTGTTTTTTGGATTAATGCCAGCCTTGTTGAAGTGAGATGGAATCTCATTGTAGTTTTGATTTGCATTTCTCTAATGGCTAAAGACCGTGAGCATTTCCTCATGTCTGTTAGCCACCTGAATGTCTTCTTTAGTGAAGTGTCTGTTCATATCCTTTGCCCATTTTTTAATAGGGTTATTTGTATTTTTGCAGTTGAGTTTTTGCAGTATCAAGTAGATTTTAGAGATCAGGTGCTGATCAGAAATGTCATAGCTAAAAACTTTTTCCCAGTTTGTAGGTAATCTTTTTACTCTTTTGGTGAAGTCTTTGGATGAGCATTTAGGTGTTTGATTTTTAGGAGCTTTCGGTTATCTGGTTTCTTTTCTACATTGTTAGTAAAGTTTTGTATACTGTTTATGCCATGTATTAGGGCTCCTAGAGTTGTCCCTATTTTTTATTCCATGATGTTTATTGTTTTAGATTCTATATTTAGGTCTTTGATCCATTTCGAGTTAGTTTTTGTGCATGGTGTGAGGTATGGGTCCTGAGAATTGTTCATTTTACCGTATATATGTTATAACCCAATAAAACAAAAGAAGCAAAAATTGTAATGTTCAGATGTTTTATGAGTCTTACATGAACAGCCATACATACTTAAGATACAGTTAATTTCATAGTTTGGGTTAGGTAGGAAGATTTAAATGAATAATCAATCAATCAATAATAAATAAAGACTTAAAATCCTAAAAAGACTCAGGGTATGTAACTTCCAGGATAGTAGGTGATGGTGATGAGGAGATGTACTAGATGGTGAGGCCAAATGATACAAACATAAATGAACATAAAATTAAAAAAAAGGCTGTATCAATGTACATGTGCTGCATATTTTAAGCCACATCTCCAGGTAACCGCTAATGTGGAATAACATAACATAATGAGGACTATTTGTATATTGGAAACAACTGGAAAGGCAAATAAAACAGATTAAAAATAAGTAAATAATGGAAATTTGCTAGCTCACAGAACTCGGAAGTCTAGCAGCTATGTCTATTTCCAGGTCAGTTTGATTCCATGATATTGGAATTTGGTTTGATTCCATCAGTAATATCAAGAATCCTATTTTGTTTGCTGTCTTCGCCCTGCCCCTCTGCTGTGCTCAATTAATCATACTGAGGTGGCAGCACAAGACTGCAAAACTTCTAGTCCACACATCTTCATATCAAGGCTCCAGAAGGAGAGAGAATAAGAGCCTGGCCCTGAAGCCCCCAGAAAATATCTTCTAATCTTTCACTGACCTGGAATTTTTCACTAGTTTACTCATGAAGCAATGATTTTGACAAGTGGGTGGGATTACAAATGAAATATATGCTCATCATTAGGAGAAAGCTGCTGTGGGTTGGAAACCACTCAATCTCAGTGGGTTTGTTCTCTTTTTTTTGGAGACCCTGGAGCAGGGGGTTTTCCATTCCTAAATAACATGGGTAGCCTGGAGGAAGGAATTGTTGGACACCTGAATAGCAATGAAGTCTTTAACAAAAGAAGAAGAAAATTATTTTTTTTTGGAGGTGAGGAGGGTAGAGGTTGAGGAACCGTTTGTAACAATCTAATGTACACTACAAAGTTGTTCTTGGAGCATCTCTTTTCTCTGTCCCTTCAGATATCATTAATTCTTACCAGAAATATCTGAAATATAAACCAGAAAATCTCATCCTCATCTTTTAAAGATATTTGGTGGCTTGTGAATACACATTTATGACAAACTCTCTTTTTTGATTATAGATAAAATTGTGATTCAGTTTGCCTTTGAAAAGGTAATTTAAAATGCTTGAAAGTATAGTGAGATTTACATACACACAGTTTCCTAGAAGTTTGCCATTCTGGATTTTTACCATGATTTCTGGGGTTTGTCCATTTAGACATTAGTAGGAAGGAGAGGTTCCATAAAGATGAGAAGGATTGATGTGAACTTCTCAAAAGACCACCAGATTAACTTGCCATTCAAACAGCTAAATTCATTAAAGCTCCTTCAGTAAGGAAGAGTACCACTTTGATAGTCTTAACAGTGTCTTAGTGGAGATCACGGGTAGATATTTGTAGGGGTTTGGGTTCTTAGACTTGGGATCAAGCACTGTAAGGCATGTCTCTCAATGCACAGATCTGATTGGCATTGGGTAATTTTCATAATGTAATATTTTTGATTTGGTGTACACAGCAGGGCAAAAATCTTGAAGTGAGTCCTGATCAATAAATAATCATTTGACAAGTGGGCTGTTTGGCCAAGTGTGTAATCTATTGTTCCTAGAGCAGGGCTGTTTGCCCAGTTGAACAAATTCTTTATTCTAATGAATTGGTTTCCAGAAATTTTTTGGAGCCAAAAGTGAAGTTACTTCTTGGTTGACAGCCTTATCTTCCTGGCCAAGAATCTCCTGGAACAAAAAAGAAAGTCATGTTGACACAAGTGGCCTCAGTTCTCAATCTCTATGGTTAAGCTATGTGGATGCAGGTGGTTTCAGTTCTTAAAACTAAATGCAGAGAATGGAAAATGCTATTTTGGATAAAAACATGGGGAAGGCATGAGGATTTGAGAGGAGTCAATCAGAGGGAAAGTAAATTTTAAAGATATTTTAGGTGCATTCAAAGATTTGAAGCTAGTTCAGAACTTTCTCAAATATGAAGCAAGTGTATATGTTTTATCATATACTACAGGGTCTCAATGAGTTGGAATTGACTCGATGGCAGTAGGTTTAGCATTTTATTTCATCAAATCTGAGGCCATCCTTGCCTCAGGAGATTAGTAGTGGAAGCCTTCCATATTCCCATTCAAATGTATAACCATGATGTAGGATGTCATTGTTTTGTGCCTTGTTATTCTTACTTCTGAGGCTGATAATTTACATTTCTCCATGTGATGGGTTTTTTTTTTTTTTGTTGTTGTTGTATGGTTTGTTTGTTTTATCCTATTTTCACCTCAGATGCATAATAGTTTTTAAAATGTGGAGCATCCTACCTTTAAGACAATAATAGGCTTTGATAATCCTAGCATACCATCACTAAGTGGCTGGTCCTTCAGCATAAATTCACCTTCCATGATTTAAGTCAGTTTAATTAGCCTTTTTCCTTACATAGGCTAGTTGAGATAAAAATAAATTCTGAAGATGTGAAGAAAAAAAGTAGGTGGCCTTTACCTGAGTCTTTCTGTAACATCATGGTTACAACATAGGCTCCTGAGTATAAAGGAGTTGGGCTGCAGTTGGGATGCCAGGTGTCATGGATTGAACTGTGTCCCCCCAAAATATCAGTCAGCTTGGATATGCCATGATTCCCAGTATTGTGTGATTGTCTACCATTTTGTCATCTGATGTGATTTTCCTATGTGTTATAAAACCTACCTCTATGATGTTAATGAGGTGGGATTAGAAGCAGTTATGTTAATGAGGCAGGGCTCATTCTACAAGATTGGATTATGTCTTGAGGCAATCTCTTCTGAGATATAAAAGAGAACAGAGAGACAGGGGGGCCTCATATCACCAAAAAAGAGGCACTGGGAACATAGCATGTCCTTTGGACCTGGGGTCCCTGCACTGAGAAGCTCCTTGGCCAAGGGAAAATTGATGACAAGGACCTTCCTCCAGAGTCAACAGAGAGGAAAAGCCTTCCCCTGGAGCTGGTGCCCTGAATCTGGACTTTAAGCCTACTAGATTATAACAGAAGAAATTTCTCTTTGTTAAAGCTATCCATTTGTGGTATTTCTGTTATAGCAGCACTAGATAGCTAAGATACCAGGTTAAAGGGTAAATAGTTTTTGAGTTGCCAAGGGGCCTCTGTTGCAGTCTGGGACAGACAAATAACTTATATTCATGTGGACTTTCAAAATAATAGGTACAGAACACTAAAAAATACATTAAAAGAAGTACTTGATAGTTGATTTGGGGATCTCTTACTCTAATACTACTAATACCTATGTAACATCACTCAGTACCCTTGTTGGTTAGGATTTGGAACTGATATTTCTTAGGTTGCCTAGGTACCTACCACAGGAAGTTAGGACTTGTTCAAACAAATGGTTTGAATGAAGTGAGATCTGAAGAAAAAATTGTGATATTTATCCAAGAGGTATTCCCACTGGAAAAAGTATGTAGGGAGAATAGTTGAAACTTGTATTGCCAGCTTTTTCCAAATTCATAACAGGAAGTATTTTGTGCCTTGGATAATATGCTAAAATTTCAAGCCGTGCTCAGGAAGAAGGCTTCTGCAGCTAGATCCAAACTTCAGTCCACTCCCACCTACTTGCTCACTCAAAGACATAATAGGTAACTTCAACATTGATTTCTTCCTCCCCTGAATAGCACATTCTACTTGTGTCATTTAAAGGAGTACTCCATAATATATCTGACTTTTATCATGGTTATATATTGTCTTTTCCCGTCTCATACAATATTAAGGTCCTTTAAGCCACAGACTTGATGCATTCATAAAAATTTTAGTAGGTGCCAACTCTGTGACAGTTCTGTGATAGTTACTAGGGGAACAAAAAAGAAGACATCATGCCTGTTTTCAAATAGCCTATTAAACATATCTGCATTTTACTCTTTGGTATAAACTCTCAAGCCCTTCACATTTTGATGTACATACCATAAACATCCCGTAAATATATCTAGTCTATAGATCTGGATGGGAGCTTAGTGTTTAAGAACCGGGACTATAAAGTCATCATACTTGAGTTTTAACCATTTCCCTCAAAGTGTATTTAGGAACCACTCTAGAGTTCAGTCCACTTTTTTTATAAGTTTTTATAGATATAAATGAAATAAGGCATATAAAGTTGTTAACACAGCATGTGGCATATGTAGGTGCTCCACAAATGTGAAGTCTTATTATTCATTATAATCTACCCATTGTCATAGAGTCCATTCTGACTCACAGAGACCTGCTAGGACGGAATAGAACTGCCCCATACAGTTTCCAAGGCTGTAAATCTTTACCAAAGCACATTGCCACATCTTTCTCTCAAGGAACCGCTGGTGGTTTCGAACCGCTGACCTTTCAGTTAGCGGTGTCACCAGGGCTCCTTATTATCTACTTTAGAGGTTAGTAAACATTTTCTGTAATGGGCTAGTGTTATGGATTGAATCGTGTCCCCCCAAAATGTAAGCCAATATGGCTAAGCCATGATTTCCAGTATTGTGTGATTGATCACCATTTTTTCATCTGATGTGATTTTCTTATGTGGTGTAAATTCTGCCTCTATGATATTAATGAGGCAGGATTAGAGGCAGTTACGTTAATGAAGCAGGGCTCAACCTACAAGATTAGGTTGTATCTTGAGTTAATCTCTTTTGAGGTATAAAAGAGAGAGGTGAGCGGAAAGAAAGAGGGACCTCATGCCACCAGGAAACAACAGCCAAGAGAACAATGCATCCTTTGGACCCAGAGTCCCTGCACTGAGAAGCTCCTAGACCAGGGAAGATTGATGACAAGGACCTTTCCCTAGAGTCGACAGAGAGAGAAAGCCTTCCCCTGGAGCTGGAACCCTGAATTTGGATTTCTAACTTCCTAGACTGTGAGAGAATGAATTTCTCTCTGTTAAAGCCATCCACTTGTGTTATTTCTATTACAGCAGCACTAGATGACTAAGACAGCCAGGTAGTAAATATTTTCTGCTTTGTGGGCCATATGGTCTCTGGGGCAACTGCTCAACTTTTCCTTTGTAGCACAAAAGCTGTTTTGGACAATATGTAAACAAATGGGTGTGGCTGTGTCCAATTAAAACTTTACAGTAAATGAATACAGGTAACAGGCTGGATATGAGGGATGAGCTGTAGTTTTCCAACCCCTCATCTAGTCCAAATTCCTGAGTTTATAGAAAAGGAAATTAAAACTGTGGCAGAAAAGGAAATTATTCCATATGCCATATCCATGCCTGTCTTGTTAAAGGCATTGCGTTAGTTCCTTCAGCATTTGAGATGCTCATGAGTTTACCTAAAACAGGCTGACATTTCCTGCCAGTCCCCTTGATTTGATACCTAATTCTTTAGTTTATATGAAGAGCGGGATCTAAAGTCTAAGGCCATGAATAATAGCATCCTATGTGTCTCTCAGATGAAATAGGCTTTTATTTCAAAACCTTAAGACTAAGAAAACCAGGTTGTGCCAACTAGATAGAACTGAAATTCAGTTTTCATTGACTGCTTTTCTCAAGGTAGGAGAGTTCAGGCTTTTCCAAATTATTCAGTCGAAATATTTCTGGACATCATTTAAAATTTTATTCCAAATATTCCAGATTTTCTTCTCTTTTGATGTAAACATATTTTGCACCCTTTCTGCTTTAGCTTCAAACGGCAGTGCTGCAATGAAGAAAATAGTCCTTGTGGGAATCATAATAAGAAATATGTAGAAAATAACTTTGCACTTTGGGAGAGGTCCACTCTCAATGCTTCCTCCAGTCTCATATCCATGACAGAATAGTCATGTCTGTATTGGCAATGGAACTTTCATTGTTGTTGTAGCAAACTCCTTTTCCAAGGTTTGTAAGTGGTTTGCAGTCAAAATGGAGTACTGACTTTCTTTGCTATATTATAAGGGCAATCATTGCAGCATGATTTTCTGTCTCTCAACACTCAAGCATGAAAGGAAAGGTCTCAATATGGATGCACTCTGTTGAGATGACTTTTTTTTTTTTCCTGAGTATTTGAAACAATCTTTAAGTTCTACTAAGTGAAAAAGCAAGGTACAGAACAGTGTGTATGAAATGCTACTTTTTTTTTTTAAGGGATATGCGTGTGTACGTGTGTGCCCAGAAAAATTAAGAAACTTGTAAGACTGGTTGCCTCTGAGAAGGAGAACAAAGGAACAACTGCAAAACAAAACAAAAAACAGAACTCTTCTGATTACCCTTTTATAAATTTACAGTTTTACATTGTATGTATGAAAAATCTATCTTAAAATTGTATTTAAAAAATCACAATGCACACCTCAGTGCCTAAGCATTAGCTCAGTACTACCGATCACAACCTTTGGGGAGTGGACCCAGGCTCTTGAAATTTTAAACTACCCGAGTGATTCTGATGATTAGTCATGTTTAGGGACCACCCATCTATAGCACCCACTTGGTTGGTACTTATTGACTTAAAGTGTTTACATGAGAATATAACTTTTTTTTTTAATAATATTTTATTGAGCTTTGAGTCAAAGTTTACACAGCACTTTAGGTTCCCATTTGACAATGTCCACATAAATTGTTCAGTGACGTTAGTTACATTTATCACAATGTGCCAACATTCTCTAATTGTGTTCTATTTACTCCATTTATAGTACTTTAGTTTCCCATCCCCCTTATCTTCTCATCTTTGTTTTTGAGTAATTGTTGACCTTTTGGTCTCACAGAGCCCTGGTGGCACAGTTGTTAAGCATTTGGCTGCTAAGCAAAAGGTTGGCAGTTCAAATCTACCAACTGCTCTTTGGAAACCCTACAGTGCAGGCCTACTCTGTCCTATGGAGTCACTATGACTTGGAATCAACTTGACAGCAAAGGGTTTTTGGTCTCATACAGATGGTTTTTAAGTAGAGCACAAATCTTATGGGTAATATTTTGTGTGCCACTCTGCTATTTGCTAAAAGGTGATCTCATGGGATAGGCTGTGTTCTAGGTTTAAAGAGTGTCTTAGGGAGATAGTCTCAGGAGTCCATTGTTCTCTACTGTTCCAGTTTGTCTGGATTTTTTTTTTTCTTTTCAAGAATTTAACTTCTGCTCTACATTTTTCTCCCATTCTATCTAGGACCATGTATCGTGATCTCAGTCAGAACCATCAGTGATGGTAGCAGTGCACCATCTAGTTCTTCTGGTCTTAAGGTAGATGAGGTCATGGTTCATGTAGACTTGTTTCTTCTCTGAACTTTTGGTTACCTTCTTACTGTTTTGCTCCTGGCAAGTACACACCGGTAATTGTATCTTAGAGGGCTGCTCACAAATGTATCTTAGACGCTACTTACTTCAGCGGGATGCAGGTCATGATTTTTGCAAACTATGTTTTGCCAATTGATTGAGTTGTCCCATGTGACTATGGTCCTAAGCTTTCAAACCCAGAAAACTAATCTTGAAAAATGTTTGGTTGTATCTGAGAAATAGCTGAATTGTGTCTTAATATATGTGCCTGCACCCACACATTTGTATTTACACGTACCGATTTTATAGATACTTCCATTGCTATTCATGAGGTTTTCACTGGCTAATGCTTTTCAGAAGTAGACTGCACCTCAACATAAAGAAAACAAAAATCCTTACAACTGGACCAATGAGCAATATCGTGATAAATGGAGAAAAGATTGAAGTTGTTAAGGATGTCATTTTACTTGGATCCACAATCAACAGCCATGGAAGCAGCAGCCAAGAAATCAAAAGACCCATTGCATTGGGCAAATCTGCTGCAAATGACCTCTTTAAAGTGTTGAAGAGCAAAAATGTCACCTTGAAGACTAAGGTGCTCCTGACCCCAGCCATGGTATTTTCAATTGTATCATATGGATGTGAAAGCTGGACAATGAATAAGGAAAACCGAAGAATTGATGCCTTTGAATTGTAGTGTTGGTGAAGAATATTGAATATACCATGGACTGCCAAAAGAATGAACAAATCTGTCTTGGAGGAAGTACAGCCAGAATGCTCCTTAGAGGCAAGGATGGCGAAACTACATCTTATATACTTTGGACATGTTGTCAGGAGGGATCAGTCCCTGGAGAAGGACATCATGCTTGGCAGAGTACGGGGTCAATGGAAAAGAGGAAGACCCTCATCGAGGTGGATTGACACAGTGGCTGCAACAATGAGCTCAAGCATAACAACGATTGTAAGGATTGTAAGGATGGCTCAGGACTGGGCAGTGTTTCGTTCTGTTGTGCATAGGGTCGCTATGAGTTGGAAACGACTCAACGACACCTAATAACAATGACATAGATACTTCCATCTGTTCTCAGCTATGTATACACCTGTACCTACCCATATACCAATATGCCTATGCTCATCCATATGTGCTCAAATAGTTGCTCTTACTTTGGTTTTACTGTGCTCAAAAGTAACAAGCCTGTATGAACTAAAGCATACTTTCCCCTTCCTCGTCTTCTCCCTAGTAATCACCGATGAAAATTGGTCTCTATATATTTAATTCTTATCTTCTCATAAAAGATGGGTCATGCAATATATGTCCTTAGATGCTTGACTAATTTCACTTAGCATTATGCCCTCCAGATCCACACAAGTTATAATATGTTTCAAGGACTCATCATTGATCTTTATGGTTGCATAGTATTCTGTTGAATGTATGAACTAATTTGCTTATCCATTCATCCGTTGATGGGCACTTCAGTTATTTCCATTTATTCGCTATTGAGAATAAAGAAGCAAGGAACATAGGTGTACATATTTCTGTCCATTCATGTCATTATTTTTAGGTCTCTAAAAAAAAAAAAAGTTTTTTTTTTTTTTTTAGGATACATATAAGTAATTATCAATGTATATTGATTGCATGTTTGATCAATTTCAGGCTGCAGAAGTTGGTCAAAAACAAAAAAAACAATTTTCCATCTTTGGTATTGGTGGTTGGTGCATAACTTTGAATAATAGCTATAATAACTGGTCTTCCTTGTAGGCATATGGATATTATCCTATCACTGACAGCATTGTACTTCAGGACAGACCGCGAAACGTTCTTTTTGACAATGAATGCAATGCTATTCCTCTCCAATTTGTCATTCCTAACATAGTAGGCCATATGATTGTCATATTCAAAATGGCCTTTTTGGGTTTAGTCCATTTCAGCTCACTAATAATGCCTAGGATATCAATCCTTACGCATTCCATTTCGTTTTTGAAGATTTCCCATTTTCCTAGATTCATACTTCGTACGTTTTATGTTACAGTTAATAATGGATATTTGCAGCTGTTTCTTCTCATTTTGAGTAGTGCCACATCAACAAATGAAGGTCCCAAAAGCTTGACTCCATCCATGTCATTAAGGTCAACTCTACTTTGAGGAGGCAGCTCTTCCCCAGTCGTATTTAGAATGCCTTCTAACCTGCAGGGCTCATCTTCCGGCACTATAACAGACAATATTCTGAAGCTAAAAAAAAAAACAAAACAAAACTTTTTTTATTTTTTATTTATAAGGTATTCACTGGCTAATTTTTTTCAGAAGTAGACCACCAGGTCCTTCTTCCTAATTTGTCTCAGTTTGGAAGCTCAGCTGAAACCTGTCCACCAAGGATGACCCTGCTGGTATTCAAATTCTGGTGGCATAATTTCTAGCATCACAGGAATATGCAAGCCACCACAGGACAACAAACTGAGGTAATATATGATCAAGAATTGATGGTGCTGAAGGAAGATGTCCAAGCCACACTGAAGGCATTGGTGAAAAACAAGACTCCAGGAATTGATAGAATACCAACTGAGGTGTTTCAACCAACGAATACAGCACTGGAAGTGGTTACTTGTCTATGCCAAGAAATTTGGAAGACAGCTACCTGGCCAACTGACTCAAAGAGATCCATATTTATGACTATTCCAAAGAAAGGTGATCCAACAGAATACAGAAATTATTGAGAAATATCATTATTATCACACACAACAACATTTTTGGTGAAGATCATTCAAAAGCAGTTGCAGCAGCACATCAACAGAAGACTGTCAGAAATTCAGGCCAGATTCAGAAAAAGATGTGGAATGAGGGATATGATTGCTGATGTCAGATGAATCATGGCTGAAAGCAGAGAATACCAGAAAGATATTTACCTGTGTTTTATTCACTATGCAAAGGCATTTGCCAGTGGAGATCATAACAACTTATGCATAACATTGAGAAGGGAAATTCCAGAACACTTAACTGTGTTCATGAGGAGCCTGTACATAGACAAGGAGACAGTCATTCAAACAGAACAAGGGGCTACAGCATGGTTTAAAGTCAGAAAAGAAGTGAGTCAGGGTTGTATCCTTTCACCATACTTGTTCAATCTGTATTTTGAGCAAAGAATCCAAAAAGCTGGACTGAATGAAGAATGGGACAGCAGGATTGGAGGAAGACTCCTTAACAACTTGCAATATGCAGATGACACAACCTTGCTTGCTGAAAGTGGAAAGGACTTGAAACACTTACTGATGAATATCAAAGACTACAGCCTTCAGTATGGATTACACCCCACGTAAAGAAAACAAAAATCCTCACAACCAGACCAAAAAACAACATAAGTGGAGAAAGGATTGAAGTTGTTAAGTATTTCATATTACTTGGATCCACAATCAACACCCATGGAAGCAGCAGTCAAGAAATCAAATGACACATTGTATTGGGCAAATGTGCTGCAGAAGAGCTCTTTAAAGTGTTAAAAAGCAAAGATGTCACTTTGAGGATCAAGTTGTGCCTGACCCAAGCCATGGTGTTTTTAATTGCCTCATATGCATGTGAAAAGTGGACGATGAATAAGAAAGCTGGAAGAAGAGTTGATGCCTTTGAATTATGATGTTGGTGAAGAATATTGAATATTGCATGGACTGCCAGAAGAACAAAACAAATCTGTCTTGGAAGAAGTACAGCCAGAATGCTCCTTAGAAGTGAGGATGGTGAGACTTCGTCTCATGTACTTGGAAATGTTGTCAGGAGGGACCAGTTCCTAGGGAGGGAAATCATGTTTGGTATAGGGTCATGGAAGAAGAGGAAGACCCTTATTGAGACAGACTGACACAGTGGCTGCAACAATGGACTCAAGCATAACAATGATTATAAGGATGGTACAGCACCAGACAGTGTTTCATTCTATTGTACATAGGGTCGTTATGAGTCAAAACTGAATTGATAGCACCTAACAACAACATGAACAAGGGTATGTACCTAGGAGTGGGAGAAGTTATTTGTTATAGATTGATTTATGTCTTCCACAAATGATATGTTCAAATCCTACTCCCCATATCTATGAATGTGACTTTGTTTGAAAATAGGATCTTTGAAGATATCATAAGTAACTAAGCTAACATGAGGTCATACCAGAATAGAGTGAGTCCTAATCTGATCATATTGGTTTCACTATAAAAGCAAAGAAAAAAAGAGAAGAAAAATGTGTATTAAACAATAGGCAAGGTAAGCACGGTGCTTACTTTGCTTACCAGATCATCTGTTGTGGACAACTTTTTAACCACATCAAAGTCTTATTCTAGGTATGGCTGACATCTATCTCTTTTCCACTCCCACAGCACTGTCTTCTAGAATCAAAGCCTCTTTAACTTTACAGTTCCAAACAGGGACAGATGCTCCAGTAAGCAAGGTCTTACTTGTGCTTACTTACTAATTTGTAGTGAACAATTTCACATGGCTTTCCCCACAAGAAGTAAACTGTCCCTGGACAGACAGTAAAGGACCATGTGATGGTGGAGTTATGCTGTACCTCTGAACTGTGGCAGAGATGGAAATCCAGGACCTGGAACCCAGAGATTTTGGATGTTCAAAGACCAAACTCTTTCTCTATGTTTCACAACAGTCTTGCACTCTACCTATATTTATTACTCCACAGAAGAGAGATTTGAGATTGAAGTGATTTACCAGATTTCACTTACCAAAGGTGATGGTGCAACCTGTATTAGAGTCAAAGTCCTCCTGATCTGGGGGTGACTGAGTGGTTTGCTACCAGAGGGGCACTAGCAGTGTCGTGCCTGAAACATGGCATGTTAGGCAGGCATTTCCAGGGAACTTCCCCACCTTCTGTGGAAAAGGGGACCCTGTAGGAAAAGAGGTAACATCAAGGAGGAAGAAGGTGTTTGGATAGCAGCTCAGATGACTTTTTTAATCAAGATGTGTTCCCATGCAAAAATGGAGCTTTTTGTAATGATAAGACGTGTGAGAGTCAACTTCATCTATGCCAAATGCATTCTGGAAAAACAGCTCAGAATGGTTCAGCTATGTACTATCATGAAATATATAAAAGAGTTGAAATTTTGGCCATGAGGTTTTGAAAACATTAAATATTATCAGTGTATAAACATATCTATATTCTGTAGCAAATTGCAGTAAGTCATTCACTCTTCGCCTTGGTCATCTTCCTTCTAACAGTTTTGGGCATCCACCTAGCATCATTTTCCTTGAGACTAAGGAATTTTCCTTAGCCTTTCTTTTAGTTCATCCAGGTGACCATATCTCTGGGCTTCTGCTTTTCTGAAAACATTTTATTTCACCTTCATTTTTTTTGATGGATATTTTTACAGGATATAGAATTCTAATATGACAACTCTTTTTCTTTCAGTGCCACAAAAATATCATTAACTTGTCAGTTGGCTTTTATGGTTTCTGTTAAAAAATACCAGTCTCATTGGTGTTCCTTTCAAGGTGATGTGTCTCTACTGCCTGTGTTCGCTTAAGATTAGAAAAAAATAGTCTTCATTTTTTTAACAGTTTGAAAATGATGTGTCCACATGCTGTTTTTTTTTTTTTTTTTTGCATTTATCTTGCTCAAGGTTTCCTTGGGTTTTGAATTTGTGAGATAGTGCTTTTCATCTGTTTTGGAAAATTCTCAGGCATCAACCATCCAATAGTGCTTCTATACATTCTCTCTCATTTTCTTCTGAGAATCCAGTTACACTTATGTTGGAACTTTTGACCCATTCCCACGTGTTTATTAAATTCTTTTTTTTTTTTTCTTTTCATTATAGAAGGGTCCTTCTTGTAAGAAGGCAATCTTGAGCATGGGCCTTCCCTTTTGAAAGGGAAAGCTATTAGTCTAGCCATGGTTAGGCACCTAAACATCCAGGGTCTTTTTACCTTTATTCTTGTGACCACAATATCTTTAGAAGATAAAAATCAAGGAAATTTTGTCAAAAGTAGAAAAAACAAGGGAAATGGACAGTGGTGGAGAACATTATGAAAACTGCAGTTCAATTCAGGAGGAACAACATCAGAGTAATTATTGTTTCAGAAATGAAGGACACTCTAAAAGAGAGGAGTACGTATCAACAAAATGTACATTTTCAGAACTGAATGACATGATTCTCAATAAAAGAGCCTAATAAGAGACTGGAAAACATGGATAAGTAAGACTCATACCCAGTGAGATGATTGTGAAATATCAGAATGCATCATTTAAGAGAAGAAGCTGGAAGCTCCTGGAGAGTAATCCACATACGAAGGATTGAGGTTGAGAATGACTTTGAACTTCTCATGATCAACATTGGAAAATAAAAGGTAACAGAATAATTACTTAGCATCTTGGGAAAAGCACCAGAATCTAATTCTGATATTTCAGTGAGTTGTTTTGTTTTCAGGTCCCTTCATTTGTCATGGCAATCATATTTTCAAATGGCAATAGTAAAAGAGATTGACAGAAAAGCCAGACACAAAAATTGTTGTTGTTAGGTGCTGTCGAGTCAGTTCCACCTCATAGCAACCCTATGCACAACAGAACGAAACACTGCCTGGTCCTGCGCCATCCTTACAATCGTTGTTATGCTTGAGCTCATTGTTGCAGCCATTGTGTCAATCCACCTCATTGAGGGTCTTCCTCTTTTCCGCTGACCCTGTACTCTGCCAAGCATGATGTCCTTTT
Source organism: Elephas maximus indicus (assembly GCF_024166365.1). Taxonomy (NCBI): domain Eukaryota; kingdom Metazoa; phylum Chordata; class Mammalia; order Proboscidea; family Elephantidae; genus Elephas; species Elephas maximus. The sequence goes on along the minus strand of NC_064823.1, from coordinate 135,372,256 downwards.
CCAGGGACTGATCCCTCCTGACAACATGTCCAAAGTATGTAAGATGCAGCCTCGCCATCCTTGCCTCTAAGGAGCATTCTGGCTGTACTTCTTCCAAGACAGATTTGTTTGTTCTTTTCGCAGTCCATGGTATATTCAATATTCTTCACCAACACCACAATTCAAAGGCGTCAACTCTTCTTCGGTCTTCCTTATTCATTGTCCAGCTTTCACATGCATATGACGAGATTGAAAATACCATGGCTTGGGTCAGGTGCACTTTAGTCTTCAGGGTGACATCTTTGCTCTTCAACACTTCGAAGAGGTCCTTTGCAGCAGATTTGCCCAATGCAATGTGTCTTTTGGTTTCTTGACTGCTGCTTCCATGGCTGTTGATTGTGGATCCAAGTAAAATGAAATCCTTGACAACACCAATCTTTTCTCCATTTATCATGATGTTGCTTATTGGTCCAGTTGTGAGGATTTTTGTTTTCTTTATGTTGAGGTGTAATCCGTACCGAAGGCTGTGGTCTTTGATCTTCATTAGTAAGTGCTTCAAGTCCTCTTCACTTTCAGCAAGCAAGGTTGTGTCATCTGCATAATGCAGTTTGTTAATGAGTCTTCCTCCAATTTTGATGCCCCGTTCTTCTTCATGTAGTCCAGCTTCTCATATTATTTGTTCAGCATACAGATTAAATAGGTATGGTGAAAGAATTAAGAAAGCTCATGCAGTCAGGATTCACATTTTGTAGAATCCTGTGATATTCTCCAGAACAGATAGAGGTAAAAATACCTTCAGCCAAAATCTCACTAGTGTTTGTAGAGTTGTCGATGATACTGGCTGAGTGAGTGCGGTCTCATCATATTTTCTGGAAGAATCATGCTTTGTTAATGTTGTTGTTGTTAGGTGCCATTGAGTTAGTTCCAACTCATAGAGACCCTATGTAAAACAAAAGGAAACATTGCCTGGTCCTGTACCATCCTCACAGTCATTGTTATGCTTGAGTCCATCATTGCAACCACTGTGTCAAACCCTCTCACTGAGGGCTTCCTCTTTTTTGCTGACCCTCTACTTTACCAAGCATGATGTCCTTCTTCAGGGACTGATCCCTTCTGATAACATGTCCAAAGTATGTGAGACGAAGTCTCAACATCCTTGTTCCTAAGGAGCATTCTGGTTGTACTTCTTCTCAAACAAATCTGTTCATTCCTTTGGCAGTCCAAGGTATATTCAGTATTCAACACCATAATTCAATGACATCAATTCTTCTTCAGTTTTCTTTATTCATTGTCTAGCTTTCACATGCATATGAGGCAATTGAAAACTCCGTGGCTTGGATCAGGCACACCTTGGTCCTTAAAGTGACATCTTCACTTTTTAACACTTTAAAGGGGTCCTTTGCAGCAGATTTACCCATTGCAATGCGTCTTTTGATTTCTTGACTGCTGCTTCCATGGGTTTTGATTGTGGATTCAAGTAAAGTGAAATTCTTGGTAACTACAAACTTTACTTCATTTATCATGATGATTCTTATTGATCCATTTGTGAGGATATTCTTTTTCTTTATGTTGAGGTGTAGTCCACACTGAAGGTTGCAGTCTTTGGTCTTCATCAATAAGTGCTTCAAGTCCTTTTTACTTTCAGCAAGCAAGGCTGTGTCATCTGCATAACACAGGTTGTTAATTAGTCTTTCTAAAATGCTGATGCTGCATTCTTCTTCATATAGTCCAGCTTCTTGGATTATTTGTTCAGCATACAGGTTGTATAAGTATGGTGAAAGGATTTGACCGTGACTCACACCTTTTCTGATTTTAACCATGCAGTATCCCCTTGTTCTTTTGAATGACTGCCTCTTGATCTGTGTACAGGTTCCTCATGAGCACAATTAAGTGTTCTGGAATTCCCATTCCTCACAATGTTATCCATAACTTGTTACGATCCACACAGTCAAATGGCTTTGCACAGTCAAGAAAACACAGGTAAACATCTTTCTGGTATCCTCTGCTTTCAGCCAGGATCCATCTGACATCAGCAACAATAGACCTGGTTCCAAGTCCTCTTCTGAATCCAGTTTGAATTTCTGGCAGTTCCATGTATATATACTGCTGCAACTGCTTTTGAATGATCTTCAGCAAAATTTTAACTTGTGTGTGGTATTAATGATATTGTTTGATAATTGCTGCATTCTGTTGGATCACATTTCTTTGGACTAGGCATACATATGGATTTTTTCCAGTCAGTGGGCCAGGCAGCTGTTTTCCAAATTTCTTGACCGAGACGAGTGAGCACTTCCAGCGCTGCATCCATTTGTTGAAACTTCTTAATTGTTATTCCGTCAGTTCCTGGAACCTTGTTTTTCACCAGTACCCTCAGTGAGGCTTAGACCTCTTCTTTCAGCACCATCGATTCCTAATCATATGCTACCTATTGAAATGGCTGAACATCCACCAATTCTTTTTGGTATAGTGACTGTTTCCTTCCATCTTCTTTTGAAGTTTTCTGTGTTATTCAATATTTTCCCTGTAGAATCTTTCACTATTGCAACTCTGGGCCTGAAGTGTTTCCTCAGTTCTTTCAGATTGAGAAATGTCGCACATGTTCTTCCCTTTTGGTTTTCTAACTCCAGGTTTTTGCACACATCATTATAATAGCTTGTGTTCTTGTGGCACTCTTTGAAAATCTTCTGTTCAGCTCTTTTACTTCATTATTTCTTCTGTTTGCTTTAGCTTCTCGACATTCAAGAGCAAGTTTCAGAGTCTCTCCTGACATCCATTTAGGTCTCTTCTTTCTTTCCTGTCTTTTTAATGACCTCTTGCTTTCTTCATGTATGATGTCATTCCACAACTCATCTGGTCTTTGGAGGTTAGTGTTCAACATATCAAATCTACCCTTGAGATAGTCTCTAAATTCAGATGGGATATACTCAAAGTCGTATTTTGGCTCTTGTGGCCTTGTTCTAATTTTCTTCAGCTTCACCTTGAACTTGCATATGAGGAATTGAGGGTCTGTGCTGCAGTCAGCCCCTGGCCTTGTTCTGACTGATTATATTGAGGTTTTCCCTCATGTCTTTCCACAGATGTAGTCAGTTGGATTCCTGTGTATTCCATCTGGTAAGGTCCACTGTATAGTCACAATTTATGTTGTTAAAAAAAAAAGGTATTTCAATGAAGAACTTGTTGGTCTTGCAAAATCCTATCATACGATCTCTGGCATTGTTTCTACTGTTGTTGTTAGCTTCCATCGAGTCAGTTCAGACTCATAGTGACCCCACGTACAACAGAATGAAGCACCACCTGGTCCTGCACCATCCTCACTATCATTGTTATACTTGAGCCCATTGTTGCAGCCACTGTATCAATCTATCTCACTGAGGGACTTCCTCTTTTTGCTGATCCTCTGCTTTACCAAGCATGATGTCCTTCCCCAGGGATTGATCCCTCCTGATATCATGTCCAAAATATGTGAGATGTAGTCTCGCCATCCTTGCTTCCAAGGAGCATTCTGGTTGTAGTTCTTCCAAGGGAGGTCTGCATTCTTTTATCAGTACATTGTATATTCAGTACTCTTTGCCAGCACCACAGTACCAAGGCTGTATCTTCCAACTACTGAGCCTTCTTCTTTGTTTCCCACTTTCGCATTCCAATCACCACTAATTGTCAATGATTTCATGCTCGAGCAATCTATCCATAGTTCCAGACTAATGAACCTGAGGTAATTCTGATTTGTTTAAGAGACTGGCTTCTTTGGTTCAGGTTAACTTTATCAATCTCAGAGTTAGGAAACTTAAAATTTAATTACCACTTCCAATAGAGTAAACTCAGTCACAAATGAACTTTCTCTTTCATCACCCTCAGCTCCCTTGAACTAATGCAGGCTACTTCAAATGCATTCCAGAATTCATTATTGGGAACCAGGACATGAGTTAATTTGCCATATATCTCCACGAGTCATGCTAACAAGTCCTTTGACCAGCTGTGAGGTTAATCTGGCCATCTGCCAGGCCTCCCAGTTTTCTAGAAATTTGTGTTGTAGAATCAGAATGGAATTTTCCAGGTATCTTCAGGAACCAACTTAACAAATCTTCAAACCAGCTCTAGGGTTAATAAAGCCATTCACCTTTCACCCGTGTTAAGGATCCTTGCAGTTTTAGCCTCTCAGTCTTAAATTTTTCCCTTAAATGACTTTTACATCACCAAAGGAAGGATAAATATAATCACAGCTTGCTATTTTTACATGTATTTGAAATTTACAAATAATATGCTATAAAAAAAAAAAATATGCTATACAGTGTATGAAACATCTTATATATAATGCATACAACTGTGTTTTATTGTGCTATTATACTATTTTATAATGTTTTTCCCATACAAAATCTTGATTTTTACATTTTTGTATTTTATCACTGACTCGTTCTGGGTTTGCTTTAAAATTTCTAAAATTATAATGTTCTTCTGTAAAAGTTTTGTTTCTGTTATTTTTCATCTGGCTAAATATTCTCCATGCATGCTTCATTAGGTAGTGGTCAGAGTTTAATTTCTTATTCAGTCTAATTCACATTAATTACAAACTCATAATTACATCACATTCCAAATTTTCCTAATTCAAAATGAAAACCATTGAGCCACAAATTATATTGGTATGTAGTTTTATATATAGAACTTTCCAAATAGTAACTTTATTTTCTATGTACCATTTTAATTTTCAAACACAATGGGAATAAACCAAAACAAAACAAAAACAAACCCATTGCTGTCAAGTTGATTCTGACTCATAGTGACCCTATAGGACAGAGTAGAACTGCCTGGTTGTGCAATGGTTAAGCATTTGATCACTAACCAATAGGTCAGCAGTTTGAATCCACCAACCACTCCTTGGAAACCCTATGGAGCAGTTCTACTCTGTCCTATAGGGTTGCTATGAGTGGACATTGACTCAATGGTAACGGGTTAATGATGTTAATGACGCAGAATTAGAGAGAGTTATGTTAATGAGGCAGGACAGAAGCTATAGTATTAGGTTGTATCTTGAGTCAATCGCTTATGAGACATAAATGAGAGAAGCGAGCAGAGAGGAGAGGGACCTCCTACCACCAAGACAGAAGAGCCAGGAGTGGAGCTTTTCCTTGAACCTGGGGTCCCTGAGCTGAGAAATTCCTAGACCCAGATGAAGATTGATGACAACACCTTCCCGTGGAGTTAACATAGAGAGAAAGCCTTCCCCTGGAGCCAGCACCCTGAATTCAGACCTCTAGTCTTCTAGGTTGTGAGAGTATGAATTTCTGTTTGTTAAAGCCATCTGCTTGTGTTATTTCTGTTATAGCAACACTGGATAACTAAGACAACTGGTAACCAAAAAATTGGTGGTTCAAGTTCACCCAGAGATACCTCAAAAGAAAGGTCTGCAGATCTTCTTCCAAAACATCAGCCATTGAAAGTCCTATGAAGCACAGTTCTACTCTGACAGCCATGGAGTCTGTGAAAACCCTTTGGATCACAATGGTTTGATTCACAACTGATCATGGGGATAGTGAAAGTCTGGGCAGTGTTTCATTCTGTTAGCATGGGGCCATGAATGCAGTTGTCATGAGTCAGTGGGGGGTGGGGAGGGGAGAGGTAATTCCATGGCAGCTAACAACAACAGCATTCTATATACATAGTCCAGGAACACAGGAGCTTTCTCCCAACTACATTCATAATGAGGCAAAAACACATCTGAAAAGATTCTAAATCAATAGTTAATTACCTTTTCATTATTTATTCTTTAGGGTTAGATGCCTAGGTAATAATGCTTATTAATCCACCTTGAGGCTCAAGGTTCTTTTGCCACAAATTAATCTTTATCCTCCTGGACGCTCTCTTGGTCTTCAGAGATCTTTGAACTCTCATTTCAGGCCACGCACCAAGAATGGTGTACCAAATATGAAACTTCACCCCCAATTTCTGTCTAAGCTGCCTTTAAACATTTAATGACTTTTCCCCAAAATGTGAGGATTAGGGTAAGGCTGATTATGAAAGACAGGGTGCTGTAGCTTCCTGCAGCCACAGAAGTAGACAGAGTTGGTAGCTTTAATGTCAGATGGTGGTTTTTTTTGCAGCTGAGAGAGGTAACAAAGTGAGGGAAGAACCATCTGCCTGGGAGACCTCCCATGCATACTCTGCTTTTTGCAAAATGGAGTGGGAGAGAGAACATACCAAAGTGTCTCTGAGATAATGACCAAAGTGTTACATATTCTCTCTCCTGAAGCTGTTTTAAGGCACTACGAATATTAATGAATTTTTGATATGCTACATGATCTAAAAGGCACAAACTATGCTATTGATTCTGGGTAATAAATAGTATCAACCTGAATTTTAAATAATTTTTAAATTGTATTATTTAGAACGAGGATTTCAGACTGGATGTAAGCCAGAGAAGTAAATTTATTGAGTGGTTGTTTTTAGGTGCCATCCAATAGATTTCTACTTGTAGAGACCCTCTGTGATAGAGTAAAACTGCCTCATAGGGTCTCCTAGGTTGTGATCTTTTCCCCTGCACAGCAACTGGGTGGATTCAAACTGCCAACCTTTCAGTTAAAAGCCGAGCACTTAACCATTGATTGTGCCACCAAAGCTCCTTTATTTAGGGATAGCGGTGGTCGTATTGTTAAGCAGGAAAAGATTAAATGTTATTTTATCTGTCTTTTTGCTTAATATATGGTAACATCCACCCTTTAAGAAAAAAAAAAATCTTATTTAGTAGATGTAAGAAATCCATAAAATTTTGCATTTGGTGAAGATTTTCATTACTATTTTTAAAGATTCTTCCTAGTAATGTTTCTGGCAGATTACTCCATATTCGGCATATGGGCCACAGGAGTAAAAAAAAAAATTAGTCACTGATAATGCTGAAAGGAAAACTAAAAGTACTCTTTGCATTTCTTAATCAACAATAAAAGTATTGGTGAAATGAAAAAGACTCAGTGACCATCTTTATTTACAGCCTGGAAATACAGGTTTCCGAAATTCTACTTCACTCGCTATTTGACTAAAAACTTGGCTTGATATAAGCCTATATGTCGTCATTGGGCTTTGCTGGGGAATAAGTGTTTGGGTCACTCTGTTCTCTTTACATGACACAATGGTGCCTCTTGAAAGGAAGGAACTATTGCTAACATTTCTCGGAAGGGTTCTCTCAGCCACTTCCCGTGTCATTACTTGCAATCCTCATAATCCTCTGAGGTAGGTATTACTATTGTCAACATTATAGTCCAAGAAATTGAGGCTCAGGAAGGCTAAGTGAATTGCACAGGGTCACGCAGCTCATGATGTTGGAGCTGGGGCTTGAACAGAAAAGAGTTTGTCCTTATATTTTCAGGTTCCCAGAAAGCCTTTTGAGTCATTTAAGACCTAATTTGCCAAGGCAGAGACACAAGCATTCAAAGTCTGTAAGTGGGAGGGGTCTCCCTGCCTCTTATCAGGATACGTGGGTTCTAGATTCTTTATACCACTGATACACTGAGATCAAATAATGTGTTTCATCAACTGTCCGAGGAGGTTGCAAAAGCCCTACATGCTTTGTAGAATTGCTATAAGGTATGAGGATCAAAAGAGAAAATTTATATGAAAGTGCTTTGTGAGGTGTAGGGACAAATAGATATGGGCACCCTTAGTATTGTCATTCCTGGGCTTTTCTGGGAAGGGTTGAATGAAGAAGGTATCACATATTCTCATATGGATTTGGTATTTTTCTGAAAAGTGGAACATACTGATTTGAGATTCACTGGGTTCTAAAACAGGTATCAGCACCTTGTTAGCTACCTGTTGTCCATCGTTGAAGTCTAAGTCAGCAGGTACCACAGGCAAACTAAGTTGCTACTCCCTGAGGTGTCCCTGTGTCAAGAGTGAAACAAAGGTAAGAAAACCAATTGTTTTTTTACATATTTAACTGGGTATTTCTCAAGGAAAGGCTACAAAGACAAGTTTTAAATTTCAAATGGTTACAAGAACAGGAGCAAAAATAGCAAACATTTATTAAATTCTTACTGTGTGGTAGTTAGTGTGCTAAGGGATTTTTATACACTTATTCTCTAATATCCTAAAACAACTCTATGTAGTATATACTATTACTATCACTACGGTATTAAAGAAAGGAAGCCAAAAACTTAAAAGCATTAGATGACTTTTCCAGAGCCCCAGTGTTAATAAGTGATAGAACCCAAACTGAGATCTGCCTGACTCAAAGCCTGCAGGTTCAGTAGTTAGGGAATATTTACATGTAATTAATTAATTTATCTATGAGACAAACGCATAGTGAGTGTTTACTATTTGTCTGGAATTGTGCTATTGAGGAGAGTTTGTCTATTTGGTGTCCAAAAGTAATTATAATACAGAGTAGTAAGTACTACTGCAGAAACAACTAAATTCTGAGACACTTCTATCAGTCAGGTTCAAGCAGCTAAACAACATATATACCCCCATGCATATGTCGGTTTGTCATACAGTGGCGGCTTGCGTGTTACTGTGATGCTGGAAGTTATGCCACGAGTATTCAAATATCAGCAGGGTCACCCATGGTGGACAGGTTTCAGCTGAGCTTCCAGACTAAAACATGCTTGAAAGAAGGGTCTGGCAGTCTACTTCCAAAAAAAAAAAAAAAAATTAGCCAGTAGAAACTTTACAAATAGCAGCAGAACATTGTCTGATATAGTGCCAGAAGATGAGCCCCTTAGGTTGGAAGGTACTCAAAAGATGACTGGGGAAGAGCTGCCGCCTCAAAGTTGAGTTGACCTTAAAGGTGTGGATGGAGTCAAGCTTTCAGGACCTTCATCTGCTGATTTGGCATGACTCAAAATGAGAAGAAACAGCTGCAAATATCCATTAATAATCAGAACATGGAATTTACTGAGTATGAATCTGGGAAAATTGGAAATCATCAAAAATGAAATGGAACACATGAACATCAATATCTTGGGTATTAGTAAGCTGAAAGGGACTAGTGTTGACCATTTTGTATCAGACAATCATCATATGGTCTACCATGCTGGGAATGACAAATTGAAGAGGAATAACGTTGCATTCATCATCAAAAAGAACATTTCAAAACCTATCCTGAAGCACAACACTGTCAGTGGTAGGGTAATAGCCACAAGCCTACAAGGATAACCAGTTAATATGACATTATTCAAATTTTTGCACCAACCACTGAGGCCAAAGATGGAGAGATCAGAGATTTTTACTAACTTCTAAAGTCTGAGATTGATCAAGTATGCAACCAAGATGCATTGATAATTACTGGCAATTGGAATGCAAAAGTTGGAAACAATAAAGGATTGGTAGTTGGAAAATATAGCCTTGGTGATATTAACAATGCCAGTGATTGAATGACAGAATTTTGCAAGACCAATGACTTCTTCATGGCAAATATCTTTTTTCAACAATATAAATGATAACTATACACATGGACCTTGTGAGGTGAAATACGCACGAATCAAATTGACTGTATTTCTGGAAAGAGACAATGGAAAAGGTCAATATCATCAGTCAGAACAAGGCCAGGGGCCGACTGCAGAAGAGATCATCGATTGCTCCTATGCAAGTTCAAGTTGAAGCTGAAGGAAATTAGAACAAGTCCATGAGAGCCAAAACAACTTTGATTGTGTCCCACCTGAATTTAGAGAGCACCTCAAGGGGAGATTTGATGCATTGAACACTAATGACTGAAGACCAGACAAGTTGTAGAATGACATCAAGGACATCATACGTGAAGAAACCAAGAGGTCATTAAAAAGACAGGAAAGAAAGAAAAGAACAAAATGGATGTTAGAAGAGACTCTGAAGCTTGCTCTTGAACATAGAGTAGCTAAAGTGAATGTGAAGTAAAAGAGCTGAACAGAAGATTTCAAAGGGCAGCTTGGGAAGACAAAGTAAAATATTGTAACGACAACTGCAAAGACCTGCAGTTAGAAAGCCAAAAGTAAAGAACATGCCTGGCATTTCTCAAGCTGAAGAACTGAAGAAAAAGTTCAGCTCTCCAGTTGCAATATTGTAGAATTCTATGTGATAATGCTGAATGACACTTGAGGCATGGAAAGAAGATGAAAAGAATACACAGTTACTGTACCAAAAAGAATTGGTCGAGGTTTAACCACTTCAAGAGATAGCGTATGATCAAGAACCAACAGTACTGAAGGGAAAGTCCAAGCTGCACTGAAAGTATTGGCAAAAAACAAGGCTCCAGGATTTGACAGAATACCAGATGAGATGTTTCAACAAACTGGTGTAGCACTGAAAGTGCTCACTCATCTATGCCAGGAAATTTTGAAGACAGCAATCTGGCCAACAAACTAGAAGAGATACACATTTATGCCTTTTCCAAAGAAAGGTGATCCAACCGAAAGCGGCAATTATCGAACAATATCATTAATATTTCACCCACAAGTCAAATTTTGCTGAAGATCATTCAAAAGCAGCTGCAGCAGTACATCAACAGGGAACTGCAGGAACTGAAGCCAGATTCAGAAGAGGATGTGGAACCATTGAAGTCACCGCTGATGTCAGATGGATCCTGGTCGAAAGCACAGAATACCAGAAAGAGGTTTATCTGTGTTTTATTGACTATGCAAAGGCATTAGACTGTGTGAATCGTAACAAATTATGGATAACATTGCAAAGAATGGGAATTCCAGAACAGTTAACTGTAATCATGAGGAACCTGTGCATAGACCAAGAAACAGTCTTTTGGACAAAAGAAGGGAATACTGCATGTTTAAAGTCAGGAAATGTGTGTGTCAGGTTGTGCCCTTTCACCATACTTATTCGATCTGTATGATGAGCAAATAATCTGAGAAACTGGCTTATATGAAGAAAAATGAGGCATCAGTATTACAGGAAGACTCGTTAATAACCTGCACTATGCAGATAACACATCTTTGCTTGCTGAAAGTGAAAAGGACTTGACACACTGATGAAGATCAAGGACGATAGCCTTCAGTATCGATTACACCTCAACACAAAGAAAACAAAAATCCTCACAACTGGACCAATAAGCAACATCATGATAAACAGAGAAAAGACTGAAATTGTCAATGATTTCATTTTACTTGGATCCACGATGAATGCCCATGGAAGCAGCAATCAAGAAATCAAATGATGTATTGCATTGGACAAATCTGCTGCAAAAGACATCTTTAAAGTATTAGAAAGCACAGATGTCACTTTAAGGAGTAAGATGATCCTGACCCAAAACATGGCATTTTCAATCACTTCATATGCATGTGAAAGGGGGACAATGAATAAAGAAGACTCCAAAAGAATTGATGCCTTTGAACTATGGTGTTGGTGAAGAACATTGAATATACCATGGACTGCCAGGAGGAGGAACAAATCTATCTTGAAATAAGTACAGCCAAGTGCTCATAGAGGCAAAGAATGCAAGACTTTGTCTCACATACTCTGGACATGTTATCAGGAGGGACCAGTACCTAGAGAAGGACATCATGCTTGGTAAAGTAGAGTGTCAGTGAAAGAGAGGTAGATCCTCAATAAGACGGATGGACACAGTGGCTGCTGAAATATAACAATGATTTTGAGGATGGAGCAGAACAGGGCAGTGTTTCGTTCTGTTACACATAGCATTGCTATGAGTTGGAACTGAATTGACAGCACCTAACAACATTTTTTGAACAACATATATATATATATGTATACCCAGTAACCAAACCAAACCCAGTGCCGTCGAGTCAATTCCGACTCATAGCGACCCTATAGGACAGAGTAGAACTGCCCCATAGAGTTTCCAAGGAGCGCCTGGCAGATTCGAACTGCTAACCTCTTGGTTAGCAGCCTTAGCACTTAACCGCTACGCCACCAGGGTTTCCATATATATGTATATGTAAATATTTACATATGTATATGTAAATATATATATAAAATATGTATTTTATACATATATTTTATATATATACATATATTTTATATTTTATGTATTTTATTTTATAAAATATATGTATAATATTTTATACATATATTTTATATATACATATATTTTATATATATATTTTATATTTTATTTAATATATATAAAATATTTATTTTATACATATGTAAATATTTACATATGTATATGTAAATATATATATAAAATATTTATTTTATACATATATTTTATATATACATATATTTTATATTTTATGTATTTTATTTTATAAAATATATGTATATTTTATACATATATTTTATATATACATATATTTTATATATACATATATTTTATATATATATTTTATATTTTATTTTATAAAATATATATATAAAATATTTATTTTATACATATGTAAATATTTACATATACATATGTAAATATTTCCATATACATATATATGGAAACCCTGGTGGCGTAGCGGTTAAGTGCTAAGGCTGCTAACCAAGAGGTTAGCAGTTCAAATCTGCCAGGCGCTCCTTGGAAACTCTATGGGGCAGTTCTACTCTGTGAGTCAGAATCGACTTGGCTGCGGTGGGTTTGGGTTTGGGATATATACATAACGTATAATGTATTAAAAAAATTATTTTTTTATATAAACTATATAAACTGTTCAACATTATAGCAATATCATAGCACATATATTTTATTTTTTTTATATTTTGTTTTTTATTTTATTTGTTTTATATGTCTGTATGTATATATATACATGTCTGTATGGAGTCCTGGTAGTGCAACAATCAAGTAAGTGGCTGCTAACCAAAAGGTCGGCAGTTTGAACCTATCCAGTGGCTCCAAAGGAGGACCTGGCAATCTGTTTCCATAAAGATTACAGCCTAAAAAACTCTATGGGGCAGTTCTACTCTATTACGTGGAGTTGCTATGAGTCGTAATTGATTTGACAACACCCAACAACAAAGTGTGTGTGTGTGTGTGTGTGTGTGTGTGTGTGTATATATATACATATATATACACATATATACACACTTATATATGTCTCTAGATGGCAGGAACAGTTTGTCCTTGACTGCTAATCTAAAGGTTGGGCTTTTGAACACATCAAGTGGTACCACAGGAGAAAAAGAGGCCTGGCAATCTGTTTCCATCAAGACAACAGCCAAGAAAACCCTATAGAGTAGTTCTACTCAGTAACACATGGGTCGCCATGAGTTGGAATTGACTCTATGGCAACAAACAACAACAACATATGTATGTGGTGTTGGTAGTATGGCGATTGTTGTGATCCACTGTGTTATTTGATCCGTAAGACAGATACAGAAGACATTACTATTTCCTTTTAACAGAAGTGGAAATAAGATCTAGAAATATTAATTAAGTAATATGCCTATGATCACAAATCTACTATTTGGTAGGTAGACATGAAAGTTTTAACCCAGGTATTCTGACCCCTAAGACAGAAATAGTTAAACTGTATAAAGTTTACTCAATAATGTGGCTTGAGGTAGTTAGTAAGGTAAATGGCTAACTGGTAGAGGTCTAGGTCTAATGGAGAGAGGAAGCCTTATGACTCCTAATGACATATTAAAATAAAAAAAAATATATATATTATGTTGTTGTTGTCAGGTGCTATCAAGTTGGTTCCAACTCATAGTACTGTATGTACAATAGAACAAAACACTGTCCGGTCCTGCATCATCCTCACAATTGTTGTTATGCTTGAGCTCATTGTATTAGCCACTGTCTCAGTCCATCTTGTTGAGGGTCTTCCTCTTTTTTACTGACCCTCTACTTTACCAAGCATGATGTCCTTCTCCAGGGACTGCTGCCTCCTGAAAACATGCCCAAAGTATGGAAGACAAAGTCTTGCCATCCTTGCTTCTAAGGAGCATCCTGGTTGTACTTCTTCCAAGACAGATTTGTTTGTTCTTTTGGCAGTCCATGGTATGTTCAATATTCTTCACCACTACCACAATTCAAAGGTGTCGACTCTTTTGGAATCTTCCTTATTCATTGTCCAGCTTTCACATGCATATGAAGCTGCTGAAAACACCATGGCTTGGGTCTTCAAGGTGGCATCTTTGCTTTTTAATACTTTAAAGAGGTTTTTTACAGAGATGGGTCCTTCGATTTCTTGACTGCTACTTCCATGGATGTTGACTGTGTATCCAAGTAAAATGAAATTCTTGACAATTTCAATCTTTTCTCCATTTATCATAATATTGCTTTTTGGTCCAGTTGTGAGGACTTCTGTTTTCTTTATGTTGAGGTGTAATCCATACTGATGACTGTGGTCTTTAATCTTCATCAGTAAGTGCTTCAAGTCCTCTTCACTTTCAGCAAGCAGGGTTGTGTCATCTGCATACAACAGGTTGTTAAGTAGTCTTCCTCCATTCCTAATGTCCCATTCTTCTTCATATAGTCCAGTTTCTTGGGTTATTTGCTCAGCATATAGATTGAATAAGTTTGGTGAAAGCATACAACCCTGACACACACCTTTTCTGACTTTGAACCATGCAGTATCCCCTTGCTCTGTTTGCATATATAATGTATACAAAAAAAAAAAAAAGACATAATCCATTCCCGCAAGTCCATCTGGACTCATAGCCACCCTTCAGGACAGAGTAGAACTGCCCCATATGGTTTCCAAGGGGTGGATGATAGCTTTGAACTGCAGACCTTTTGGTTAGAACCCAAGCTCTTAACCACTATGTCACCAGTGCTCCATATAATATGTGGAGTGTATGTGTATCTATCTATATTTTTAATGGCATTAGTGGTTCAGCTATAAAATTCTTGCCTTCTATGTGGATGCCTAGATTGAATTCTTCGTCTATGCACCTCATGCACAGCCACTACCTGTCAGTGTAGTTGTGTGTGTTTTTTTAATAAAGATGAACAGGTGTCCCCACAGTGTCTAGACTAAGATGAACTAGAAACAAACTCCTGACAATCTACTTCTAAAAATCGGCCAAAGAAAATCCTATGGATCACAGCAGTCTGATCTGCAACTGATCCTGGGGATGGTGCAGGACCAGGTAGAATTTCATTCCTTCATGTATGGGGTTGCCATGAATAGAGAACTGACTCAACAGCATCTAACGACAATAACAACAATCTATATATTATCTCTTCTCATCCTCTACATATATATATATATATATATATATATATATATATATATATATATATATATATATATAGTTGTTGTGATATCCAAGTTTCTCAACTGTCTATAGATGGACTTGTTCCACCTCTGTCTCTATATCAAGCTATAGCTATATCTTGGAAACATTCCTTAACCTCTCTAAGCCTCAATGTTTTCACATGCTTATTGTAAAGATCTATATAAGGATTTAGAATACCTAGCACAATGCCTAGAACCTGGTCGACAATGCATGGTAGCTGTCAGTTTTAACAACAGCATTATCAGAAACAGTGCCTGTAACCATCACAGTTGCACAGTGGTGGAAACTAGTAGAAGAAGCGTCTAAGTAGGAAGCTATGGAGGGGCTAGAAGTGAAGGGGCCAGTAGGCTTTATATCTGCCATGGGATATGGAGCCACGGCCCAGCATAGTCATCCTTGGGTGTCCTCTCTGAAATGCCACCTCAAGCTTCTCTCCTTTCCTAAATTATTTTCTTCAAAGCCCAGTTCTAAATCATCTATTTCTTGAAGCCTTCTGTGATGAATTACAATTCTTTTTGGTACCATTTATTTAGTCCCAAGAAAATGCTGTCTTGTTTCATGCTGTCTTCCAGGTGATGGTTAAGCAGAGGTGGAAAAAAGTGCCACAAGTCCTTGCTTCTTTCATGAAGCTTACAATCCAATAATCTTAAAAGTATGTATCTTTCTTTGCCAACCTGAACTCCCATACTCCACTCTGATTTTGACTAATTCCTACTTATGGTTTAGAAATCATTTTAAGAGCAATTTTTCCACAAAACTTTCCTTGATGTTTTATTCCCCCTCTCCTATTTTTAGTTAGGTGTTATGATGGTCTTTTTGACATGTCAGCTCAGCTAGGCTTGTCCCAGTCATTCAATTAAGCATTAACAGACATGTTGATGCAAAGGTATTTTATAGATGTGATTAAAATTCACAAGACGTTGACTTTAAATAAGGAAGATTATCTTAAATGATCTGGGTGGGCCTGATCCAATCAGTTGAAAGACTTTAAGAACAGAGCTGAGGCTTCCCTTACGAAGAAGAAATTCCATCTATGGACAGCATCTTCAGCTTGTGCCTGAGAGTTCCAGGCTAACTTTTCTGAGAGTCTGCTCTATGAATTTTGAATTTGCCCAGTCCCCACCATAAAAAAAAAGCATAAAATACAAAACAATTCCTTACAACAAATCTCTTTGTTATAGACTAATTTTTTTTTTTTTAAATATATTTAACTGGGTATTTCTCAAGCAAAGACTATACGGTGTAATTTATAGAGAAGGAAAGGCAACAGGCTTGGTTTGGTAACCCGTGATTTGATTCTACAACTCTAACTCATTGCTACGGCACTACTAACAGCAACAAAACAAAATTCCTTGAGCCTTTGTATGAACTAGGCATTCTTCAAGGTGTTTTACATCACACACTGACCCTCCAGATGAGTCTATTATCCCCATTTTATAGGCTAGAAAACAAACGCAGAGAGAAATTAAATAAACTGTCCAAGGACACACAGATTTTAAGTCTCCAAATAAGGATTCCAATGCAGTCAGTTGTACTTCTTTCCCCCAACCCACTGAAGCCTGTCCCAGAAGGCACAATTTTCCCTGAAGGTAAGCCCCGTGTATTAATAGATAAATGATATTTTCTCTGCACCTTTGCATTCTGTTTTCAAGAACTAAAATTCAGCTGCATGTGCACAGAAGAAAAACACAGTCATTTTGTACAGCTTGGACGCCTGCATTTTAACCTTTGGCCTCAGGTAGGTAAAATGGCTGCGTGAATTTACTGGTAACAACTTATACTGGTGATTCAGAGGGAACATGGTAATGTTTTTCAAGAAGATAAAAATTGGAACTTGCAATAATTTATCAAGGGTATTTTTCAAAGCTCCAAGAAGTTTTTTTATGTGTTTTTCACAGTGGTTGGCAAAAACAAGGACAGTTTGTCTCTAATGCGCTCATTTCAAGACACCCTAATTTGTGAGATAGCAGATAGAACTTTCACTTGAGTGTATTACACTGACATCCATAAATGCCAAAGGAATAGGTGAAAAAAAGGTATACGTATGTACAAAACAAAGTTTTCTGAAAACGGAAATGGATCTATTTTGGGATTCTGTAGTAAAGCCAGCTGCCTTAATAAGATGCAGAGAAACAGTTGGAGTTGGAAAAGTGAAAGGTAATACTTCTGTAAGATTTCAGCAAGTTTGATCAGGCCTTCATACTCTAGTGGTAGTTATTCTTAGTGCTTGTTATTGATTGAATTGTGTCCCCCAAAAATGTGTGTCAACTTAGCTAGGCCATGATTCCCAGTACTGTGTAATTGTTTGCCATTTTGTCTTCTGAAGTGATTTTCCTATGCACTGTAAATCCTACTTCTGTGATGTTAATGAGGCAGCATTAGAGGCAATTATGTTAATGAGGCAGGACTCAATCTACAAGATTAGGTTGTATCTTGAGGCAATCTCTTTTGAGATATAAAAGAGAGAAGCAAGCAGAGAGCTGGAGGAACCTCCTACCACAAAGCATGAAGAACCAGCAGGGGAGCCCATCCTTTGGCCCGGGGTCCCTGTGTGAGAAGCTCCTAGTCCAGGAGAATATTGATGACAAGGACCTTCTCCCAGAGCGGACAGAGAGAAAAAGCCTCCCCCTGTAGCTCGTACCCTGAATTCAGACTTCTAGCCTCCTTAGCCGTGAGAGAGTAAATTTCTCTTTGTTAAAGAGATCCACTTGTGGTGTTTCTGTTATAGCAACACCAGATAACTAAGACAATGCTCAAAATGTATTCACCTCTAACCAGATAGTTTCTTCCAATCAGTTTCTTTGGTTTAAGTTGTAGGAAGGATCGCTTGGCAAATTACATCTGATTACTAAAAATGTGTATATGCTTTGATATAATTCCTTCTAGGATTTTAGCCTAATGGTATACATGTATGTGTGTATGAGGATTTATATGCAAGAATATTCATCGTATTTGTAAAAATGGTGTAGGGGTGTTGTTGTCTGACCTTCTCCAACTTCATAGGGGGAAGAAGAGCCAAGATCAACAGCCCAAGGCTGATTCCTCTGAGAAAGAGGTCAGACATGCCTCCTCTCTCCACCATCTTTACTGATTCTGACACCGACTGTCCCTCTCATGGCATTCTCTATTTCTCGGTCGAGTTTGATACTTCGCTACAATAGCACCCCTAGAAAATGGCTTGCCCTCTCATAAATTCCATGTTGAAGAATGTTTATCATGGCACTGTCAGTAATGATGAAAACATGGAGATAACCTAATTACCCCACAGTAGAGGAATGGGTGGGTTAACTTTGCTACATTCATATGATGGAAGACTAGCAAACATGCTTATGAGCAGCAGGGCAAGTAGATTTCACCACTTAAGTCAAGCTAGACTAACTAGTAAAAATGCCTGCAATGTGGGCTTCTGGCATTCACTGGAGCTTAGCAGATATTGGATCCTAATTATATCTATCCAATCCTGGGAGCTGGAGTTGTGTCGCTCATGTTTCGTATTTGACATCCCGGATAGTAATAGCCACATGGAAGGTACTTGTTTAATGATAATCCTTAATTACCTATGTGTAAGATATGTTTGTGTTTCCCATGCATATGCACATAGAAACATGCACATGACAAGCATGACTTTTGTCTCTTGCCTGATCTATTTTAAACCTTGGGCTGTGACATTTTACCCTGATGTTTACAACCATTATCCCACTAAAGTGCTGAGAACCTTGAAACACTGGGTGATTTGCCCCATGTCATACATCTTGGTGGGATCTTTTGTTGATTCCATTGCAATTTCTTTAAATCCAGGAATGGCTTCTCTCCCTGAAAAGTGCTAAGATGGTCTAAGCCTGGCTGAAATTTTATAGGTGAGTCACTGCGGTCCTCAGTCGTTTGAAATCTTTCTCCATGCCAGCCACCTTAAGCAGAGTTAAGAGCAGTCTGCCAAATTAAGCAACCAAACCAGTTCACTTATATTTTTCTACCAATCACAATTTATCATTTTTCCTAATATTCCAACAATATTAACCTAACAGAGTCATCAGAGCTTCTAGAATTTTCTTTTAAAAAATTTGTATACAGAAGCTCTTAAAGTCTCAGCCTCAGCCAGTGATACTCCTCTGTCAAGAAAGAATTCCTGACCCTGTTCCCCTGTTAATCGCTGAAGGACAAAGTCAAGGTGGCGGGTGATGGGGTGCCCTGAGAGCCCTTCCAGAAAGAAGAGTGCCTCTTGAAATCCTCTCACCTAGGTCAGAAGGTCCTCTTTCTCCTACCTACTCTGCATAAAATCTGGAGTATTCTGTCTTGCTTTGTTGTCGTATCCATCAAATCTCTCACCATCTATTTCCGTTATCACTGCTGAGCCCAGCTGGCCTTAACGTTATCTTGCAGCAAAGTGGGAATGGATGACGTACAAAGTAAGTAGGAAAGGATTAGGATGTCTTTCTTCATAGAGCAAACACCTCACGAGGGAGAGAAAAAAATGGTAATTTCTTTTTCATTCTCACCATGAAAATCAAGGTAATAAATCACGTGCCCTGGATGTTACAGAAAAAAGAGAAATTACAGTAATTCCTTACATTTAGAATGTTCCCATTTTCAGTGCAGCTCAAAGCTTTTAATAGGCTTTTTCTCACACTCAAATCCCTCCTGCCTTAACGAAGCCTTCTTCAGCCATGTGTGAAGATATTATATTCTTTCACTGCTTGTTTCCTTATGCACATGCTTCTGAAATTTAAGTCTACAGACACTAAATCTTTAATAGTGAAAACATTTTGTTTCTATTTATTCATGAGTATTGATTTTTCTGCCCCAGTGGCCTTTGGAGGTTTCCACCAGGGTTTATTTCTTTTCTTTTTTTTATTGTACTTTAGATGAAGTTTTACAGAACTAGTTTCTCATTAAACAGTTAGTACACATATTGTTTTACGACACTGCTTAATAACCCCATGACATGTCAACACTCCCCCTTCTCAAACTTCGGTTCCCTACTACCAGCTTTCCTGTTCCCTCCTACCTTCTAGCCCTTGCCTCTGGGCCGGTGTGCCCCTTTAGTCTCATTTTGTTTTATGTGGCTGTCCAATCTTTGGCTGAGGGGTGAACCTCAGGAGTGACTTCATTACTGAGCTGAAAGGGTATCTAGGGGCCATACTCTGAGGGTTTCTCCAGTCTGTCAGGCCAGCAAGTCTGGTCTTTTTTGAGTTAGAATTTTATTCTACATTTTTCTCTAGCTCTGTCCAGGACCCTTTATTGGGATCCTTGGCAGAGCAGTCAGTGGTGGTAGCTGGGCACCATCTAGTTATACTGGACACAGTCTGGTGGAGGCCACGGTAGATGTGGTCCATTATTCACTTGGACTGATCTTTCCCTTCTATCTTTAGTTTTCTTCATTCTTCCTTGCTCCCAAAGGGATGAGACCAGTGGAGTATCCTAGATGGCCGCTCACAGGCTTTTAAGACCCCAGACACTACTCACCAATGTAGAATTTAGAATATTCTCTTTATAAACTATGTTATGCCGGTTGAGCTGGGTGTTCCCTGAACCATGGTCCCCATAGCCCTCAGCCCAGCAATTCAGTCCCTCAGGGGTTTGGATGTGTCTATGCAGCTTCCATGACCTTGCCTTGTACAAGTTGTGCTGGCTTCCCCAGTATTGTGTACTACCTTATCCTTTGCCAAAGCTACCACTTATCTATTATCTATTTAGTGTTTTCTATTCCCATCCACTCCCCTCCCTCGTAACCCTCAAAGATTGTTTCTTTTTTGTGAAAACTTTTCATGAGTTTTTACAGTAATGGCCTCATAAAATATTTGTTCTTTTATGATTGACTTGTTTCACTCAGCATAACTGCCTTCTAGATTCATCCATGTTATGAGATGCTTCACAAATTCATCATTGTCCTCTATCATTGCGTAATACTCCATTGTGTGTATGTACCACATAGTTACATTATCCATTCATCTGTTGATGGGCATCTAGGTTGTTTCCATCTTTTTGCTATTGTGGACAATGCTGCAATGAACATGGGTGTGCATATGTCTATTTGTGTAACGACTTCATTTTTCTAGGATATATTCCTAGCAGTGGGGTTGCTGGATCATGCGGTATTTCTATTTCTAGCTTTCTAAGGAAGTACCGTATCATTTTCCAAAATGGTTGTATCATTTTGTATTCCCACCAGCAGTGCATACGTGTTCCAATCTCCCCCAGCCTCTCCAACATTTGTTATTTTCTGTTTTTCTGAGTTGGGCCAGTAATGCTGGGGTGCAATGGTGTCTCACTGTGGTTTTGATTTGCATTTTTCTAATGGCTGGTGATCGCGAGCATTACCTCATGTGTTTGTTGGCTGCTTGAATGTCTTTCTAATGGCTGGTGATCGCGAGCATTACCTCATGTGTTTGATGGCTGCTTGAATGTCTTCTTTGGTGAAGTGTCTGTTCACTTCCTTTAACCATATTTTAATTAGGTGATTTATCTTTTTGTTCTAGAGGACTTGGATTTTCTTGTAGATTTTAGAGATTAGACCTTTGTCTGATTTGTAATAGCCCAAAACTTTTTCCCAGTCTGTAGGTTCTCTTTTTACTCTTTTTGGTGAAGTATTTTGATAAGCATAAGTGTTTAATTTTTAGAAGATCCCAGTTATCTAGCTTGTCTTCTGGAGTCTATGTGTTGTTGGTTATGGTTTGTATCTTGTTAATGCCATGTATTAGGTCCTCTAATGTTGATCCTATTTTTTCTTCTGTGAACTTCATAGTTTTTGACTTAATATTGGGTTTTTGATCCATTTTGAGTTAGTTTTTGTATATGGTGTGAGATATGGGTTCTGTTTCATTTTTTTTGCAGATGGGCATCCAGTTTTGCCAGCACCATTTGTTAAAAGGACTGTCTTTTACCCATTTGATGATCTTTGGGCCCTTGTCGAAGATCAGGTGACCACAGGTGGATGGATTTACATCTGGATTCTTAATTCTGTTCCATTGGTCACTGTATCTGTCATTGTACAGTACCAGGCTGTTTTGACTACAGTAGCTGTATAGTAGGTTCTGAGGTCAGGTACGGTGAGTCCTCCCACTTTCTTCTTCTTCTTCTTCAATGCTTTACTTATCTGGGGCTTCTTTCCTTTCCATATAAAGTTAATGATAAATTTTTCCATCTCTTTAAAGAATGTTGTTGGTATTTGGTTGGGGATTGCATTGTATTTGTAAATCGCTTTGGGTTTTTCTGGGTAGAATTGTCATTTCACAATGTTGAGCCTACCTATCCATGAGCATGATATGTTTTTCCATTTATGTGGATCTTTTCTGGTTTCTTGCAGTAGAGTTTTGTAGTTTTCTTTGTATAGGTCCTTTACATCCTTGGTTAGATTTATTCCTAAGTATTTGATTGTTTTAGGAGCTATTATAAATGGTATTGTTTTTGTCATTTCCTTTTCATCATTCTCTTTATTGGCATATAGATATCCTACTGATTTTTGTACGTTTATCTTGTATCCTGCTAATCTGCTGAATCTTCCAGTTAGCTCCAGTAGTTTTCTCAAGGAGTCTTTTGGGTTTTCTATGTATAGTATCATATCATCCACAAATAAGGACATTACCAATTTGGATGCCCTTTATTTATTTATTTTGCCTCATTGCTCTAGCTAGAACTTCCAGCACAATGTTAAATAGGAGTGGTGATAAACAGCATCCATATCTTGTAACTGTTCTCAAGGGGAATATTTTCAGCCTCTCTCTGTTAAGAATGATGTTGGCCATTGGTTTTGGATAGATGGCCTTGATTATGTTAAGAAGTTTCCCTTCTATACCTATTTTATTGAGAGTTTTTTATCAGGAATGGGTGTTAGACTTTGTCAAATGCCTTTTCTGCATTGATTGAGACGACCATGTGATTAGAAAATCAATCGCTCTGATTGATTTTCTAATGGTGAACCATCCTTGCATACCTGGTAGGAATCCTACTTGATCATGGTGTGTTATTATTATTATTATTATTGATACAATTCTGAATTCTATTGGTTAGAATTTTGCTGAGGATTTTTGCAGCTAAATTCATGAGAGATGTTGGTCTGTAATTTTCTTTTTTTGTGGTGTCTTTGCCTGGTTCTGGCATCAGGGTTTTGCTGGCTTCATAGAATGAATTTGGTAGTATTGCTTCCTTTTCTACATTCTGAAATAGTTTGAGTAGTACTGGTGTAAGCTCTTCTCTGTACGTTTGATAGAATTCTCCAGTGAAGCCATCTGGGCTTTTTTTGGTTGGGAGCTTTTTTTTTTTTAATTACTTTGTCAATCTCTTCTCTTATTATGGGTCTGTTCAGATTTTCTATGTCATTTTGTGTTAGTTTGGGTAGGTAGTGTGTCTCTAGAAATTTGTCCATTTCGTCTAGGTTTTCAAATTTGTTGGAGTATAGATTTTCATAATACTGCTATGATCCTTTTTATTTTAGTTAAGTCTGTTGTAATGCCCCACATTTCATTTCTTATTTGGGTTATTTGTGTCCTCTTGTGTTTTTCTTTTGTCAATTTGGCCAGTGGTTTGTCCATTTTGCTGATCCTTTCAAAGAACCAACTTTTGGTTTTGTTGATTCTTTCTATTGTTTTTCTATTCTCTATTTCATTTATTTCTGCTTTGATCTTTATTATTTCCTTCCTTCTGATGGCTGTGGGCTTCTTTTGCTGTTCTTTCTATTTGTTCAAGTTGTGTAGCTAATGTTTTGATTTTGTCCCTTTTTTCTTTTTTAATGGGTGCATCTATTGCTGTAAATTGACCTCTGAGGACTGCCTTTACTGTCCCAAAGGTTTTGGTATGATGTGTTTTCATTCTTGTTTGATTCTAGGAATTTTTTTTTTATTCCATCTCTGATTTTTTCTATTACCCAGTGGTTTTTAAGAAGGGTGTTATTCAGTTTCCATGTAATTGATTTTTTTTCCTTGTTCTTCCTGTTGTTAATATTTACTTTGATGGCACTGTGGTCAGAGAAGATACTTTGTATTATCTCAGTGTTTTGGATTTTGTTGAGGGTTTCTGTGTGCGCTAAGATGTGGTCTATTCTGGAGAATGTTCCATGTGCATTGGAAAAGAATGTGGATTTTGCAGCTGTTGGATGGAGTGTTCTATATATGTCTATGAGGTCAAGTTGACTGATTGTGCTCTTTTTCCCTCCTGTATCTTTGCTGAGTTTTTTTCTAGGTGTTCTGTCCTTTACCAAGAGTGGTGTGTTGAAGTCTCCTTCTATTATTGTGGGGCTGTCAATTTCTCTTTCCAGTGCTGTTAGAGTTTGTTTTATGTGTTTTGGGGCCCTGTCATTGGGTGGATAGATGTTTATTATGGTTAAGTCTTCATGATGGATCAACCCTTTAATCACTTTATAGTGCCCTTCTTTGTCTTTTATGGTGGATTTTATTCTAAAGTTTATTTTATCTGAGATTAGTATTGACGCTCCTGCTCTTTTTTGGTAGTTAATTTGCTTGATATATTTTTTTCCATCCTTTGATTTTTAATAAATTTACTTCTTTGTTTCTTGGGTATGTCTCTTGTAGACAGCGTATTGATGGATCCTATTTTTTAATCCATTTCTTTCACTCTCTGTTTATGAGTGCATTTAAGCATTTTACACTCAGTCTAATTATTGATAGCTGTGAGTTTATCATGTGATTTTGTAAAGCTTTTTTGTGGTGCTGGCATTTCCTTTGTTCCTCTTACTCTCTTGTGCTGAATTCCTTTTGTTTGTGGATTTGTTTTTGTAGATTTTGTTTTTATTGAGACTTTGTCTTTTTCTTCTTTATTTTGATGACTAGGTTTGTTAACTTTGTGGTTAACTTGAAATTTACACTTATCTTCCTAGGTTTGAACCAATCTATTATTGCTTGATATCACCTTGCCTTCCTCTCCATTGGAAAGTTCTATATCTACAGCATTTATTCCCTCTTTTATTCTCCTGATGTTTTTGTCATTTATAGATTAAGATCTCTGGTTCGTTGTAATTCTTTTGGTTTTGGATAGTCCTTGAGAGTTAATTTCCTAGTTTGGTATCTGGCTAGTACAATCTTGTGTCCTAGATTCAGGATGTGGTCAGACCAAAGGACTCCCTTTAATAATTCTTGTAAGTTTGGTTTGGTTTTTACATATTCCCTTAATTTCTGTTTATCTGGTAATGTCCTAATTTCACCATCATATTTGAACAAAATTCTTGCAGGCTATATTATTCTTGGTTGGCAATTTTTCTTTCAAGGTTTTATATATGTCATCCCATTTGATTCGACAGCACTGTTTTTTTTTTTTTTTTTTTTAATTACCTTCTTGCCTGTATGGTTTCTGCTGAATAATTAGAGGTTAATCTTATTGTTTCTCCTCTGTATGTGACTTTTTGTTTTTCTCGAGCTGCTCTCAGGATTTTTTCTTTGTCTTTGGTTTTAGCGAGTGTGATTATGATATGCCTTGGTGATTTTCTTTTGGGGTCAATCCTAATATGGGGTTTGTTGAGCTTCTTGGATGGTCAGCCTTTCATCTTTCATGATATTAGGGGAGTTTTCTGTCAGGAATTCTTCAATGATACTGTCTGTGTTTTCTGTTTTCTCTCCCTGTTCTGGAACTCTGACCACTCTCAGATTTTTGCTTTTGATTGTATCCCACATAATTTTCAGAGTTTCTTCATTTTTCTTCATTCTTTTTTTCTTGTTTTCATCCCACAGAGTTATAGCCAAGTGTTTGCCTTCAATTTCACTGATTCTGTTCTCCGTCATTCCAAGCTTGCTGCTCAGCCCTTCCATGACACAGTCCATTTCTGAAATCTTGGTGTTTATCTTTCGGATTTCCAATTGGTCTTTTTGTATAATTTCTAGTTGTAATCTTATTTTGGCATTTTGTCCTTTATTATTTTCCCAAATTCTCCCATTTTCTGTCTGTATTTTCCAAGAATTTGTCTGCCTTTTCCATGAATTTGTCTCTTTTTTCCTCACTTTTGTCTGTTTTTTGCTTCAACTCTTGGATAGCTCTGAATATCAGAGATTTGAATTCTCTATCAGGTAGTTCTAGTGCCTTTTGTTCTATTGGAAAGTCATCTGTTTTTTTATTTGGGACATCTACTGGAGCCATCCTGTCCTTTTTTTTTTTTTTTCCAATATGTTTTGTTATTGTCTGCTTTCTTCAAGACATTCAGCAGTAATTTTCTTCATTTCTTGGTTGTAGGTCTATTTGTCTTGTCCTGCTTTGTTTTATTTGTTTATGTCTGAGCAGGTGGGCTGTGCATTCTTTGTTGTTTACTCGTCTGTGGTCACAATACTTTTCACCTCCTTGTCTAATGGGCAGGGCCAGCTGAAAGGGAGGGGCGGGTGCTCTGTCTCTTGCTGGGAACTTTGTGAAGTTGCATTCCCATACTCCCTGCCTGCCAATCTCTGATGTAGGTGGAACGAATCCAAGTGGCATGGATGCTGCACTTCTCAGCTGGCCGAGCCACTGCTACCATCCAGGAAGCACAGACGTAGAGCCGTGGAGAGAGAATTGGGAGTGTGAATGCATGTATGGCTGTTTACCAGGTGCTCTGTCTCCTGCTGGGAGCTCCATGAAGCTGCTTTCCTGTTCTCCCTGTCTGCTGATCTCTGACAGGAGTCAAAGATGGTGAGTTCATGCTGCTTAAGATGATAGGGAACTGCTGCACATAGCTCTCCTCGCTGTCTGTTCTTTGTCAATTTCTTATTCCACTTGGTACTTGGCTGAGTTCTGTATCTCTTCATTTGACACTTTGGGTTGCAGGACTGACATTTGTCTCTGTTTTGCTTAGGTTTTGGGGTCTTTGCTGTGGAGGGACAGTGTGGTGCTTCTGTCTATGGTGCCATGTTGGCTGGAAGTCCCCCTAGGGTTTAATTTGAACTTCTTCTCTAAGAACATTACTGATGTTCTCTAAAAACACCATACCGATGTTTGTATTAGAAACAAATCTCAGTAATAGAGAGGAAGAGCCACAGTATTGAGTCTCAGTTTAGTTACATCTTATTTGACTATGAGCATATTGATTCTTCTTCCTGAGGCTCAGTTTTCTTATCTGTACAATGAAATGATTGGTCTGACTTGTACGCCCTCCATCTAAGATAAGTTATCTTAAGAGTTTCTTTTTATTTATTTACCCTATTACTGATTAAATAAAATATTAATCATCTCAGTGAGTTGACTAGAAACGATTTAATTTGAATACTTTATTGTGTTACTGCTGACAATTACAGCACTTTATGACATGATAGGGCAGGAGCCTCAAACTCCCATCTTTTTCCACATGTTTTGCTCACCTGTTCATATACTTCTGTTCTCTGGTGTTGTTGTTAGGTGCCATCAAGTAGTTTCCAACTCAAAATGATCCTGTGTACAACAGAACGAAATACTACCCGGTCCTGCACCATCCTCACAGTTGTTGTTGTGCTTGAGCCCATTGTTGCAGCCAGTGTGTCAATCCATCTTGTTAAGCATCTTCCTCTTTTTTGGTGACCCTCTACTTTACCAAGCATGATGTCCTTCTCCAGGGACTGACCCCTCCTGATAACATGTCCAAAGGATGTGAGATGTAGTCTCACCATCCTTACTTCTAAGGAGCATTCTGGCTGTATACTCTCCTGGTAGATACATTTTTGCTCTTCAACCCCACTTCCATATTTTCCCTCTCTGATAGTTCATTTTATGTGTCACCTAGGCTAGGCTATGGTACCCAGTTCTTTGGTCAAACACTAGTCTACATGTTTTTTTATGAAGGTATTTTGTAGTTGTGATTAACATTCACAATCATGTGACTTTAAGAGATTGCCCTCCATAATGTGGGTGGACTTCATCCAATCAGTTGAAGGCTTTAAAAATAAAACCAAGGTTTCCCAGGAAAGAAGGAATTTTGCCTCAAGAATGAAACAGAAAATCCTGAGCTTCCTGCCTTGCAGACTTCAGACATGCCAGCCCCCACAGTCACATGAGCCAATTCCTTAAAATAAACCTCATAGTTGTTGTTAGATGCCATCAAGTTGGTTCTGACTCATAGCCACCCTATATGCAACAGAATGAAACAGTGCTCAGTCCTGTAACATCCTTACAATCATTGTCATGTTTGATTCCATTGTCGCTACCACTGCACCAGTCCATTTCATTGAGATCTTTCCTCTTTTTCACAGACCTTCTACTTTACCAAGGATGATGTCCTTCTCCATTAACTGGTCCCTCCTAATAATATGTCCAAAGTATATGAGACAAAGTCTTGCCATTCTTGCTTCTAAGGAGCATTCTGGGTGTAATTCTTCCAAGACAGATGTGTTTTTTCTTCTGGCAGTTCACAGTATATTCAGTATTCTTTGCCAACACTATAATTCCAATGCACCAATTCTTCTTCAGTCCTTATTCATTGTCTAGTTTTCTCATGCATATAATTGGAAAAATCATGGGATGGGTCAGGTACAATTTAGTCCTCAAAATGACATCTTTACTTTTAACATTTTTAAGAGATATTTTGAAGCACATTTGCCCAATGTAATGTGTCCTTTGATTTTTGAATTGCTACTTCCATGGATGTTGATCTTGGATCCAAGTAAAATGAAATCCTTAACAACTTCAATCTTTTCTCCATTTATCATGATGTTGCTTATTAGTCCAGTTGTGAGGATTTTTGTTTTCTTTATGCTGAGAT
Source organism: Elephas maximus indicus (assembly GCF_024166365.1). Lineage (NCBI taxonomy): Eukaryota > Metazoa > Chordata > Mammalia > Proboscidea > Elephantidae > Elephas > Elephas maximus. The sequence goes on along the minus strand of NC_064823.1, from coordinate 135,343,536 downwards.
GTAATCCATACCAAAAGGCTGTGGTCTTTGATCTTCATCAGCAAGTGCTTCAAGTCCTTTTCTCTTTCAGCAAGTAAGGTTGTGTCATCTGCATATCGTAGGTTGTGAATGAGTCTTCCTCCAATCCTGATGCTATGTTTTTTTCCATATAGTCCAGCTTTTTGGACTATTTGCCGAACATACAGATTGAATACCTATGGTGAAAGGATACAACCATGACAGATACCTTTCCTGATTTCAAACCTTGCAGTATCCCCTTTTTTTGTTCAAATAACTGTCTATTTGTCTATGTACATGTTCTGTATGAACACAATTAAGTGTTCTGAAATCCCCATTCGTTCCAGTGTTATCTACATAATTTGTTATGATCCATACAGTTGATATGCAATATGACTCTTATATAGTCAATAAAACACCAAAAAACTAAAAACCAAACCCGGTGCTATCGAGTCAATTCTGACTCATAGTGGCCCTATAGGACAGAGTAGAACTGCCCCATAGTGTTTCCAAGGAGTGCCTGGTGGATTCAAATTGCTGACCTTTTGGTTAGTAGCCATAGCTCTTAACCACTATGCCACCAGAGTTTCCAGGTAAACATATTTCTGGTATTCTTTGCTTTCAGCCAAAATTCATCTAACATCAGCAGTGACATCCCTCGTTCCATGTCTTCCTCTGAATCAGGCTTAAATTTCTGGCAGTTCCCTGTTGATGTACTGCTGTAGCCATTTTTTAATTTATCTTTTGCATAATTTTACTTACGCTTGATATTAGTGATATTATTGGATAATTTCCACATTTTGTTGAATCATCTTTCTTTGGAATAGGCACATATATGGATCTCTTCCAATGAGTTGGCCACATATCTATCTTCCAAATTTCTTGACATAGATGAGTGAGAATTGCCAGCATTGAATCCATCTGTTGAAACGTCTCAATTAGTATTCTGTCAATTTCTGGAGATTTGTTTTTTGTCAATGCTTTCAGTGCATCTTAGACTTCTTCTTTCAGCACCACCAGTTCTTGATCATAAGCTACCTCCTGAAATGGTTGAATCTTGACCAATTCTTTTTGGTACAGTGGCTGTGTGTATTCCTTCCATCTTCTTTTAATGCTTCCTGTGTCTTTCAATATTTTGCCCATAGAAACCTTCAGTATTGCAGCTTGAGGCTTGAATTTTTTTCTTCAGTTCTTTCAGCTCAAGAAATGCCAGGCATATTCTTCCCTTTTGGTTTTCTAACTCCAGGTCTTTGCACATTTTATTATAATAGTTTACTTTGCCTTTTTGAGCCACACTTTGAAATCTTCTGTTCAGCTCTTTTACTTCATCATTACTTCCATTAGCTTTAGTTACCCTATGTTCAAGAGAAAATTTCAGAGTCTCTTCTGACATCCATTTTGGTCTTTCCTCTCTTTCTTGTCTTTTTTATGACTGTATGCTTTCTTGACATATGATATCCTTGATGGCATCCCGCAACTAATCTGGTCATTGATGTTCAATGTGCCCAATCTATTCTTGATGGTCTTTAAATTCAGGTAGGACATACTCAAGGTTGTACTTTGACTCTCATGGACTGGTTTTAATTTTCTTTAGCTTCAACTTATACTTGCATAAGAGCAATTGGTGTGGGTTCTGCAGTCAGCCTCTGGTCTTGTTCTGACTGATGATATTGAGTTTCTCCATTGTCTGTTTCCACAGATGTAGTCCATTTGATTCCTGTGTATTCCATCTGGCAAGGTACATGTGTATAGTCACCATTCATGTTGTTGAAAAAAGGCATTTATAATGAATAGGTCATTGGTCTTCCAATATCTCTGACATTGTTTCTTTTACAAAGGCCATATTTTCCAACTACTGATCGTTCTTCTTTGTTTCCTACTTTCCAATCACCAGTAATTAACGCATCTTGATTGCATGTTTGTTCAATTTCAGACTGCAGAAGTTGGTAAAAATCATCAATTTCTTAGTCTTTCACATTAGTGGTTGGTATGAAAATTTGAATAATAGTAATATTAACTGGTCTTTCTTGTAGGTGTATGGATATTATCCAATCACTGACAGGATTGTACTTCAGGATAGATCTTGAAATGTTCTCGACAATGAATATGATGGCATTCCTTTTCAGTGTGCCATTCCCTGTATAGTAGACCATATGATTGTCCAATTCAGAATGACCAATGCCAATCCATTTCAGCTCACTAATGCCTAAAATATCTATCTTTAAGGATTGCAACTCATTTTTGACAACTTCTAATTTCTAGATTCATACTTCACACGTTTTACCTTCCAGTTATTAATGGATGTTTGCAGCTGTTTCTTGTCATTTTGAGTCATGCCAAAGCAGCAAATGAAGGTTCTGAAAGCTTGCCTCCATCCGTGTTATTGAGGTTGATTACTTTGAGGAGGCATTTCTTCCCCAGTTGTCTTTTGAGTGCCTTCCAACCTGAGGGGTTCATCTTCTGGCACTATATCAGACAATGTTCTGTGGCTATTCACAAGGTTTCCGTTGGCCAATTTTTTTTTAGAAGTAGATAGCCAGGTCCTTCTACCTAGTCTGTCTTAGTCTGGAAGCTCTGCTGAAACTTGTCCACCATAGGTGACCTTGCTGGTGTTTGAAATACTGGTGACATAGCTTCCAGTGTCATAGTAATACACAAGCCATCACAGTATGACAAACTAACAGACAAGTGGTCTTCCTTGCAGGCTTAGGTATATTATCCTATCACTGATAGCATTTTATCTCAGGATACAACTTGAAATATTCTTTTTGATGATGAATGCAACACTGTTACTCCTAAATTTGTCATTCCCAGCATAATATTCCATATGATTGTCTGATTCAAAATGGCTAACATCAGTCCATTTCAGCTTACTAATGCCTAGTAAAGAGCCTGGCTACTAACCAAAATGTCGGCAGTTTGAATTCACCAGCCACTCATTGGAACTGCTATGGGGCAATTCTAATTTCTCTATAGGGTCGCTATGAGTTGGAATCGAGGGCAATGAGTTTTGGAAACCCTGGTGGAGTAGTGGTTAAGTGCTACAGCTGCTAACCAAAAGGTCGGCAGTTCGAATCCACTAGGCGCTCCTTGGAAACTCTATGGGGCAGTTCTACTCTTTCCTACAGGGTCGCTATGGGTCAGAATTGACTTGATGGCAACAGGCTTGGTTTGGTTAATGCCTAGAATATCGATTTTCAAGTCTTCCACTCTGGTTCTGAGAACTTTTAATTTTCCTAGATTCATGCTTTGCAGCTGCTTCTTCTCATTTTGAGTTGTGCCTCATCAGCAAATGAAGGTCCCAAAAGCTTGACTCCATCTATGTCATTAAGGTTGACTCTACTTTGAAAAGGCAGATCTTTCCCAGTTCTTTTGAGTGCCTCCCACCTTAGAGTCTCATTTTCTGTCACTATATAAGGCAGTGTTCTGCTACTATCCATAAGATTTTCACTGGCTAATTTTTTCAGAAGTAGATCTCTAGGTCCTCCTACCTAGGGTGTCTTAGTTTGGAAGCTTTGCTGAAACCTGTCCACCATGGGTGAACTTGCTGTTATTTAAAATACTGGTGGCATAGCTTCCACCATCACAGCAAAATGCAAGCCACTACAGTATAACAAACTGACAGATGAGTGGCACCTGACTGATAAAGCCCCATCTAAGATCAGTTGTATTAAAATTTTCTTTTTGAATTATTTATTTGTCCTGTTACTGATTAAATTAAATAATATTTTTCTCAGTGAGTGGAATAGAAATGTTTAATTTGAGTACTTTATTGTGTTAGTACTGATCAACACTAAAAATTTTGGAATCTCTTTGGGATAGGAGGATATTCTAGGATTGCCATATTGTGCTCACACCATTTCTCCAATGATTATTCCTGCAAACGTGCTGTACAGCTTGATCTTCCATATATAAATGGTAAGATATTTTTACAAACTGAGGTTATTACTGGAGACTTCTTTACTGACTTTAGCATGTAACTTAATTAAAAGCAACTAAATATAAAATGAAGATTTAAAATATATTTTAAAATTTGTTTCTTTTTTATAGGTCATATTTTTCCTGTGACTATCTTTCCCACACTTTCAAACCAACAATGCTCTTTCTGGAAGATACTTGCATTCTTCTTGGTTTATATAATAAGTTCATGTTGACTTTTGAAGTATATACCTTTGTAGAATAGAATATGGTTGACTTTTTTTTTTTTTAACCTTTTTTCTCTCCTGCTTTTCCCTAAAGTAGGGGGTTGGAGCTTGATGTAGAGAGGAGCAAAGGTTTCCAGATATTTTTGCTGACTTTGCAATCTTTCAGAATGGCTCTGTGCATTCTTGGCATGGCAGATATTGAACAGAGGCTTTTCTGTAGTGTTTTCATAAGTTGTTTTTGAGGATTCTCTCTTGGACCTTTTGGATGTGAACACTGCATTTTCCTCTGAATGTTGACTGCCTTTGAAATTCCAGTTCACACAGAACTTTGGAGTCCTCTTGCCCTGTTATTCCAAGATATATTTAATGGCAATAGCCAGAACATAAAGAATTATGTATGAGTTAGTATAAGGAAGACACAGAAAGCTTGACGTTTAGAAATCCAGAGTGGACAAAAGCCACCTGGTGTTAGCCAAAGTTTAATATCTAATTCTTTTGTTTCATGGCAAATGATAGAAATCTCATATTCACACAGGAAACAAGAATTTATTAGAAGAGCAGGATGCATCTGGTTTCACAGAAAACTGCAAACAGACTTGAAGACCTAGGAACCTTCCTTGATATCTCTCAGATCTGCTTCCTATAAATCCATGGCCACTGAGAAGTTGATTGATATTACTATTATTATTAGGTCCTGTTGAGTCAATTCTGACTCCTAGCCACCCTACCTGCAACAGAACAAAATATTGTCCAGTCCTACACCATCCTCACAGTCTTTGCTATGCTTGAGCCCATCGTTGCAGCCACTGTGTCAATCCATTTCTTTGGGGGTCTTCCCCTTTTTTGCTGACCCTCTACTTTGCTAAGCACTATGTCCTCTGGGTACTAGCTCCTCCTGATAATATGTCCAAAGTTTTGCCATCCTAATTTCTAAGGAGTACTCTGGCTGTACATTTTCCAAGGCAGATTTGTTTGTTCTTCTGGCTGTTCATGGTATATTCAGCGTTCTTTCCAAACACCATAATTCAAAGGCATCAATCCTCCTTCAGTCTTCCTCATTCATTGTGCAGTTTTCACATGCATATGAGAAGACTGAAAATACCATGGCTTGAGTCAGGGACACCTTAAACCTTAAAGTGACTTCTTTGCTTTTTAACAGAGTTCTTTTTGCAGCAGATCTACCCAATGCAATATATTGCTTGATTTCTTGGCTGCTGCTTCCCTGGGCATCGATTGTGCATCCAAGAAAAATGACATCTTTGACAACTTCAATCTTTTCCTTGTTTATCATGATGTTGTTCATTTATCTAGTCGTGAAGATTTTTGTTTTCTTTATATTGGTGTAATCCATACTGAAGGCTGTAGTCTTTGATCTTTATCAGTAAGTGCTTCAAGTCCTCTTCACTTTCAGCAAACAAGACTGTATTATCAGCATAACACAGGTTTTGAATGAGTCTTCCTCCAAACTTGATGCCCTGTTCTTCTTCACGTGGTCCAGCTACTCAGATTATTCACTCAGCATACAGATTTAATAAGTATGATGAAAGGATACAACACTGACATACATTTTTCCTGATTTTAACCACAAAGTATCCCCTTGTTCTGTTCAAACAACTGCCTCTTGGTCTATGTATAGGTTCTTCATGAGCACAATTAAGTGTTCTGGAATTCCCATTCTTTGCAACGTTATCCATAATTTGTTATAATCTGCACAGTCAAATGCCTTTGCATAGTCAATAAAACACAGGTAATCATCTTTCTGATATTTTCTGCTTTCAGCCAAGATCCATGTGACATTAGCAGTGATATCTCTTGTTCCATGTTCCGAATCAGGCTTGAATTTCTGGCAGTTCCTTGTCAATGTACTTCTGCATCTCCTTTTGAATTATCTTCAGCACAATTTTACTTGCATGTGATATTAATGATATTGTTCAGTAATTTCCACATTCTGTTGGATTACCTTTGTTTTTAATGGGCACAAATATGGATCTCTTCCAGTCTGTTTGCCTTCAGGTCACTGCCTTCTAAATTTCTTGGCACAGGCAAGTGTGTGACTCCAGCACTGCATTCGCTTGTTGAAACATCTCAAATGGTATTCCGTTAATTCCTGGAGACTCGTTTTCTGCCAATGCCTTCAGAACAGCTTGGACTTCTTCCTTCAATACCATTGGTTCTTGATCATATGCTAGCTCCTATAATGGTTGAATGGTGACCAATTCTTTTTGGTACGGTGATTCTGTATTCCTTCCATCTTTTTTTGAAGCTCCCTACGTCACTTAATATTTTACCCACAGTGTTCTTCAATATTGCAACTTGAGGCTTGAATTTGTTCTTCAGTTCTTTCAGCTTGAGAAATGCTGAACGCGCTCTTCCTTTTTGGTTTTCTATCTTCAGGTCTTTGTACAATTCATTATAATAATTTACTTTGTCTTTTAGTGCCACCCTTTAAAATCTTCTGTTCAGCAGTTTTACTTCATCATTTCTTTCACTCGCTTTATCTACTCTACATTTAAGATCATGTTTTAGAGTCTCTTCTGACATATATTTTGGTTTTTTCTTTCTTCTCTGTCTTTTTAATGACCTTTTCTTTCTTCATGCATTATGCCTTTGAAGTCACCCACAACTTGTTTGGTGTTTGGTCATTAGTGTTCAATGTGTCAAAACTGTTCTTGAGATGTTCTCTAAATTCAGGTGGGATATACTCAAGTATATACACGCTTTGGCTCTCATGGACTTTTTTTTTTAAATGTTTTCAGCTTGAACTTGAATATGAGCAATTGATGGTATGGTTATGATAGATAATTTTGATATTAATGCTATCTAATTTCCAGCTTAATTTGGACACATCTTCAGGGAAGAACAATAGCTAGAAAAGAACTGCATGTTTGGTAGAGCAGAAGGTCAGCAAAAATGAGAGGAGCCCTCAGTGAGTTGGATTGACACGATAGCTGATTCTATGAAACTAACCACAAAAACAATTTTAACTGAGGATTTACTCTATGTGAAAAGCTGTAGGAAATGCTTTGCATGCATTAACTTATTAAATCCTCACAACAACCCTGTGAGTTAAGTGGCTGTCATTGTTAGATGCCATCAGGTTATTCCAACCCCTAGGGTTTTTTTGGGGGGAGGGTGGAGGGGGGTTTAGTAACAGAGTAGAATTGCCCCACAGGGTTTCCTAGGCTATGACCTTTAAGGGAGCAGCTTGGCAGTTCTTTTTTTCTCACGGAGCTGCTGGATAGGTTCAAACTGCCAACCTTTCATTTGGTAGCTAAGCTCTTAACAATTGTGACGTCAGCTCTCCTTATTAACTTACTAATATCATTTTACAAATGGGGAACAGAGGCTGAGAGGCTTATTAATCTCTCTGGTTATATTAAACTCGTAAGCAGAGAAACTGTGACACGAATGTAGGTGTCAGGCTCCAGGCCAAAGCCTTCAACTCTATACCATAGAGTTTCCCTCAGATCCATGTTGACAATTATCAGGAAATGTCTCTAATAGCCCTTGTTGTTTTGTTTGCCCCTTGCTAGACTAATAAGGTGGCATAATGGTTAAGAGCTATAATTGCTAATCAAAATGTCATCAGTTCAAATCCACCAGGCGCTCCTTGGAAACTGAATGGGGCAGTTCTACTCTGTCCCATAGGGTCGCTATGAGTCGGAATCGACTCAACGGCAACGGGTTTGGTTTCTTTGAGACTAATAAACTGCATCTGAAGATCTAAGGTCAAATAAGAGTATGAATGCCTCCACTGGAAGCCTGTAGTAGGAGCATAGAGAAAGTACTTCATAGAGGAAAAGGAGAGGAATGCTGGGCCGGCAGAGCAGTGGGGGCCACTATAGCTCCCTGCAGTCTTGAGGCCAGGTTTTCTAGCATCTGCTTAAATGCTTTAATGACAGGAAAGCCACTATCTTCAGGATCAAATGTTCTGAATTTTTTTCTGAAAAATTCCCTCTGTGCTTTACGATCAGTTAAAAGATGTTGTTATGTTAATTGCAACACATAGCTAACTTGGAATCCTTTGCTTTCTTAAGATCTTAGAAATGGCAAATCTAACTCCAGAGCAGCAGGACTGAGGGATTTGGAGAGCCCTTATGCTGCATTTGTTGTCAGAGAAACTGGAAATGAAAAGACCAACAGCATAGCATTTCTAAGCATTTGAACTCCAAAGAGTTTTGTTTGTCAGAACTTTGTTTTACCTTTTTTTTTTTTAGTATAAGTTAACACTTAAGGTCAAGTGCCTGAGCTACCTTGGTTGAAGCAAACAGAGGAAGAAAATAGAATTGGCTTTATCCTTCATGACAGCTAGGTGGTGCATTGTAAATACAGCAAATGGCTCTGAGTAGCCTCTTGGACCCAAGGGAATTGGCTTTATTTCCTATTCTATCCTGAGTGGTACAAATGGTTAATGCTTTCAGCTGTTAACCAAAAGGTCAGAGGTTCAAGTCCACCCAGAGGCACCTAAAGAAAGCCTAGCAATCTAATTCTGAAAAATCAGTCACTGAAAACCCTTTGGAGCACAGTTTTACTCTGACACACATGGAATTTTCATGTTTCAGAATCAACTTGATGGCAACGGGTTTTTTTTTTTTTTTTTTTTTTTAATGTGTGGGGCAGAGGGTAAAGGAAGAATGAGTGTGGGCAAACAGCCACCAGTGGGCAATGTGAAGAGAAATGGGGGTGGTGAAGTAATGCAGGGCCATGTCTTGGCTTTGCCCTCCCGAACACATCTATGGGTTCAATTCCCTAATAACTTCTTATATGGTCACTATGAGTATGAATCAACTCGATGGCAAAGGGTTTGGTTTTTCACGACATAAATGATATTGTTTTATACACTTTACATGTTATTTACTTTCGTCACCAAAACTCAAAAAATCAAACCTGTTGCTGTCGAGTTCATTCTGACCGATAGCTACCCAGGACACAGTAGAAGTGCCCCATAGGGTTTCCAAGGAGCAGCTAGCTGGTAGATTCCAACTGCCAACCTTTTGGTTAGCAGCTAACCTCTTAACCACTGTGCCACCAGAGCTCTAATTTCATCACATCCAAATTAAACCATGGCCTAAACTATGAGAGTTTGATAACATGGGTTAAAGGAGTTAAAAAAAAAAAAAAAAGTAAATGCAAGACATTATTATTTTATTATTCTTTTCCCCAAATTTATATAGCAATGTTCATTTGACAAATTTATATATCTAATATTTATTGGCGTCAAGTACCACTCTAAATGTTTTATGTCTATTACTCATATAATCCTGAAAAAATAAAAACCTGTGAGATAGTATAATTTTTTTATCCTAATTCACGGTGAAAGGAGAGAAGTTCAGAGAGGGAATGGTAGAGTCAGGATTACACAGATACTTGTGATCCCCAAATCTGAGCTTTTTATTGCTGTAAGATTCTGCCTCTAACTGTCCTAATTTTCTATCTTTTTCTTACCTTCTTCTTCCCTATCAAAATTGTACTTTTTACTTATTTAAGCTAATCCACACTAAAGTGTTCAGCAAGCTTTAGTGAACTGATGTGGTGCCTTTCTCAGAATATATGGGAGCATAAAAATGGCTGTAATTTACTGAGCACTAATTATGCACCATGGGAGAAAAGACCTGGTGATCTGCTCCCATAAAGATTACAGCCTAGGAAAATGTATGAGGCAGTTCTACTCTATCCTATAGGGTCACTATGAATCTGAATCAACTTGACAGCATGCAACTACAACAACAAGAACAATTACAGTCCAGGAAGTATGCTGAGTGTATTACATACATCATCTCATTTAATTATCGCAAAACACTTCGGAGTTAATGTTCTCTTTCCATTTCTATTTGAAGGACTCAAGGCTCAGAAAGCTCAAAGTATTTATCTAAGGTTACCCAACTAGTGGGTCAGAATCACCAACCAGATAGGAATTCCTTACCTTTCTACCACCAGACAAATTTGTTTCCATATTTTTCACTTCCCTTATCTAACAATAAAAGTATGTTCCCTATACCTAAAGCCAACCATTCTCCTATGCTCTGATTGCACCTACTGTTCTCTTACTTACTCGAGGATTTACTCATGCAAATATACCCCGCATGAACAATTTCTTCAATATTGTATAATTCCATGAGTACACAGGCTGTGGTATCCTTCATATGTATATATTTTAAACTCCTCCTTTGACCTCATGGCAACTCTAGCTCCATTCTCTGCTCACCCATATGGTAGAAGTTTCTAAGGATTTGATAAAAACTCTCTTTATACACTTCTTTGCCTCCCTTTCTCTCTCCATTCTACTCCCACAAGCTTTGCCCATAACTTAACAGTTTTTATCAGGGACCTCCTATTGTCAAACCCACTGTTTACATCTTTATGTTCATCTTTTAGGTTAAGAGGTAGTTGTTTGAACAGAACCAGGGGATACTGCATGGTTTAAAAAAAAAAAATGTGTGCATCAGGGTTGTATCCTTTCACCATACTTATACAATCTGTAGTCTGAGAAAATAATTCAAGAAGTTGGACTATATGAAGAAGAACACAACATCAGGGTTGGATGAAGACTTATTAACAACCTGTGATATGCAGATGACACAACCTTGAAAGCAAAGATGACTTGAAGCACTTCCTGATGAAGATCAAAGACTGCAGCCTTCAGTATGGACTACACCTCAACACAAAGAAAACAAAAATTCTCACAACTGGACCAATAAGCAACAGATATAAACAAAGAAAATATTGACCTTGTTAAGGACTTCATTTTACCTGGATCCACAATCAATGCCCATAGAAGCAGCAGCCAAAAAAAGCAAAGGACGAATTGCATTGGGCAAATCTGCAAAAGACCCCTTTAAAGCTCTAAAAAGCAAAGATGCCAGTTTGAGGACTAAAGGGTGCCTGACCCAAACCATGGTGTTTTCAATTGCCTCATACACATGTGAAAGATAAACAATGAAAAAAGAAGGCTGAAGAAGGCTCGATGCATTTGAATTATGGTGCTGGTAAAGAACATTAAATATACTATGGACTGCAAGAAGAATGAATAAATGTGTCTTAGAGGAAGTACAATCAGAATGCTCCTTAGAAGCAAGGATGGTGAGACTTTGGCTACTTCGGACATGTTATCAGGAGGGACCAATCCCTAGAGAAGGATATTGTGGTCAGTAAAGTAGAAGGTAAGCTCAAAAGATGAAGACCCTCAATGAGATGAATTGACAGAGTGGCTGCAACAATGGGCTCAAACAAAGCAAAAGCTGTGAGAATGGTACAGGACTGAGCAACGTTTCGTTCTGTTATGCACAGAGCCACTATGAGTCTGAGCTGACTCAGTAGCACCCTAACGACAACAACAATGTTCATCTTATTTGATTTATTAACTCATCTGTAATGAAACCTCCAAGGGGGCAGTGGTGGTTCAACGGTGGAATTCTCACCTTCCACACAGGAGACTCATGTTCTGTTCTCAGTCAGTATACCTCAAGCACAGCAACTTCTCATCTGTTGGTGGTTGTTTGCGTATTGCCATAATGCTGAACATATTTCAGCAGAGATTCCAGACTAAAATGGACTAGGAAGAATGGCTTGGTGACATACTTTAAACATTAGTCAGTGAAAATCCTATGGATTACAATGGTCTGATATACTGACTGATCATGGGAATGGCACAGCACCAGACAGCTTTTCAATCTATTGTGCACAGTGTCACCACGAGTCTGGGGCCAACTGGACAGGAAGCAAATGACAATACCAAGCTGCCATGCATGCATGGGTCAGGTTTTAGGCTTGATAATCTACTTCTATCCTTGTAAAAATACTTTTTTTATTTACTAAAACTTTATAGAAATTCTTGATATCTGATCTAAAGAGTATTTCTTTCTCTTTCTTCTTGTCCTTTTTTCCCCCCTTCTCTCTTTTCTTTTATCTTCCCCTCCTCTATATTACTCTTCAAAAATTGTCTTGTCAAATTTTAATTTTGCATTTCTAAAATGACTTTAGGTTGAATTTTTAAAGTTTGCTGAAAAACTCTACTGAAGTTTTTGTTGGAATTACATCAAATGTAGAGATTGATTTGGGGAGAATTGCCATCCTTATGTCTATGCTGTCACAGAAGGATACTTATTATGTGAATAATAATGTTCCTGATATCAAATCTGTGTGCCTTCTTTTTGCTCTTCATCAATCATGCCAGAAAGTTCTCTGTTTTATTATTCCTTTCAAATCATAAATTTTGTTTATAGTGAGTTTTTCATTTTACTGGCTTGTGCTTTTGTCTTTCTTCCTATTTTGTTATTTTACTGTTGTCCTTTGTCTAAAATGTTCAGTCATATGATAATTTCATTAATTTTTATTTATCTTTTGTTTTGTAAAGAATATATTTAATGTTATAAATTTCCATCTCAGTATTCCAGTATCTATATTCCATAAAATTTTATATCTAATATTTTCACTGTAGTTCAGTTTTAAATATTTTCTAATACTTGTAACATCTTTACTAATATATTATTTTAAAACAGATACATATTTTCGTGATTTTTCTCATTATTAATCTTTTATAATTAATTTCTAATTCTATTTCATACCAGCAAAGAATGTGATCAATGAGATATGTGCTTTTTGCATCAAATTCCCAGTAGGGTAAGTCGTTTTTCCCTGGGGAAGAAAAGAGCTGAAGAGACACTCAGAAGGTTACAATAATGGTTGATCTTTGCAGGAAAGGGACCATTTGAGATAGGGAAGAAGCATCTCCCCAACACACAAAGCTGCTCTGTCATTTAAAGGACAATTCTACAATTACACTTGAATTTTCTACTGTTCTGTCTGCCTTCTGTTTCTTCAGAGAAGGAGGGATGGGTTAAGGGCAAACAAAGATAAAACAGGCAAAGTAGCCTGGCTTCAGACGTTAAAAATTCTCAGTGTGCGGATGTAAAATTGTGTGTGTGAGGAATAGGAATAGAATTTTCTCTTAATGAGCATTTTTTCCTCCACCATTTCTCTACCAGAATGCTACCCTGTCAGCTGCAGGAAAACCTGAGCTCATAAAAACTGCTTCAGCACCTGGAGGAAGAATGAGAACTTCAAGTCAGAAAAAATACAATGATTCAAGTGAATAAAACACTTAATTTTATGGAAAAGAGGGTTTCTCCTTTTTTGTTTCTAAACCAACTTTTTATTGGACACACAGCAGACCAGTTAGCCCCAAAATGTGCTGTCATGTCATAATGGACACTGCAGCGCAGAGGTGGAAGCAGGGGCACTGCAAGGGTAAAGACAGTAGCTTCTTGACGTTCATGCAAGGCCAAGGGGACCCCGTGGTTTCAGATGCACCTCCACACTTTTATCTGCTTCATCCAACAAAAAGTACCTTCACCAAGATGGAGCATGCAGTGTGTGTTAAGGAATGAATTGTGTCCCATAAAAATATGTGCTATAAATCCTAACCCCTATAGTCAGCCCTGGTGTCACAGTGGTTAAGCGTTTGCCTGCTAACCAAAAAGATCAGCAGTTCAAATCCACCAGCCACTCCTCAGAAACCCTATGGAGCAGTTCAACTCTGTCCCAGAGGGTCACCATGAGTCTGAATCAACCTGATGGCGACAGGTTTGGTTTTTGGGTTTTGTAGAGTCAGAATGGACCTGATGGCACCCAACAACAACAACAACATACCTTTGAATGGAATCCCACTTGGGAATATGGATTTCTGTGTTATGTTAATGAGGTCATAGCAGTGTAGGGTGTGTCTTAAACCAATCACTTTTGATATGTAAAAAAGAAGGTTGAGCATAAAAGAAGAAGTACAGATGGGAGAAAATAGATGCCATGCCATATGAAGATCACCAAGGAACCAAGGATGGGAAGCTGAAAAGAGACAAGGACCTTCCCCCAGAGCTGACAGAGAAAGCCTTTCCCTAGAGCTGGTGTCTTGAAATTCAGACTTCTAGCCTCCTAAACTGAGAAAATATATTTATTAGTCAATGCTACCCACTTATGGTATTCCTGTTATAGCGGTAGTAAGAAACTAAGAACATGTGTGTGTTATGTACAGCAAGCATTCTAATGTTAGAATGCTGAGGTGGAAATTTTACCTTAGCCTCATGAGACTTGTGTGAACTTGGACGACAGAAGTAACTTTCTGCATCTGAGTTTCCTATCTTTAAATAAACCAAAAAGCCTGTCACCATTGAGTTGGTTCCGGCTCATAGTGACTCTATAGGACAGAGTAAAACTGCCCCGTAGGGTTTCCAAGGAATGCCTGGTGGATTTGAACTGCTGACCTTTTGGTTAGGGCCGAACTTTTAACCACTACACCACCAGGATCTCTGATCTTTAAATAGGGAACAATAATAATAGTACAAAATTTATACAGTTGTGAAGTTCAAGTGTGGTACTCTATAAGAAACAATTAACAAAGTGCCTGGTATATAGTGCTTAAAAAGTATTAATGATATTACTACTACTATTTTTATTTACTATTTCCCTGAAATGCAGGACTCAGGACTTAACCTCTTGATCACTGGCCAAAGCAATCAGTACTTTCTGTAAAAAGGCTAAAATATGAGCACAGGTTGAGATGAAATGTAAAAAGTGTTTTTGGGGAAAGTTCCACTGTTCTGACATCACTCACTTTAGCCCACAGGAAGTAAAAAATAAGCCCATGTCTTTTTCTGGAAACATAGGTATTCTCATATAATGAATTTGTCATCAAAGCCAATGGACCTTTGGAACTATAATCACTCAACTACACAGATTACTGAACAAATCTACCAAAACTTCTAATCTGTGTCTCACATAATTTGCAAGTTATAAGGGGCCACATTTTCTCTATTGCATAGGAAGAATATGATGCACAGAAAATAATCTTTTGAAAATGAAGATTTAATTATATTGTCCTTTTGAATGAAACTGAATGCATAAAGCGTGATATCCTAGGCATTAGTGAGCTGAACTGAGTGAGCTGGCATTAGCCATTTTGAATAGGAGAAAGATATGGTCTATTACGCACATAATAGCGTCACATTCATCATAAAAAGGACATTTCAAGATCTATCCTGAAGTACAGTGCTTTCAGTGATAGGATGATACCCACACTCCTACAAAGAAAACCAGTTATGGCTTTTCAAAATTACATACCAATCACTAAGGCCATAGATGAAGATATTGTAGATTTTTACTAACTTCCGTCATCTGAAATTGATCAAAGATGCAATCCAGATGCATTGATAATTACAGATGATTAGAATACAAAGGATGGAAAAAAAGAAGAATCTGTAGTTGGAAAATATGGCCTTGGTGATAGAAAAGACCCTTGAAATTACGTCATAGGATTTTGCAAAATCAATGAATTATTCTTTGCAAATTCAACAACATAAATGGCAACTACACACATGGACCTTGCAGGATAGAAGCCACAAGAATGAAATAAACTACATCTGTGGAAAGAGACAAAGGAGAAGCTTAATATCATCAGTTTGAACAAGGCCAGGGACTGCAAAACACACTATCAATTGCTCATAAGCAAGTTCAAGTTGAAGCTGAAGAAAATTAAAACAAGTTCATGATAACAAAGAAAGAAAAGCAACAGGTCTTTAAAAAGACAGGAAAGAAAGAAAAGATGAAAATAGATGTCAGAACTTACTCTTGAACCTAGAGCAGCTGAAGTGAATGGAAGAAATGATGAAATAAAACAGCCGAACAGAAGATTTCAAAGGGTGACTCAAAAGGACAAAGTATTATAATGAAAGGTGCAAAGTACCTAGAGTAAGAAAACTGAAAGGGAAGAAAACTTTGGGCATTTCTCAACCTAGAAGAACTGAAGAAAAAATTCAAGCATCGAGTTGCAATATTAAAGAATTCTATAGGGAAAATGCTGAACTATGCAGGAAATATCAGAAGAAGATGGAAGAAATACAGAGTCACTGTGCCAAAAAGAATTGGTTGATGTTGAACCATTTCAGGAGGCAGCATAGGATCAAGAACCAGTGGTATTTAAGGAAGAAGTCTAAGCTGTACTGAAGGCATTGGTGAAAAACCAGTCTCCGGGAATTGATGGAATACCAACTGAGATGTTTCAACAAATAAATGTGGAGCTGGAGGTGTTCACTCATCTATGAGAAGAAAATTGGAAGAGAGCTACTTGGCCAACTGATTGGCAGAGATCCGTATTTGTGCCCATTCCAAAGAAAGGTGATCTGACAGATATCACACACAAGTGAAATTTTGCTGAAAATCATTCAAAAGCAGTTGCAGCAGTACATAGACAAACAACTCAAACCAAATTTAGAAGAGAATGTAGGTAAAAGGATATAATTTCTGGTATCAGATGCATCTTGGATGAAAGCAGAGGATACTAGAAAGATATTTACCTGTATATCACTGACTATGCAAAAGCATTTGACTATGTGAATCATAACAAATTATGGACAATATTGGGAAGAATGGGAATCCCAGAACACTTGATTGTGCATGAGGAAACTGTTCATAGACCAAGAGGCAGTAGTGCTAACAGAACTTAGGGGATACTACATGTTTAAAATAAGGAAAGGTGTGTGTCAGAGTTGTATCCTTTCACCATACTTATTCAATCTGTACGCTGAGCAAATAATACGAAAACCTGGACTACAGGAAGAAGAATGTGGCATCAGGATTAGAGGGAGACTCATTAACAACCTAATGACACAACCAGATGACACAACCTTGCTTGCTTGAAGCAGGTTTTATGATAATTAGTGGGGTGTTTTAGTGGGGTAGTGGAAACCCTGGTGGTGTAGTGGTTAAGTGCTACAAGCTGCTAACCAAAAGGTTTGCAGTTCGAATCCGCCAGGAGCTCCTTGGAAACCTTATGGGGGAGTTCTAGTCTGTCCTATAGGGTTGCTATGAATCAGAATTGACTAGACAACTTTTTTTTTTTCCTTTTTAGTGGGGGTAGTGAGGTGGCCCAGTGCGTAAGTATTTGGCTGATAACCACAAGTTAGCAGTTTGAATGCACTAGCCGTTCCTTGGAAACCTTGAGGGGTAGTTCTACTTTGTCCTATAGGGTCGCTATGAGTCAGAATTGACTAAATGGCAATTTTTTTTTTTCAGTTGGATATGTATCAGTGGACACTCATTCTAGCCTAGGAGATCAAGGAATGCTTCTCTAATGATGTGCTACTTAAACTTGTTTTAATTTTTCTCAGCTTCAACTTACATTTTCATACAAGCAATTGATCCCCTTTTCCAGTGGCTCCTGACATTGTTCTTATTGATAATATTGAGCTTCTCCATCGTTTCTTTCCATACAAGGAATCTATACAGCAGAGAGCCTGGTTTGGACTTTTAGCCTGAAGAACTGTGAGAAAAAAAATTTCTGCTCTTTAAAACCACTCACTTGTGGTATTTGTGTTACAGCAGCACGAGGAAGCTAAGACATCTAGAAATATGTATTTTCATTTTATGACTTCTCAGCCAAAGTGGAGAAAGGAGTGTTTGTGAACATATCTACATCTATAGTACTTTCTTCCTAAATTGCATGTATTTGTTCCGCTGTATGCAGGCAATAACCTTTAAGAAAATTCAGTCTTTCTTTTCTTGTTTCTGCTACCATTCCTCTCCAGTTTCAGTTCATAAAACATATCAACCTGGCCCTAAAGCTGCCTCTATTCTCCTCTGCTTCTGTTTTCCAGTCATTTATCCACCTCGGGTAGCTGTGCTGCAGGAGATGAAGGAATATAAGTCATGTAACCAAAAAATAAAAGCTAAAATTTCAACCATCAATCAAGTTCCCTGGCTATAAGGAGCTGAAATGTCTTAATGATCTTTTTAAGGTCTTGCTTTCTCAGCATCTTCATTTTCCAGTGCTGCTATAACTGAAACACCACAAGTGGGTGGCTTTGACAAACAAATTTATTTTCTCATAGTTTAGGAGGCTGGAAGTCCACATTCAGGACACTGGCCCTGGGGAAGGCTCTCTTTCTCTGTGTCAGCTCTGGGGGAAGCTCTTGTCTCTTTTCAGCTTCTGTTACTCAGTTCTTTGGCAATCTTCATGTGTAGCATCTATCTTACCCATCTATGTTTGCTTTTGTGCCTAAATTGCTCCTTTTAGATCTCAAAAGTGAATGGTTTTAACCTCATTAGCATAACAAAAACTCGATTTCCAAGTGGGATTACTTTCATGTATAATATAAGGGTTAGGGTTACAACACATATCAATCTTAATACCCAGTAACAACCATGGTACTGTCTTTGTGAGACTGTGACTGATGCTGCAGTTTCAAGTTCTGATGCAAGAAGCAAATCACAGAATTTTATATTTAAAAGATCTTGAACTGATTCAGCTTAACCACTGTTATCATTAAAGTTGTGTGTCATTTTGGCTGGGCCATGATTCTCAGCTGTTTGACAGTTATGATGTAGTTTGGCAGTCATAAAATGTGATCACCTCCATGACGGAATCTGCCGTGAGTGGCCAATGAGTTGAAAGAGAGTTTCCTTGGGGATATGCCCTGCATCCAGTATAGGTAGGCTTTCTGGCAAGGCTTGTGGGCTTTTACTCTCTCTGGATCCTGCAGCTGGCTCCTGTTCATTTGACCTCTGGTTCTTGGGACTTGAGCTAGCACCTTACCTGCTGATCTTGGGTTCTGTCAGCCTCCGCAGCCTGTGAGTCAGAGGACTGTTGTCTGACCTGCCAATCTTTGGTTCGCCAGCCCCTGAAGCTACATGAGTCAGGAGAAGCCTCCAGCCTGACTCACAGACTTGGAACTGTCCAGCTTCTACAACTGCATGGCTGTAACAATGGGCTCAAGCATAACAACAATTGTGAGAATGGTACAAGACAGGGCAGTGTTTTCATTCTGTTGTACATAAGATTGCCAGAAGTTGGAACTGACTCAACAGCACCTAACAACAACAACAATAGCAACAACAACCTTGTGAGCCATTTCTTTGATATAATGCTCTCTCTCTGTCTATATATATGTGTATATATATATATTTATATTTATATGTGCTTCACTGGTTTTGCTTCTCTAGAAAACCCAGCCTAAGACAACCATGTTCCTACTCAGAACACAGAAAAACCTATAACATTCTTTGATGTTCCTGGTTTGTTTTGTTGATTTCTTACAAGGCTTCACAATGAAACCAAAACCACTGACAACATTAACCAAACCATAATCTTTACTGTGGAGAAAAATATACCTAATGTCAGAAATATGGTAAATTGAGCCTGACTTTAGGGCTGGTGTGAGTAGCCCAATGAAAAGTGAAACTAACATTGTTGTACTGTCAGTCAGAGGCCAATATTGGCAATCAGAGGTTAGTGCCAGGGATGGCAAAGAATTGGAACAGGAAAGGAAGTTAAGAAACACCAATCATCTACCACCTAGGCTTTCCTCTATAAACAGCACTTCACTTAACTCATGTCATATGTTAAGCACTCTGGCAGATCTAAGACTTAGAAAGTAAAGCAAAGACAAAAGTTGTTACTGAGTAAAATTATAGTCTTTCTGAGAAGACTAGACAAATTCATCAGAGATAATAATTGAATAGATGCTTAATTAAGGGAAATAGTCATGCCAGTTGGAGGTATTTGTATGGTTAGAGATATAAAGGGGCTTATACAAACAAGCAATACCAAAAGGCAATAAATACGTGATAGAAGAATCAGGCATTCAGTCATCAATTTACTTCCAAATATTTAGACTTTTTTAAAAATTATTATTTTTATTGTAGCATAAACAAAGAAATAAAAGGACACTGAATTGTTTTAATTCTTTTAGTGGTTGAGCTAAGGTTTGCAACGTACATCTCTAATTAATTAGAGTTCACCTTCAAATAATATTATACACTTAATATGTAGTATAAACCATTATAACAGTATGTTCTCAATTCCTTTCTACCATCCTTCATGCTACTGTTGTCATATTTATTGCTTTTATATGTGCTGAAAACAGAAGTCAGACCCATTGCCATGAGTCTATTCCAACTCATAATGGTCCTATGGGACAGATTAAAACTTCCTCATAGGATTTCCAAGGCTGTAATCTTTATGGAAAAAACTGCCACATCTTTCTCCCATGGAGTGGCTGGTGGACTTGAACCACCAACCTTTTGGCTAGCTGTCACGCACTTAAGCACTGTACAACCAAGGCTCCTTTTCATTTATATTATAAGTGGGAAACCCTGGTGGTGTAGTGGTTAAGAGCTACAGCTGCTAACCAAAAGGTCGGAGGTTTGAATCCACCAGGCACTTCTTGGAAACCCTATGGGGCAGTTCTACCCTGTCTGATAGGGTCACTATAAGTCAGAATTGACTGGATGGCAATGGGCTTGGCTTTTTTTTTTTTAACATATATACTATGAATAGCCACTATTATTCCTTTGGACAGTCCGTTATCTTTTAATACAGTTCAAAACAAACAAAGATATCATTTTTACCTTCATCTATTCTGTTTCCAGGTCCCTGGTTTTGTGCTCGACTAAAAAAAAAAAAAAAACAAAAAACTAAAGGAGCACTGATGGCGCAGTGGCTCACAGCTCAGCTGCTAATCAAAAGGTCACAGTTCAGATCCACCAGTCATTCCTTGGAAAACCTGTGGGGCAGTGCTACTCTGTCCTACAGGGTGGCTATGAGTCAGAATCGACTCCATGGCAAACAGTTTTTTTTTTTTTTGGGGGGGGGGGGCTACAATCTAAAGGCGCCCTGGTGATGCAGTGATTGAGACCTATGGCTGCTAACCAAATGACTGGCAGTTTGAATCCACCAGTCACTCCTTGGAAACCCTACGGGGCAGCTCTACTCTGTCCTACAAGGTTGCTTTGAGTCAGAATCAACTAGATGACAACGGGTTTAGTTTTTTAGATTTACTAACCTAAAGATTGGCTATTTGAGCTTACCCATTGGCACCGTGGAAGAAAGGCCTGGTGATCTACTTCTGTAAAGATTACCACCAAGAAAAGCCTATGGAGCAGTTCTACTCTGTAACACATGAGGTCTCCATGAATCAGAATCGATTTGCTAGCAATGTTTTTGTTTGTTTGTTTGTTTTTAATTCCATTTTTAGTGCTCTCCCTGTCTTTGTTTAAATATAAATGTCTATCTGCTATCATAGTCCTTCCTCCTGAAAAATTTCCTTTAACATTCCCTGCACTGCAGATTCAGCCAGAGGACCAAGAGTTAAGAAGAGTTAGAAAGTTTAGGTAAGAGAGTAGATAACTGTTGGAGCATGTTTCCAGAGGTAATGGTGGAAAATGTTACCAAGAGCATTGGGTGGATTACTCTGCCTTGCACAAAGGAAAAAGACTGCTTATCTGAGACAGAAGGGAAAATACAAAGATATGTCTCAAAGTAACCAACTTTGCATGAGGGAGGTCATAGTTGAAGTCATTCCCCTTGAATGTCACTGGTTCTCTTGACGAAGTAAATGGCAAGGTAATTTGCTGATAATTATGGAAATAGTGGCTTTTAGGTGATTGGTAGAGATTTAGAATAAATTCTGGTCAATGAGAGAATTCATGATCAGGGTTGAGGGCAGAATGGTGGAGACAGAAATTTGTAGTGGCAATTAAGGAAGACATGATAAAAGAGAGACATACAGGGAAGGGCATGGTTAGTGTTTCATTTTTAAAGGGTGAAACTGGTAATATTGTGGAAAATGGACTATAGGGGGCTAGATTAGAAGCAAGAACCCCTATTGTGTGGCTATTCCAGTTGTTATTGCTGGGTAACCAATTTTCTCCAACACAGCGGTTTATTAAAACAACCATATTAATATATTCATGGATTTTGTGGGTCAGGAATGCAGAAAGGGCACAACAGGGACTGATTATACCTATTCCATGACATCTGGGGTTTAGAGTTGAAGGTTAGAAGTAAAGTAGTGATGGCAGAGATGGAGAGACAGGCTTGAGTTTATAAGTTACTGGAACTATGTAATTGATAAGACTGATTAAATTGCCTAAACCATCTTCCTTACTTAGAATGTTGTCGGACACAAATTTATGGTCAAAAAGGCCTACTCAGAGGTGGGGCCAAGATAGCAGAGTAATCAGATGCTTCCTGTGGTCCCTCTCATAACAAAGACCCAGAAAAACAATTGAATTGTTTATATATGAAAGTCTAGGAGCCCTGAAAATCGAAGGCAAAGTTGAGGAATCAAACTGAATGGCAGGGGAGGGAGAGACAGTTCAGAAGCAGTGAGATATTGTCAGACTTGACCCTGTAGGAACCAGCACCCTGCAGGCTGGGTTGGCTGGCATGTGTGGTAAGGCAAGTAGAAGCACTTGGGGTGTATTTTCTACATCAGGAGAGGCCTAGTGGTGGAGAATCTGCTCAACCTTCTAGAACCAGTGCTCAATTGGCAAAAGATATGTACATGCATCTAACCTACTGTGTGGATCAAAAAACACCTCTCTACCATTTACCTGCCCCTTCTTTGCTTTGCACTAGATCCAGGCCAGCTTTAGCATTTGCTGCATTCCCTGGTCCAAAAGTAGGACCTGCTGTGCATCCTGAGGCATTCTCCCGGACTTGGAGCAGGAACAAATTAACAAACAGGAAAAAATGATCTGCCAGCTCCCTTAAGCCAGGAACTCAGGGAAGGCACAGCACCTTTGTCTAGGCACAGGCATAAATGGTCCACAGACTTTGCTTTTCACCCTTGCATAGACCTGTGTGGGCCCATTTCAACAGTGCAGGCCCTCATTAACACAGCACAACAGGTTACATACCTGAAGCCTAATTTCAATTGTATCAGCTATAAGGTGGAGGGGCAGATTCGTGACATTTGACACCACTCTGCCTATTAAGCAGGGTCCTCACTTACTCACATCAGGACCCAGAGGACTGGTGGCTTCACCCAAGCCACCTGGCCACCCACAACTGGGGCCCAAGACTAAGTAGTGGCTCCCAATCCTTACAGCCAATAGCACTGGGTACCCACAGCCCAGCTGCAAAACCTACTCACCTACGTTCTCTAGGGAACAAGGACATGCTTTCTCTCTGACACTCAGGGGCAGCCATCAGCCTCCTGCCTTTCTCAGTGCATGACCCCCTACTGCAGCCAGGTACCTGTCCCTACTCCAATCACCCATGCCCATCTAGAACTGTAGGTGAGAGCCTGCACCACACACATGGTGAATGACTACCTGGACACCTGAGCTGATTCATGCAAGAAAAGTAAATGGACTCTTGGGCTCATATACCTAGTAACAGCTCTAACTACCTGGTGACAGGATGTGAGAGCTTCAAAGCCACCAATAATCAAACTAGCTCACATGAGCAGCATATTTGGGCATATCAAAACAAAACAAGAAGTTAGGACACAGTAAACAAACAAAATAAATAAATATAATAACTTATAAATGGTGCAGAGACAACAGTTAATATCAAATCCCATAAAGGGGCAGACCATGCTGGCTTCAGGAAGTGCCCAAAATAAAGAGTAAAGAAGCCTTTCAGCTTTGGTGAGTATAATCTGGGGTCTTAAAAGCCTGTGAGCAGCCATCTAGGATACTCCACTGGTCTTAACAGTTTGGGAACAAGGAAGGATTAAGAAAACTAAGGCTATAAGGGAAAGATCAGTCCAAAGGGCTATTGAACCACATTCACCATGGCCTCCACCAGACTGAGTCCAGGACAACTATGTGGTGCTCAGCTACCACCACTGACTCCTCTGATAGGGATCACAATAGAGGATCCTGGACAGAGCTGGAGAAAAATGTAGAACAAAATTCTAACTTAAAAAGAAAGACCAGACTTGCTTGCCTGAGAGAGACTAGAGGAACTCTGAGAGTATGGCCTCCAGACACCCTTTCAGCTCACTAATGAAGTCACTCCTGAGGTTCACCCTTCAGCCAAAGATTGGACAGACCCATAAAACAAAATGAAACTAAAGGGGCACACCAGCCCAAGGGCAAGGACTAGAAGGCAGGCGGAAAAAGGAAAACTGGTAGTAGGGAACCCAAGTTTGAGGAGAGAGAGAGTTGACATGTCATGGGGTTGTTAACCAGTGTCATAAAACAATATGGGCACTAATTGTTTAGTGAGAAACTAGTTTGTTCTATAAACCTTCATCTAAAGTATAATAATAAAAATAAGAAAAGAAGAAGCCTTCTGGAGGAAGATAACTTTTTGGAAATACTGGAGGTAGAAATCGTAAAATTAATATACAGTGTTCTTCAAGAGATCAGGAAGGAGATCAGGCAAAATGCACAACAAATCAAGGAACACACAGATAAAGTAATGGAGGAACATAAGAAGATTTTACAAGACCATAAGGACAAATTTAACAGGCTGCAAGAATCCACAGAGAGACAGCAAACAGAAATCCAAAAGATTAACAATAAAATTTCAGAATTATACAACTCAATAGAAAGTCATAGGAGGAGAATAGAGGCACTGGAAGTCAGAATTAGTGAGATTGAAAATAAAGCACTTAACACTAACATATATGAGGTAAAATCAGATAAAATAATAAAAAAAAAAAATGAAGAAAACCTAGGAATTATGTGGGACTGTATTAAGAGGAATAACCTACAAGTGACTGGAGTACAAAAATGGGGGAGGGGTGTGATAACAGAAAATACAGAAAGAATCATTAAAGATTTGTTGGCAGAAAACTTCCCTGATATTGTGAAAGTTGAGAAGACATCTATCCAAGAAGCTCATTGAACACCACACAAGGTAGACCCCAAAAGAAAGTCATCAAGACGAGTTATAATCAAACTTGCCAAAACCAAAGATAAAGAGAGAATTTTAAGAGTGGCTAGGGATAAACAACAAATCCCTTACAAAGGAGAGTCAGTAAGACTAAACTCTGACTACTCAGCAGAAACCATGCAGGCAAGAAGGCAATGGGATGACATATACAAAGCCTTGAAGGAAAAAAATTACAGAGGAGAATTATTATTGAGCATAACTGTCTCTCAAATATGATGGGAAAATTAGGGCACTTCCAGATAAACAGAAGTTTAAGGAATTTGTAAAAATCAAACCAAAATTACAAGAAATACTACAGAGAGTCCTCCAATTAGAAAATCAATAAAATCAGATAACAGCCTAAGACTAGAACACAGGACAGAACAACCAGATATCAACCTGGACAGGGAAGTCACAAAAATCAATCAAAGCTAAAACACTGAAAATAGGGAAACAGAGGTGTCAATATGTAAAAGATGATGGCATTAAAACAAAAAAGAGGGACTGTATAATACAGTCATACATCTTTCATACAGACAGGAAGTCAAGGCTATATAAAGAAATAAAAGATTGGTTTAAACTTAGAAAAATAGGGGTAAATATTAAAGAAACCACAAAGGAAACTAACAATCCTACTCATCAAAACTAAAAAATAAAAATAAAAAAACATAAAGACCAGCAAATACAAAATCAATAACAAAGAAAAGGATGAAAAGAAAATACACAAAGAAAAATGACTCAGCACAGAAGATTAAGTGGAATGAAGAAATTGTCAACAACAACAACAAAAAAAAAACATCAGAATGACAGCACCGTATTCATAAAATACCTATCAATAATTACACTGAACGTAAATGGACTAAATACACCAATAGACAGAGAGTGGCAGAATGGATAAAAAATCATGATCCGTCTATATGCTGCCTATAAGAGACACACCTCAGACTTAAAGACACAAACAAACTACAACTCAAAGGATGGAAAAAAATACATTAAGCAAACACCAAAAAAGAGCAAGAGTGACGATATTAATCTCTGACAAAATAGACTTTAAAGCAAAATCCACCACAAAGGATAAAGAAGGACACTATATAATGACAAAAGGGTCAATGTATCAGAACATAACCATAATAAATATTTTCTCACTCAATGACAGGGCTCCAAAATACACAAAACAAATTCTAACAGCGTTGAAAAGAGAAATAGACAGCTCCACAATAATAGTAGAAGAGTTCAAAACACCACTTTTGGTGAATGACAGGACATCCAGAAAGAAGCTCAATAAAGACATGGAAGATCTAAATGCCACAATCAGCCAACTTGATCTCATAGACATATACGTAACACTTCCCACAACAGCAGCCAAGTATACTTTCTTTTCCAGTGCACATGGAACATTCGCCAGAATAGACCACATATTAGGCCACAAAGCAAGCCTTAAGAGAATACAAAGCATCAAAATATTGCAAAGCATCTTTTCTCACCATAAAGTATAAAAGTAGAAGTCAATAACAGAAAAAGCAGGGAAAACAAAACAAAACAAAGCTACATGGAAACTGAACAGCACCTTGCTCAGAAGAAATTAAGGATGGAAAAAATAAATTTACAGAACCAAATGAGAATGAAAATACTTCCTGCCAGAACCTTTGGGACACAGCAAAAGCAGTGTTCAGAGGTCAATTTATAGCAATAAATGCACACATCCAAAAAGAAGAAAGGGCCAAAATCAAAACATTAAGCCTATAACTTGAACAAATAGAGAGCAGCAAAAGAAGCCCCCGGGCACCAGAAGAAAGCAAATAATAAAAATTAGAGCAAAATTAAATGAAATAGAAAATAGAAAAACAAATGAAAGAGTTAACAAGATCAAAAGCTGATTCTTTGAAAAGATCAACATAATCGATAAACCACTGGCCAAACTGACAAAAGAAAAACAGGAGAGGAAGCAAATAACCTGAATAAGAAATAAGATGGGTGATATCACAACTGAAATTAAGAGAATCAGAATACTATGAAAAATTGTACTCTAAGAAATTTGAAAACCTAGAGGAAATGGACAAATTTCTAGAAATACAATACCTACCTAAACTAACACAAACAGAGATAGAACAACTAAACAAATCTATAACAAAAGATGAGATTGAAAGGTAATTAAAAAACTCCCAACAAAAAAAAGCCCTGACCCTGATGGCTTCACTGGAGGATCGTACCAAACTTTCCAAGGAGAGCTGACACCACTACTACTAAAGGTATTTTGGAGCATAGAAAAGGATGGAATACTCCTAAATTCATTTTATGAAGACAGCATAACCCTGATTCCAAAACCAGGTAAAGGTACCACAAAAAAAGAAAATTATAGAGCAATATCCCTCATGAACATAGATGCAAATATCCTGAACAAAATTCTACCCTATAGAATTCAACAACATATCAAAAAAATAATTCAGCACAATCAAGTGAGATTCATACCAGGTATGCACGGATGGTTCAACATTAGAAAAACAATCAATGCAATCCATCACATAAATAAAACAAAAGAAAGGAACCACGTGATTGATGCAGAAAGACATTTGAAGAAGTCCAACACCCATTCATAATAAAAACTCTCAGCAAAATAGGAACAGAAGGGAAATTTCTCAGCATGAAAAAGGGCATTTATACAAAGCCAACAGCTAACATCATCCTAAATGGTGAGAGTCTGAAAGCATTACCCTCCACAATGGGAACCAGACAAGAAATGCTATTTATCACCTCTCTTATTCAACATTGTGCTGTAGGTCCTAGCCAGAGCAATAAGGCAAGGAAAAGAAATAAAGGGCATCCAAATTGATAAGGAAGAAGTAAAAGTATCCCTATTTGCAGAAGATATGACCTTATACACAAAAAAATCCAAAGAATCCACAGGAAAACTACTGGAACTAATAGAAGATTTCAGCAAAGTATCAGGCTACAAGACAAACATACAAATATCAGTTGGATTTCTCTACAAGGAAGAGAATGTCGATACCATTTACAATAGCCCCCAAGAAGATAAGATACTTAGGAATAAATCTAACTAGAGATGTAAAAGACCTATACAAAGAAAGCTATAAGACACTACTGCAAGAAACCAAAAGAGACCTCCATAAGTGGAAAAACATACCTTGTTCATGGATAGGAAGATTCAACATTGTGAAAATGTCTATTCTGCCCAAAACAATCTATAGATTCGACGCAATTCCAATCCAAATTCCAACGACATTTTTTAACGTGATGGACAAACAAATCACCCACTTCGTATGGAAGGGAAAGAGGCCCCGGATAACTAAAGCATTACTGAAAAAGAAGAACAAAGTGGGAGCCCTCACTCTACCTGATTTTAGAACCTGTTACAGTGCCATGGTGGTCAAAACAGCCTGGTACTGGTACGACAACAGATACATAGACCAATGGAACAGAATTGACAATCCAGACATAAATTCATCCACCTGTGAGCAGCTGATATTTGACAAGGCCCAAAGTCTGTTAAATGGGGAAAAGACAGTTTCTTTAACAAATGGTGCTGGCACAACTGGGTATCCATCTGCAAAAAAATGAAACAAGACCTATATACCACATAGAAAAACTAACTCAAAATGGATCAAAGACCTAAATCTGAAATGATAAAGATCTGGAAGAAAAAATAGGGACAATACTAGTAACCCTAATACATGGTCTAGACAGAATACAAAACATTACTAACAATGCACAAACATCAGAAGAGAAACTAGTTAACTGGGAGCTCCTAAAAATCAAACACTTATGCTCATCAAAGATTTCACCAAAGAGTAAAAAGACAACCTAGAGACTGGGAAAAAATTTTTGGCTACGACATATCAGATCAGCATCTAATCTCTAAAATCTACAAGTTACTGCAAAACCTCAACAACAAAAAGACAAATAACCCAATTAAAAAAGGGGCAAAGTGGATGAACAGACACTTCAAAAAAGAAGACATTCAGGCGGCTAACAGATACATGAGGAAATGCTCATGATCATTAATCATTAGAGAAATGCAAATCAAAACTAAAATGAGTTACCATCTCATCCCAACAAGGCTAACATTAACCTAAAAAACATAAAATAATAAATGTTGGAGAGGCTGTAGAGAGTCTAGAACACTTAAACACTGCTGGTCTGAATGTAAAATGGTACAACCAGTTTGGACATCGATTTGGCGCTTCCTTAAAAAGCTAGAAATAGAAGTACCATATGATCCAGCAATCCCACTCCTTGGAATATATCCTAGAGAAATAAAAGCCATCACATGAATAGATATATGCACACTCATGTTCATTGCAACACTGTTCACAATAGCAAAAAGATGGAAACAACCTAGGTGCCTATGAATGAATGAATGGATAAACAAATTATGGTGTTTTCACACAATGGAATACTACCCATCGATAAAAAACAATGAACCCATGAAACATCTGATAACATGGAGGAATCTGGAAGGCGTTATGCTGAGTAAAATTAGCTACAAAAGGACGAAGATTGTATGAGACCACTATTATAAGAACTCAAGAAAAGGTTTAAACACAGAAGAAATATTCTTTGATGGTTACGAGGGTGGGGAGGGAGAGAGGGGTATTCACTAACTAGATAGCAGACAAAAATTGTTTTATGTGAAGGGAAGGAAAACACACAATACAAGAGAAGTCAGCAGAACTGAACTAAACCAAAAGCTAAGAAGTTTCCTGAATAAAATCAAACATTCTGAGGGACAGAGTAGCAGGGATGGGGTCTGAAAACCATGGTTTCAGGGGACATCTAGGTCAATTGGCATAACAAAGTTGGTTTAGTATATGTTCTGCATCCCTCTTTGATGAGTAGTGTCTGTGGTCTTAAAAGCCAGTGAGTGGCCATCTAAGATGCATCAATTTGTCCAAAACCACCCAGAGCAAAGGAGAATGACGAACACCAAAGACACAAGGAAAATATTAGCCCAAGAAACAAAAAGGGCCACATAAACCAGAGACTCCATCAGCCTGAGACCAGAAGAAGTAGATGGTGGCCAGCTACCACCAATGACCAACCTGACAGTTAACTCAAGAGAGTCCCTGACAGAGCAGGGAAACAGTGGGGTGCAGAGTTCAAATTCTAGTAAAAAGACTTGACTTGTCTGACTAAAACTAGAGAAACCCCAGAATATATGGCCCCCGGACTCTGTGTTAACCCAGAACTAAAACCATTCCCTAAGCCAACTCTTCAGACAAAGATTAGACCGGAGTGTAAGACACGAAATGATACTTGTGAAGAGTATGCTTCTTAGTTCAAATAGATAAAAAGACATGAGACTAAATGGGCAGCTCCTATCTGGAGGCAAGATGAGAAGGCAGAAAGAGATAGTAGCTGGTTTACTGGACACAGGAAACCTGGGGTGGAAAGGAAGGGTTTGCTGACATAGGGATAGAAACTAGGGTCACTTAATAATGTGTATGTAAGTTTTTGTATGAGAAATTAAATTGAGCTGTAAACTCTCACTTAAAGCACAATAAAAGCAAAATTAAAAACAAAACCAAAACACCTACTTATTAAAACTGTACTCCATGTCTAAATAAGGAGCCCTGGTGGTACAGTGGTTAAGCACTCAGCTGCTAATCAAAAGGTCAGTGGTTCGAACCCACCTGTGTCTCCACAGGAGAAAAGACCTTGCGATCTGCTGCCGTAGAGATTACAGCCTAAGAAACTCTATGAGGCAGTTCTACTTTTATTCTGTAATGTCGCTATGAGTCACTCAATGACACACAATAAAAATAACATGTCTCAATATTTCCACTTCTCTATTTAAGCAAGTCTTATATATTTATTCATTGTATATAACTCTGTAATTGTAGAGGCTTACGAAAGAAAGAGAATTTATGGTCCTTTCACTGGGAACACACAGAAGCTGTTAAGAGATATGCAGCTAAAGCACCTGGGAGAAAAAATGGTTATATACAAAGACTCTTTTTAAAAATGGAATGCAGTGACAACCTTTTAGAATGGCATACATATATCAGTGCTAAGGGGGAAGAAAATCTGAATATTTGAAGAAATAACTGACACATTGAGTTGGGGAAATGCAAAATATTTGGGTGAAAGATAAATCTGCTTGGTATAAAGTAAAACTCAGATTTTTCCTCAAGCCTTCAACCTGGTCATTCTGAGGTTTGTGAAGGGAGGTTCTTTACATTCTTCATGCAACCAGGTGACCTGGCGTACCTTTGTTTTTAACTAATTAAATACACTTACTTAAAACTCTGTTTTCTGTTTGTGGATCTCCTTAAAAGGTAATATGGCTGAGGGAACCTCACATGTGGAGGCAAGAACTCTTAAATTTCCGTGGCTGTTTTTACTACTTTGGTGTTTATGCATTTTGTGCCTCAGTTTTGTCATCTAAAATAAAAGACTGAGCCAAAGGCCATCATGACTTGAAGGATCTTTATAAAGATACTTGGGTGCGATAATGTGAAAGGTTTATACACTCATTTAAAGGACTTGCCAACTCAGGTGAAGCCAAAGGATTTGTCCCCATAATGAGAATTCTGAACCAGAGCTGAGATTTGGCGAATAAAATTGCACGTCACAAAAGCTAGAAGGGAGACTTTTCTCATAAATATTTACACATGGATCTCAGGAGGCTGCAAATCCCTAAGTGTCGAACACTAACGACTGTGTTGGCTCTCATTTCTTACACTCAAAATAATCAACTCTCCCCACCAACAGGATTTCAAAGGGAAATGAAATGAATAGAGTAGCAAATTCAAAATTAGGATCTGGGGTAGCTGTTGAGGGTTCTGATGTTTATGAAAGGGATTGCTCTGCTTGCTTAGCTTGTAAAGTCAATGTTTCTGGAGTTTTCAGTTTTGGTCTTGTTTTGCTTCCTGAAAAGGGACTTTTTTTTTTTCTCTCTCCAAAACATGAGTATTTTAATGATTATTTTGCACATTAGGGCATATTGATGTATGTGGGCTGCCAACGATTTATGCCTAAAAGCTACCTTTAAGTGTGAAACTTCCCCATAGGGTTTTTTTCTCATTGAAACCAGGTGTCCTATTTTTAACATTAAAAGATGCTTTTACTGATGAAAAATATTTTTAAAAAATTGGTGTTTTTATAAGTGCCTGAAGGGCCAGTTAAAGCTGAAATGTAGGAATATTGGAAAAGGGCTGAGTTACTAACCGTGTGACCTTGGAAAAGTTACTTAATCTTCAGTTATCTGGTCACAAAATGAGGGTAATAAGGCTTCTTTACCTCATACATTTCTTGACTTTGTTCAGTAGCTAAGTTTTAAACATCTTACAGCCTGAGTATAAGCAGATGGACAGGACATAGCCCCTGTACTCCAGAACCACTCTGTTTGGGTCAAAATAGTTGATTTTCTTCCAGTAAACAACTGATAGTTGTCATGTCACACACAGAACTTCTATCACCTACTCTCTTAACAAAAAGAAACACATTAAAACCATTTTGTGTTTCATCAGCATTGGTCTCCATCATTGTTTTTAAAATAGAAAATACTCTCCTTTCCTCAATACAGAGTTCTAGCCACAAGATAACCAAAACCAAACCAAACCAAACTCACTGCTGTCAAGTCAATTCCAACTCATAGCAACCCTATAGGACAGAATAGAACTGCCCCATAGGGTTTCCAAAGCTGTAATCTTTACGTTGTTGTTGTTAGGTGCTGTTGAGTCGGTTCGGACTCTTAGTGACCCTATGCACAACAGAATGAAACACTGCCCGGTCCTAAGCCATCCTTACAATCGTTGTTATGCTTGAGCCCATTGTTGCAGCCGCTGTGTCAATCCACCTTGTTGAGGGTCTTCCTCTTTTCCACTGACCCAGTACGTTGCCAAGAAAGATGTCCTTCTCCAGAGACTGATCCCTCCTGACAACATGTCCAAAGTATGTGAGACTCAGCCTTGCTTCTAAGGAGCATTCTGGTTGTACTTCTTCCCAGACAGATTTGTTCATTCTTCTGGCAGTCTGTGGTACATTCAATATTCTTCTCCAGCACCGCAATTCAAAGGCATCAATTCTTCTTCAGTCTTCCTTATTCACTGTCCAGCTTTCACATGCATATGATGTGATTGAAAATACGATGGCTTGGGTCAGGTGCACCTTAGTCTTCAGGGTGACATCTTTGCTCTTCAACACTTTGAAGAGGTCCTTTGCAAAAGATTTGCCCAATGCAATGCATCTTTTGATTTCTTGACTGCTGCTTCCATGGCTGTTGATTGTGGATCCAAGTAAAATGAAATCCTTGACAACATCAATCTTTTCTCCATTTATCATGATGTTGCCCATTGGTCCAGTTGTGAGGATTTTTGTTTTCTTTATGTTGAGGTGGAATCCATACTGAAGGCTGTGGTCTTTGATCATCATTAGCAAGTGCTTCAAGTCCTGTTCACTTTCAGCAAGCAAGGTTATGTCAACTGCATAACGTAGGTTGTTAATGAGCCTTCCTCTAATCCTGATGCCCCATTCTTCTTCATATATCCAGCTTCTCGTATTATTTGCTCAGCATACAGATTGTATAGGTATGGTGAAAGAATACAACCCTGACGCACACCTTTCCTGACTTTAAACCAATCAGTATCCCCTTGTTCTGTCCAAACAACTGTCTCTTGATCTATGTAAAGGTTCCTCATGAGCACAATTAAGTGTTCTGGAATTTCCATTCTTTGCAATATTATCCATAATTTGTTATGATCCACACAGTCGAATGCCTTTGCATAGTCAATAAAACACAGGTAAACATCCTTCTGGTATTCTGTGCTTTCAGCCAGGATCCATCTGACATCAGCAATGACATCCCTGGTTCCACATCCTCTTCCGAAACCAGCCTGAATTTCTGGCAGTTCCCTGTTGATACATTGCTGCAGCCGTTTTTGAATGATCTTCAGCAAAATTTTGCTTGCATGTGATATTAATGATATTGTTCTATAATTTCCACATTCAGTTGGATCACCTTTCTTGGGAATAGGCATAAATACGGATCTCTTCCAGTCAGTTGGTCAGGAAGCTGTCTTCCATATTTCTTGGCAGAGATGAGTGAGCACCTCCAGTGCTGCATCCATTTGTGGAAACATCTCAATTGGTATTCCATCAATTCCTGGAGCCTTCAGAGCAGCTTAGACTTCTTCCTTCAGTACCATCGGTTCCTGATCATATGCCTCCTCTCGAAATGTTTGAACATCGACTAATTCTTTTTGGTATAATGACTCTGTGCATTCCTTCCATCTTCTTTTGATGTGTCTTGCATCATTTAATATTTTCCCCATAAAATTCTTCACTATTGCAACTCAAGCCTTGAATTTTTTCTTCAGTTCTTTCAGCTTGAGAAACACGAAGCATGTTCTTCCCTTTTGGTTTTCCATTTCCAGCTCTTTGCACATGTCATTATAGTACTTTGTCCTCTCAAGATGCCCTTTGAAATCTTCTGTTCAGTTCTTTTACTTCATCAGTTCTTCCTTTTGCTTCAGCTGCTCTACGTTCGAGAGCAAGTTTCAGAGTTTCCTCTGACATCCATCTTGGTCTTTTCTTTCTTTCCTGTCTTTTCAATGACCTCTTGCTTTTTTCATGTATGATACCTTTGATGTCATTCCACAACTCATCTGGTCTTCGGTCACCAGTGTTCATTGTGTCAAATCTATTCTTGAGATTGTCTCTAAATTCAGGTGGAATATACTCAAGGTCATATTTTGGCTCTCGTGGACTTGCTCTGATTTTCTTCAGTTTCAGCTTGAACTTGCATATGAGCAATCGATGTCTGTTCCACAGTCAGCCCTTGGCCTTGTTCTGACTGATGATATTGAGCTTTTCCATCATCTCCTTCCACAGATGTAGTTTTTTTTGGGGGGGGTAATCTTTATAGAATATATATATGGAAACGCTGTGGAGTAGTAGTTAAGTGCTACAACTACTAACCAAAAGGTCAGCAGTTCGAATCCACCAGGAGTTCCTTGGAAGCTCTATGGGGCAGTTCTACTCTGTCCTATAGGGTCGCTATGAGTTCCCATAGACTCAACAGCAACAGGTTTGGTTTTTTGGTTATATATATATATATATATATATATATATATATATATATATATATATATATATATGTATGTATACATACATATGTGAGAGAGAGCGAGAGACCTGATGATGAAATGGTTAAGTACGTGGCTGCTAACTGAAAGGTCAGCAATTCGAACCTGCCACCTGCTCCAAGGGAGAAAAGACCTGGGGATCTGCTCCTGTAAAGATGGTAGCCTAGGAAACCCTATGGGGCAGTTCTACTCAATCATATAGGGACTCTACAAGTTGGAATGAACTCGACGGCACACAACAACTATGTGTACATATATAATGTATAGAATAAACACACATAGACACATACAGTTTCTTGGGTAAATATTTGATGTTTGTTGTCTTTTTTGTTAGCATTAATATATTCTTTCTTCCAGGCCCAGCAAAAAAAATATACCTCATTTTTGACCCCGCTTCCTAGTATCCTCTGAAATTTGTCACTGCCTCCTTCTTTCAAATCTGAAATGAGGCACTTATTACATATTTTATTTATTTGCCCCTCTGACTTCACAAGTGGTTTGTTAGATATCCTAGAATCCAAGAGAAGGAAGAATTTTACAACGTTATGAGTAACTGAGTCAAATGCTGCTGAAACATGTACAGTATAGTAAGTAATCTGGTATAGTAAGGAAAGGGAATGCACTCTTTTTTTTTTTTTGCAAAACTCAGAAAACTGGTGACTTGAAGGAGGTCTAGTGTCACGGTGGTTAAAGCACTCAGCTGTTAACCAAAACGTGGGTGGTTTAAATCCACCAGCAGCTCCACAGGGGAAAGATGGGGCAGTCAGCTTTTGTAAAGATTTACAGCTTTGGAAACTGTGGGGCACTTCTACTCTGTCCTATAGGGTCACTATGAGTAGGAATAGACTCAATGGCAGTGGGTTTTGGGTTGACCTTGGCAAGAGGAATTCTAGTAGGATGCAAGAAACAGGACCCTGAATGAATTGGGTCAAGGAATAAAATAGGAGGTAAGAATCAGAGCTTTCTTATTAAGGTATAGAGGATAACTCTAAAGAACCTGAAAGATTCTGGAGCCCAAGGATTTGTTGTTGCTGTTGCTAAGGTAGGAGATAGTTATAGTGCTGTGCTGCTCAGGGTGATTCAGTAGAGATGGAAGAATGATGATGCAGTAAAGAAGAATCAATATAATTGTAGGAGGGAATTGGATACAGTGCACAAGATTAAACC
The DNA here is from genome assembly GCF_024166365.1 of Elephas maximus indicus. Taxonomy (NCBI): domain Eukaryota; kingdom Metazoa; phylum Chordata; class Mammalia; order Proboscidea; family Elephantidae; genus Elephas; species Elephas maximus. The sequence goes on along the minus strand of NC_064823.1, from coordinate 135,307,468 downwards.
TTGGCCTTGGAAAGAAGCAAGGAATTCCATCCATTGAAAAAGATGGGTGAGCAGAATATATAAATATAGATGGGTAGATAGGTCTAGTGAAAGGATGATGAGGTAGTATCTTCTGTTGCTTCTATTTTCTTAGGAAAATAAGATGCAAAGTCAATATCTGAGAGTCAGTCAGGAGAAGGGATATTGTAGGTAGGAATTGAGAGTGCGTGATACCCAATTGTGTTTTTGGAGATGGGGCAGTGAATTGAGTACAGGATGAATTAGGGCTTCCAGGCAAGACTAAACGTTTTATGTTGTGTGATTCTTCATTAAAAGCTACATGTTTTTTCTCCTGTCATTGTCAGCTGTGCAGGTTTAGTCTCGTAGGATGATGATTGAGTTAACCAAGGATTGGGATTTCCTATTAAATAAGCGGACAAGGTGATGGACAAGGGAATTACAAGTGTGTGGAAAGGGAATAAAACACTCTTTCCTCTATCACTGATGATCGCGTTTGGTCTCAAGGCCTGAAATATCACACATATTCAGACATCTTCCATAGCCTACCCTGATCCAAACTACTCCCTAAATTCTAGATTCACATTACCGACTTCGCTCTTGGATGTCTAACATGTATCTCAAACTTCAAATGTCCTAAATCAAAATCTATATCTTCCTCTAAAACTTACTTCCCCTCACAGTCTTCCTCATTTCATTAAATGACAAGTCCATTCTTTCTGACCAACATAAAATCCTGGAGTCATGATTAAGTGTTCTCTTGCTATTACACCTCACACCCTCTTCTTTTGCAAATCTTGTTACCTCTTTCCTCAGAGTATATCAGAACCTGATCATGTCTCATCTCCTTCTGTGCTATCACCTGGTCCATGTCATCACCCTCTCTTGTCTGCATTTGTTCACTATAATGTTATTGCTCAGCTCAAGGCGTGCTAATGGTTTCTCATCTCACTTAGAAAAATAAAGTCTTTCAAATAGATTACCTCATTGCCATCCAGTCAATTCCGACTCATAGTGACTCTGTAGGACAGGATAGAACTGCCCTATAGGGTTTTCAAGGCTGTATATCTTTATGGAAGCAGACTGACACATCTTTCTCCCATGGAAGGGGTGGCTGGTGGGTTCCAACTGCCGACTTTTAGGTTAGCAACCTAATGTTAACCACTATGCCATCAGGGCTGCCCTTAAAATAGATTAATAGGGTTTATATATTTGGCAGAGCCCTGGTTGCACAATGGTTAGGGTCTTGGCTGCTAACCAAAATGTCAGCAGTTTGAATCCATCAGCCACTCCTTGGAAGCCCTATGCGGCAGTTCTACTACATCCTATAGGTTGTGATGAGTCGGAATTGACTGATGGCAATGTTTTGTTTTTTAATTAATTAAGTAATTATTTCTGGTAGGAGACCTATTGTCACAAGCAGTTTGGAATCAGCTGCTAACCTAAGGGTTGGCAGTTTGAACTCACCCAGCAGCTCCATGACTGCTTCTGTAATGATTACGTAGAGCAAAGAAACCCTATGGAACAGTTCAGTCACACATGAGGTTGTCATGAATTGGGGGCCGACTTAAGGACAGCTAACAACAACAAATTTTTTGACCCTTTCTGTCTGTCTGTCCCCTCCTTTTACCACTCTTCCCTTGCCTCGCTCTCGTCACACTGACCTGTTTGCTGTTCCTGGAGCATACCGGTTAGTCTCTTTTCTTAGAGCTATTTCTTCATAGACTATTCTTCCTTTAGATTGTTGCACGGCTTGCTCCCTCACCTTCATCAAGTCTCTGCTAAAATACCCTTTTATTGGTGAGGTCTACTCCAGTCACTCTACTTGATAAAGTACCCATTTTCTTTCCCCTGTGGCGCTTCCTAGTCTCCTCTGAATTATTTTGCTACTATTTAACTTGTATGTGATGTGCCGATTTCACGTTTTGGCCAAATGGTCTGGTGTTTTAGGCAACAATTAGCCAAAGCTGAGTGTCACCACCCCCAGACTAATGCATGTGAATTATATACAAATATTATTTATTTTTACAACTTTTATATTTCATTATTTATATTATTTATTTTTACAACTTTTATATTTCATGATTTATATAGTCACCAATTTTGCAAAGCTTGGCTTTCTAGAACTGGAACACTACCTCCTCAGTACTGTCAGCTGCTAGATTGTTCAGGTTGCATCTCTATTCTATCTTTGTGATACTAAATAGATGCTCACTTTCAAAGAGTATGATTTTTTCTGGCTTTGTTCACATAAGGTATTGGTGATGAGAATGTTCTCAGAAAGTTTTTAAGATTTCTTCCCTCTCCATGAGTAAGTAAGTAGGTAATGGCTTATCTCATTTTCGTCTCCTGGATTGGAAGATTTTGTCAATGGTGATAACATAGTTTCATTGAAACAATCCCAGAATTCATGTCTTTGGTACTACTGGGAAATATATGCTCATCGAAAGTTTTCAGAAGCAAACTTTAAGATTGTTGCTCCACTTATATCTCTTATTTCTGGTGTTTTCATTATATACAATAATGAGAAAAATGTCATTTTGTTTATACAACAAAAGGAAAACATACATATGGAAATAGAGTTTTGAAAAATTGGCTTCAAGATAACAAAACCATCTCTCAACTTCTGTTGTTGTCTCAGGTTTAGTTGCATAGATCCTAATCTTAATACCTGCTCTGGAAAAGAATTGTATAGTCATTATTAGATAAAAAATGCATACACTACCAAGGTTTATCAAGTTTATTTGAAGTTTTCAGAAAATAAAATGTTTTCTCTGCAAATAAAAATCCATCTATTCTTATATTACATGCAAAATAACAACACAAGGCGTTCTTTTACTCCTGAATCTCTTTTCAAGCGTGCATTTGCTGCTATTCCACCTTGTTAGAACACATTATATCATAGCATGACAAGGCAATAACAAAATCTGTTTCATGTGAAGAATTTAGCTGAAAAGAATGATGACAGAGGCCAACTGACTTTTTTTTTTTTTTTTAAATACTGGCCAGAAGTTCATTTAGGTTACACTGGGCTATAATCACTTTATAAACACTCAACTGAAGGGTGTCATTTTCTATTCTGTAAATATTTCTTCTATCAGAAGCACCATGTCATTATCTGTGTACAAGCAAGAAATCTCTTGGCCAGCTGATAAAATAAGAGTATTGCTGATTTCATCAGTAATCTACTGTGCTGTCAAACAAACAAAAAAAATCATCTGTTGTTTCTGTATTTCCAAACAACTGATAGACCATGCTCAGGCCAGACCGAGAGTATTGCATGTAATAGTATCACAGAAGTTTATGTGTATACAAAAAAATATAATGAAGAAAGAAAATAAGATTTTGGTAACATGTTTCAAAAAAGGAACTTTAAACCTAGAATTTATAGGTTATATAAATTCCCCAAATTCTTTCTTTTTCAGGTACTAAAAAAAATTGCCAACTTGCGGTATGCAATTTAACAAAAATTTTCATAAAGATTTTATCTTATAGACAGTCAAGGCTTCAAAGCATTTTCCTCTTAAAGCATTTTTTAAAAGTCTTTTAATTTGGAGTTTGACTAATCAGAAAAAAAATTATATTGTTTATATCCTTTTTTTCCTCTTATTTCTGAATTCTGCATTATGTATGGATCAAAATATATTTTTCATGGATATTTCTATATGTAATTTTGGTATCTTTCCTCCTCAAGAAATTGTCTGCTGGCAAAGTTGATGCCCTGATTTTATTTCCTTCTTAAAAGTTATGAATAATAGCTAAATAAAACTTGTTCTTGAAAAATTTATGGTTGAAAAATGGAATTAAATGATTACAGAATAGATACTGTTCTCAAAAGTTAATTTTTAATTTGAAGAATATTATTGATATTAGAATTGTTATTCTCCCTTATTTCATTTTGTTTTAATATGCTGTTGACTAAAACTGGATTTAATATTCTTTTTAAAGTTTTATAACTTAAAACTAATACACCCTCCTGATTTTTTTTATTAGCTATAACTCTATTTGTTTAACTAGTTTAAAGTTTTCAAAATATGCTTTGTTCATAAAAGTAGTAACTTTAACAATCATATTTAATATTGCAATATTTTACTATTTCAATAATAGACAAACACACGTCAACTACCTGACAATTGCACATGCATATAAAGTGAATTTCTCTCCAAGTTAAATACAGACTGCTCATCTATATTTAAAATTTATGTTATGATATTACCAATACATTTGAATTACTCTGCCAAATCATGTGCACTTTAGATATGATTGTAACCTGTGCAATTATAAAATAATTATTCACGCAGGTTTCAGTGACAACAGAAATTAAATTGAGGGGTTATTGAGTCACTTAGTATTCAATGGTTCAAAGCTAGAGACTACATACTGGATTTAGTTCATATATCAGGAATAGGACTGAAATTTGCTGCTGATGTCATTAAGATATGATATATAATAGGCAAAGATATATATTTCTATACTACAAAGATATTAAATATATCACATATTTTTACAGTTTACTTATGTCTGCCTATCCAGTTGTAAGTAAGCTTCACAGGAGCAGATCTTTTGTCTGTTTTATTCACTTTACTATCTCTAACATCCAGAGCATTGTCTGAAATAGCATATTGCTCAATAAATATTTGTTGAAAGAAGGAATAATGGATGAATGACTTATAATAAACAACCACTATTAGGCCCAAGAAGGGATGTACAGAATTGAGTAGGCTAAAGAGAAGACCGTGAAAAAAAAAATGATAGAATTAATATATTAGAAGCCCCTATGAAGTTCAAAATTTTGGGGGATTGTATTAATAGAGGCAGAAAGATAGAAGGAGGGAGTCAAACAATGAAAAACTTAAACTGAAAATTTGAAAGGGCAATTATTGATAATGGCAAAATGTAGGGTATGACAAGAGGGTGGATGTTTGCTGCAGAGATAATTGGAAGTGAAGAGGTTCAGAAAGAGAAGCCAGGGTCCTGGGTGGATGAGGTTTGCTCTGAGGATACACTAAGCTTTCAATTTTGGCAAAATTGTGTGTAGCCAAGCACTTGACCATTGTCCTACATTACTTTTGTTCATATCTCATTGGCCACAAATGTCAAAACTTTCTGCAAGTGGTCTTTAGCTTGGGAACTATGTTTCCAACTAAAATTTTGAGATTATATTATTGAGAGAACCAATAATAGGCAGTCTCAATGTTGAGCTTATTAATGACTATGGGAATAATGAGGACCCCAAAGTAATAGAAGCCACATAGTAGTATTTAAGCAAAAGGGTCACAGTTACCACAACAAATGGCAATATTGAAGGACCTGTCCTTCAGAGATGTTAATGGACCTTTGAATATGGGCAGCCACTATTCATAAAGTTTTCACTGGCTCATTATTTTAAGAGGTAGACTGCCGGGTCCTTCCTACTCTGTCTTAGTCTGGAAACTCAGCTGAAACCTGTCAGCCATGGGGGACCCTCGGGTATTTGAATACCGGCAAGATCTATCCTGAAGTACAACATTGTCAGTGATAGGAAAATATTCCTATGCCTACGAGGAAGACCAGTTAATACAACTATTATTCAAATTTACAAATGAACCAATAAGGCCAAAGATGAAGAAAGTGAAGATTTTTATCAACTTCTGCAGTCTGAAATAGATCGAACATGCAATCAAGATGCACTGATAATTACTGATGATTGTGACATGAAAGATGGAAACAAAGAAAGATCAGTATTTGGAAAATAGGGCCTTGGTGATAGAAATGATGCCAGAGATCGCATGATAAATTTTGCAAAACCAATGACTTCCTCATTGCAAATACCTTTTTTTTCACCAACATAAATGGTGACTACACACATAGACCTCACCAGATAGAATACACAGGAATCAAATCAACTACATCTGTAGAAAGAGACAATGGGAAAGCTCAATGTCGTCAGTCAGAATGAGGCTGAGGCCTACTGCAGAACAGACCATCAATTGCTCATATGTAAGTTCAAGTCAAAATTGAAGAAAATTAGAATAAGTCCACGAAAGCCCAAGTACGACCTTGAATATATTCCACCTGAATTTAGAGACCATGTCAAGAATAGATTTGACACATTGAACACTAATGACCAAAGAACAGGTGAGTTGTGGAAGGACATCATACATGAAGAAAGCAAGAGGTCATTAAAGAGAAAGGAAGGACCAAAATGGATGAATGTCAGAAAAGACTGGAACTTGCTTTTGAATGTCGAGTAGCTAAAGCAAAAGGAAGAAATGATAAAGTAAAAGAGTTGAATGGAAGATTTCAAACGGTGGATCGAGAAGACAAAGTAAAGTATTATGATGACATGTGCAAAGAACTGGAAGTAGAAAACCAAAAGAACAGGCTAGGTGTTTCTCAAGCTGAAACAGCTAAAAAAAAAAAAACAAAAAAAAACTCAAACCTCAAGTTGCAATAGTGACTGATTCTACGAGAAAAATATTAAACAACACAGGAAGCATCAAAAGAAAATGAAAGGAATACACAGAGTCACTGTACCAAAAAGAACTAGTAGACATTCAACCGTTTTAGGAGGTAGCATATGACCAGGAATTGATGGTACTGAAAGAAGTTCAAGCTGCGCTGAAGGCATTGGTGAAAAACAAGGCTCCACATGGAGACTGATAGAATACCAATTGAGATGTTTCAACAAATGGATGCAGCACCTGAAGTGCTCACTCATCTACGCCAAGAAATTTGGAAGACAGCTACCTGGCCAAATGATTGGATGACATCCGTATTTATGCCTATTTTCAAGAAAGGTGATCCAACCACATGTAGAAATTAAACAATATCATTAATATCACATGCAAGTAAAATTTTGTTGAAGATCACTCAAAAGCAGCTGCAGCAGTATATTGACAGGGAACTGCCAGAAATTAAAGCTGAATTCAGACGAGGACGTGAAACCAGAGATATCATTGCTGATGCTATATGGATCCTGGCTGAGAGCAGAGAATATAAGAAAGATTTTTACCTGTGTTTTATTGACTATGCAAAGGCATTTGACTCTATGGATCATAATGAATTATGGATAACATCACAAAGAATGGGAATTTCAGAACACTTAATTGTGCTCATGTGGAACCTGTACATAGATCAAGAGACAGTTGTTCCAACAGAACAAGGGGATGGTGTGTGGTTTCAAGTCAAGAAAGGTGTGCCTCAGGGTTATATCCTTTCACCATACTTATTCAGTCTATATACTGAGCAAATAATCTGAGAAGCTAGACTATATGAAGAAGAACCAGGCCTCAGGATAGGAAGAACACTTATTAACAACCTGCATTATGCAGATGATACAACCTTGCTTGCTAAAAGTGAAGAGGACTTGAAGCACTTACTGATGAAGATCAAAAACCACAGTCATCAGTATGGATTACACCTCAACATAAAGAAAACAAAAATCCTCACAACAACTGGACAAATAAGCATCATCATGATAAATGAAGAAAAGATTGAAGTTGTCAAGGATTTCAATTTACTTGGATTTACAATCAACATCCATGGAAACAGCAGCCAAGAAATCAAAAGACGGATTGCATTGGGCAAATCTGCTGGAAAAATCTCTTTAAAGTGTTAAAAAACAAAGATGCCACCTTGAAGACTAAGGTGCATCTGACCCAAACCATGGTGTTTCCAGTTGCCTTATATGCATGTGAGGGCTGGACAATGAATAAGGAAAACCGAGGAACTGACGCCTTTGAATTTTGGTGTTGAAGAATATTGAATACACCATACATTGCCAAAAGAAAGAACAAATCTGTATTGGAAAAAGTACAACCAGAATACCCCTAAGAAGCAAGGATGGTGAGACTATGTCTTTCAAACTTTGGACATGTTATCAGGAGGGATCAGTCTCTGGAGAAGGACATCATGCTTGGCAAGGTAGAGGATCAGTGAAATAGAGGAAGACCTTCAACAAGATGGATTGACACAGTGGCTGCAGCAATGGGCTCAAGCATAACAACGATTGTGAGGATGGCGCAGGACTGGGCAGTGTTTTGTTTTGATGTACATAAGGTCACTATGAATCAGAACCGACTTGACAACAACTAACTACAATATATAGGCAGCAAATGAGAATGCTAGTTATTAATTAAAATCAGAAGAAAGCAACAATGGAGTATGTGGAGCAGGGGGAAGTCACCCCAATAAAAAGTTCCTATCCTCTGCTAGTTGTGGGACCTAAGCCAGTTTTCAGACTTGGGACCCAACGAAAAAGGAGATAGCCAGGACCTTAGAATGGAGGACCCTGGGTCATAACAGCAAGTATATACTATAATGATTTCTCAACTTTCCCAAAGAGACCTATGACTATTTACTCAGGTGGCTATATGATGGGAAAGGAGCCCCCACAGACATTTAAGGACTGTTACACAGAGCCACCACTTGTCTGTGAATCTGTCGTACTATAGTGGCTTGCCTATTGTTGTGACGCTGGAAGCTATGCCACCAAAATTCACATACCAGCAGGGTCACCCATGGTGGACATGTGTCAGTGGAACCTTCAGACTAAGACAGACTAGGAAGAGGGAACTGGTGATCTACTTCTAAAAAATTTGGCCAGTGAAAACCTTATGAATAGCAGAACATTGATATAATGCTGGAAGATGAGCCACTCAGGTAGGAAGACACTAAAAATATGACTGAAGAAGAGCTGCCTCCTCAAAGTAAAGTCAACCTTAATTACATGGAGGGAGTAAATCTTTCAGGATATTCATTGGATGATGTGGTACAACTCAACATGAGAAGAAACAGCTGCAAACATTCATTAACAATTGTAACATGGAAAGTATGAAGTGTAAATCTACGAAAATTGGAAGTTGTCAAAAATGAAATGGAATGCTTGAAGATCAATACCCTAAGCATTAGTGAGCTGAAGTGGACTGGTGTTGGCCACTTTGCATTGAAAAATCATATGGTCTACTATTCTGGAAATGACAAATTGAAGAGGAATGGCATCACTTTCATCATCAAAAAGAACATTTCAAAGATCTATCCTGAAGTACAACACTGTTATTAATAGGAAAATATCCACATGCCTACCAGAAAGACCAGTTAATACAACTATTATTCAAATTTATGCACCCACAACTAAGGTCAAAGATGAAGGAATTGAAATTATTTTTACCAACTTCTGCAATCTAAAACTGATCAAAGATGGAATCAGGTGCATTGATAATTACTGGTGATTGAAATGTGAAAGTTGGAAACGAAGAAGGATTGGTAGTTGGAAAATATGGCCTTGGTGTTAGAAATGATGCCAGAGTTCTCATGATAGAATTCTGCAAGGCAAATGCCTTATTTATTGCAAATACCTTTTTCAACAACATAAACAGTGACTGTACATGAACTTTGTCAGATGGAATACACAAGAATCTAATAGACTATGTCTGTGTAAAGAGACTATGGAGAAGCTCAATATCAGTCAGAACAAGACTAGGGGCTGACTGAAATTGACCATCAAGTGCTCCTATGCAAGTTCAAGTCGAAGCTCAGGAACATTAAAATAAGTCCACAAGAGCCAAGGTATGATCTTGAGTATATCTCACCTGAATTTAGAGGCCATCTCAAGAATAGATTTGAGGCATTGAACACTAATGACTGAAGAGCAGATGAGTTATGGGATGACATCAAGGACATCATCCATGAAAAAAGTAAAAGGCCGTTAAAATATAGGAAAGAAAAAAAAAAGACCAAAAACAAACAAAAAACCAGAAAAGGATGCCAGAAGAGACTCTGAAATTGGCTTTTGAACGTAGAGTAGCTAAAGCAAATAGAAGAAATGAAGTAAAAGAGCTGAAGAGAAGATTTCAAAATGGGGCTTGGGAAGACAAAGTAAAATATTATAATGAAATGTGCAAAGACCTGCAGTTAGAAAACCAAAAAGGAAGAACACACTAGGCATTTTCCAAGCTGAAAGAACTGAAGAAAAAAAATTTAAGCCTGAAATTGCAATACTGAAGGATTTTATGGGCAAAATACTGAATGACGCAGAAAGCGTCAAAAGAAGGTGGAAGGAATACACAGAATCAGTGCACCAAAAAGAACTGGTCAATGTTCAGACATTTTAGGAGGTAGCATATGATCAAGAACTGACGATACTGAGGGAAGAAGTCCAAGCTGTACTGAAGGCATTGGCGAAAAACCAGGCTCAAGGCACTGAAGGAATATCAACTGATATGTTTCAACAAATGGCTGCAATACTGGAAGCATTCACTTGCCCATGCCAAGAAATTTGGAAGAGAAAAACCTGAACAACCATCTGGAAGATATCTATACTTGTGGCCATTAAAAAGAAAGGCAGTTCAACGGAAGGTGGAAATTACCGAACAATACCATTAATATCACACACAAGTAAAATTTTGCTGAAGGTCATTCAAAAATTGTTGCAGTGGTACATCCACAGGGAACTTCCAGAAATTCAAGCTGGATTCAGAAGAAGACATGGATTGAGGGATATTGCTGATGTCAGATGGATCTCAGCTGAAAGCAGAGAATATCAGAAAGGTGTTTACCTGCTTTATTGTCTATTCGAAGGCACTTAACTGTGTGGATCATAAGAAGTTATGGATAACATTGTGAAGAATGGGAATTCCAGAACACTGTGCTTACGAGTAACCTGTACATAGACCAAGAGGCAGTCCTTCGAAAGAAGCAAGGGGTGTGGTTTAAAATCAGGAAACTTGTGTGTCAGGGTTATATCCTTTCACCATACTCATTCAATCTGTTTGCTGTGCAAATAATCCAAGAAGCTGTATTATATGAAGAAGAACAGGGCATCAGGATTGGTAGAAAATTCATTAACAACCTGCAATATGCAGATACCACAATCTGGCTTGCTGAAACTGAAGAGAACTTGAAACACTTACTGATGAAGATCAAAGAGTACAGCCTTCAGTATGGATTGCACCTTAACATAAAGAAAGCAAAAATCCTCACAACTGGACCTATAAGCAACATCATGATATAAACAGAGAAATACTGAGGTTGTCAATTTAATTTTACTTGGATCCACAATCAACACCCATGGAAGCAGCAGTCTAGAAATCAAAGGACATGTTTCATTGGGTAAATCTGCAAAAGACCTCTTCAAAGTGTTAAAAAGCAAAAAGTTTTCACTTTGAGTACTGAGGTGCACCTGAGCCAAACCATGGTATTTTCAATCATCACTTATGCTTGGGAAAGTTGGACAACGAATAAGGAAAACAGAACTGATGCCTTTGAATTATGTTGTTGGTAAAGAGTATGGAACATACCATGCACTGACAGAAGATCGAACAAATCTGTCTTGGAAGAAGTACAGCCGGAATGTGCCTTAGAATTGGGGATGGCGAGACTTCACCTCGTGTGCTCCGTACAGGTTATCAGGATGAACAAGTCCCTGGAGAAGGAAATTATGCCAGGTAGAAGGTCAGTGAAAAAGAGAAGACTTTCAACAGGATGGATTGACACAATGACTGCAACAATTGGCTCAAACATAGCAATGATTGTGAGGATAGCGCAGGACCAGGCAGTGTTTCTTTCTTTTGTACATAGGGTCACTAAGTGTCAGAACAGGCTAGACAGCACGTAACAACAACAATTAGATATAGGGTTTGAGATGACATTGAAATACGGAACCCAAAACCTCTTTATGGTCCCGCTGTTAAGGTGGAGGCTTACAGAGACCAGGCAATAAGCAAAATCCTGACTGATATACATCTCACAGTGTGCCTACTGAGTCCCTGTATCCACTTGTTTATTATTTTCCTGGTTGCCAGGAGTTTAATTGGGCTAGACATACTTGGCAATAAGAATAAAGCCTGTATTAGGTCCTTGGCCTGTGTGGTAATAGGTATTAAAGTGGAGAAGACCCTGCAAGTTTCCTCCATTTCCAGCTAAGATAACAATAAAACAAAACCAATTCAAAACAAACGAACAATTATCACATCTCAGGGAGAATGGTGGGTATATTAGTGCCACCTTTTTAATACGTAAAGGATGTTTCAATTTTATTCACCATTCTAGCATCTGCAGAAACCACAGTGATCACTGATGTAACTGTAGATCACCATATATTCCACCAAGTAGTTACTTTAAATGTAGCTGTATTATTGGACATGGTTTTCCTATTAGAGATGATTATTAAAGCTTCGTGTGCATGGTATGCAGCCATTGATTCGGAGAACGCGTTCTTTCCCATTCTTATCAGGAGAGAGAATAAAAAAAAATTACATTCATAAGGAAAAAGCTTATTTATTTAGTTTTATCCCAGATTTGTGTTAACTATCCCACCCTCTGTAATAATTTATTTCAAAGAGGCCATGACCTTCTGGACATCCCGGAGTATATCACGTTAATCCATTACATGGAGAACATCAGGCTGATTGGACGGGCCGAGCAAGAGGTGGCCAAAACCCTGGTGACCTGGTTAAGACCCATGCTCTCCCAAAAGCAGGAGATAAAACTATAAAGATTCAAGGTCCAGAGATCAGGGACGTGTTGGGATACTCCCTCAAAAGTAAAAGACAAATTATAGCAGCTTGCATCTCTTACCCAAAATATGAAGTACAGCACTTGGTAGGCCTCTTTGGGTTCTGGAGACTACTCATCCAATACCTAGGAATAATGATCTGGCAAATGTGCAGAGGAATATAGAAAGCTGCCAGATTTAAGTGTGACATGCAACAGGAAGGTCCAGGCTGTGGTGAATTCCATATTCCTTCTTGCATCATTAAAAAAAAAAAAAAAAAATTTATTTTATTTTATGAACCAGTAAATCCTATGCTACTGGAAGTGTCAGTAGTGTGGACTTTATGGCAAGTTCCATTGGGATTCTGAAAAAAGGGCAGATCACCTGGAGCAAAAAGTTATACAGCTTTCAAGAGAGAGTTCCTGTGTGTTATTGATCACAGAGCACAAAATGACAATGCAAATGGAACTGTCTATTGTCAGCAATCTATCTACTTTTGAAGTTTCAAATTGTGAAGTTGGGCATCCCTAGCAGCAGTTAAAGCACTATTCCTTGTGGAAACCAATAGATTTCTTAGTGTTGAGTGGACTAAATGGTGTCCCTTCTGTCCTGGAAGGGCCAGAAGCTTGTCCTCAAAAATGTACACCTAGTTTGAGTATGTTTTTTTTTTTTTTTTTCTTTTTTTGTGTACAGAGCCCCAGTCAGTACCACTAGCTAGAGGTTATGGTTTCTTGTGGAATTTAAGGAATGCCTGGTCCCTAGGTATGGATTCTCATTCTCATGCTATATAGCATCTGACCCAGGGGATTTATTTCACTGCAATGTAAATGTAGCAATGGAGCCACGACTTTGGGAGGCACTGGTTGTATCACATACAAAACCATCCAGAAGCATCCAGCTTTGTAAAACATTTGAATTACCTACTAAAGGTATAGCTAAAGTGCGAGTTCAGAGGTGGTAGTCTACAAGAATGGGGCTCCATTCTTCAGGACACAGCATATGCGCTGAACCAGCTATCTCTATTCGGTGCTGTTTCCACAATAGGACACATACATGATCCAGTAACTAAGAGGTAGAAGCAGAAGTAACCCCTTTTACCATCATTCTTATGGATCCACTGTAAGACTTTGTGCTTTGTGTTGCTATGACGCTGATATCTGTAGGGTTAGAGGTCTTGGTTCCTAAAATGAAAGATCTGTTGCCAGGAACATAGCTAAGGTCCTACTGAGCTACAAGCTATAGCTACCATCCGATCATGTTCTACTATTGATGTCCAGTGGCAAGGCAAGAAGAGAAGACACCATTCTGGCAGAGGCACTTGACACTGATTAGTAGGTGAGAAAGGGCCATTTTTACACAGTGAAGGCAGGGAGAAACGTGTGTGGAATCCAGGTGCTCAACTTGGGTACCTCTTGATATTCTCTTGCCCAATTACAACTGTGATGGACATGCACAGCAACCTTGGCTTGAGAAAGGTATGATTACCAAGGGCTCAAACCACTCAGGAATGAAGGCTTGAATTATATCTCCATGTAAGCCACCAAGGAATCCCTGGTGGTGCAGTGGTTAAGAGCTACGCCAAGCTAAGGCTGCTACCAAAGAGATCTGGAGTTTGAATTTACTAGCCACTCCTTGGAAACTCTGTGAGGCAGTTCTGCTCTGTCCTATAGGGTCTCTATGAGTTGGAATCGACTCGATGGCAATGGGTTCAGTTTTGGAGTTTTTAAGCCACCAAGACCAACAGAGATCATAGCTGAAGGTGAGAAGAATTTATAATGTATAGTGAAGGAGGGGGAGCCCTGGTGTCACAGTGCTTAAGAGCTTAGCCTACTAACCAAAAGGTCCACAGCTCAAATCCACCAGCTGCTCCTTGGAAACCCCACCGGGCAGTTCTGTTCTGCTCTGTCCTATAGGGTCGCTATGAGTTGGAATCGACTCAATGGCAACAGATGGTGGAGAGAGAAAATGAATACCAGATGAAGCCTTGAGGTCAATTGAAACTGACTCGCATATTTACTACTCAGGTTAAGAAAGAGATTATTATAAACATGCAAAAACCTCTGTCATGACCCCTCCCAATCACGCTCCCCCTTCTCTTCTCTTTCTGAAAGTTAACCTCTATTATGAGTTTTAACATCATGGAGCAGCTTTTCCCTGTTTTCAGGACTTTATGGACATTTAATCATACAGTGTGTATTCTTTTCTTTCTGGCTTCTTTTACTCAAGGTTATGATTGTGTGTTTTACATATGTTACAGAGTTTGGAACTAGCTTGTTTATTTACTATATGTTATTAAACTTTATGTACAACCAAAACGTCTTTATTCATGCTAGAGTTGGTGAACATTTGGGCTTTTTTTCCGCTTGAGGCTGTTACAAATATTGCTGTTAAGAATATTCTTGTACGTATCTTTTGGTGGAAATGTGTACGTAATTCTGTTGAGTATGTACCTGGGAGTGAAATTGCTAAGTGGTGGAATATGCACATGGTCAACTTTAAGAGATAATGTCAGTTTTCCAAAGCAATTGTATCAAATTGTACTTCCACCAGCAATGAATCAAAGTTCTAGTTGATCCTTTTTCTTGCTAACACTTGTGTGAATACTGATAATAGAAATACTAATAAAATTATGGAATTAAAATCATAAATAATTAACACAACTACCGTTTAAGCTAGAAATTGAACAGACATACAAAATCTGTGATTGTTTTTATCCGGAGATTTCTATTGACTCTGCCAAAGTATCCCTATTTTAAACATCACCAATTATATCTTTTTGTGAAGATTCTTAAATAAATATGTCTATCCCAAAAGGATATAAATCTAAATCCTTAACACTCACTCTGAAGTAAATTTATAAAATGAACACAAATTTCTAAAATTCTTATTAAAAATAGATTCATTCTTTTAAACAATAATGAAATTTTATAAACATCATAATCAATTTGAAAACTGCACCTAAATGTCAAATATGGTTCCTCCTGACAATTTCTGAAATTATGTCCTTTTCATTGTGTAAACCAAATTTGGACAAAACGTTTAGAAATTCTGTCTTCATCTAAGTGTACGAATTGTATCAAAGTAGTTAAAGAATAGTTGAACAACATGATGCACAAAATTAATAATTAATATCACTGAATTGTACATGTGAAGGTTATTGAAATGGCAATTTTTTTTACCTATATATTGACCACAATAAAAAAAAGGGTATTTGAAGAGTATATTGGAATAACAGAACAATTTTAAATTTATTTTAAAGGCTATCAGATGGTTGCTTACTTTTACCAACTGCATGATTTTATATAGTAATTAAAACAATTTTTTAATTAGCACTATTATACAATTGATAGAAATAAGAGACTAGTGTTTATTATTAACTGAAAGGAAAATATCATCATGCAGAGAAAATATGGAGGAAGTTAAGATGGAAGACACATTAAAATTCTTGAGATTAAGCATGATGTAAGAAATTCTCAGGAGTCCCTGAATACGTCTTTGACTCCACGTTTGAAGGAAGAATTAATCAATGAGTCCATGGAGATTATGGGAGATTATTCCAGTGAAAGCAGGTGCCAGAGACCCAAAACTAGCACTCAATCAATAACTACAGAGAATGCCGTTACACAGCAAAGACCAAAGAGATTTTAAAAAGAGCCTTCGTTAAATAGACTATTACGTCACTAAAATACCACTAATGCAGCTATTATAAATCAGGTCTTCTTTAAAAATTAAGAAATTCTTTAAAAGTTATCTTCTATGTCTAAAGCAGCTTTGTATGGAAATCATCTTAGCAGGAAGGACCTAGAACTGAGCTGTCCAAAGGGTAAGTTGGGTGGTGAGGTTGGGTAGGAAACAACATTTAGCCTTATCTAGGCTGGCTGTGAAACAATCACAGATGGAACGTCAAATTGACAAAAGAACTGGACAGCGCCAGCATTTTGAGGTTTCAAAAGAAAAAGAAAGTTCAAGTTTATTATTAGCATACTAAGAGGGAATGTAATTATAAAGTGTTGATATGATCCATAGCATATAATATTAGTATACTCAGATGTATTTTTGACCAATGAAACAGAGGGCACTAGAGTAGTCTTGTAGCCAAAAGTTAATATTAATTATAAATACATATTTTCAATATAAAAAAAAATGATTTCATGGATTGCTAGAGAGCATACACTGACACATATAAATATAAGTGAGAATTATCTCAATCAATCACTCCTTATTTGCTGTGCATTGTATTGTTATCCTTATTACTTTCCTACCATGATTATAACGGGGTGTCAATCTAACCTTTTTCCAAAATAGTCAAGAATTTTGTAATAGTTTACCAAAAAAAAATGAAAAAATGACAAAGTTAAAAATGATAATGAAAATAGATTTTAGACCATTTAGATAAAGTCAAAGTCATTATAATCAGAGTCAGGGATGAAAGAGATACTTTACTTAAGTAAAGAAAGTTATCTCTGAACATACTAGTCATAAGATAGAAATGATCTTAAATAGTTATCATCAATTGTTAATGAGAAATATAAAAGTTTGCCATAGATTTTTCTCCCTCTTTTATAGTCCTTCTTTCAATTATTCCATAAACTATAAAGAATAGCTAATTCCATTTGACATTTTGTGTGTCTCCTTAAGCAATTGTATTAAATCCATTTTATTCTCACCATCTTTCCTGTATTGATGCAAAATAATACCACAGAATGATTCTACATGGGGGGATAGAAAAGTCCTTCAAAAAGATGAAATCCAAATAGGTAGCATCCATAACTGCCATACATTCTTTATATTTATGTTGTTTCAAAAGGCAGGGCTAAATATCCTGAATATGGTTGCTAGTGCTGGTGGCTTTATGTTTATGAATTTTGGTAAATTATTTGACTCTTTTGAGGTTCAATTTTTACGTTTGAGAGATGATAGTAATGATATATACCTTTTGTTATAAGGATTAGACCATAGTAAACCACTTAAAAAATACTTGAGAAATCCATGCATTCTTGAAAAATGTATATAAAAACTTTGGCACATACTAGACTCAGAAAAAAAGGCTATTTGCAATAATTATTTTTTCCTGTTAAGACAAATTTGAAAAGTTTAGAAAAAATATTGACCTGTTTCATTAATATAAATTGTATTTTGCAGAAGAAAAAGTCTAATGCCAATTTCATTGAGTTTTCTTGTGCTTAAAGAAATCTTAACATTGGAACTGTGTATTTATAAAGAGGCACATCTGTATCACTGAGCACAGAGACTCTAAGAATCAAACAGCCTCTTATGTATGTTTTGCCATTTTCTTCTCAACCATTCAGGTGATATCAAAGGACCTTCCTCCCTTAGACTATTTTGTAAAAAGAGCAATGAATATCAGCGAGAGCCCATGTAAGAACATACAGAAGCCATCCAGAAATAACAATCCTTCAGTGAGTCTGGGATCAACCTTTCTTTTCTATACTCCAAATACGGTAATGATTTTTGCAATGTTCCTCTTTCTGAGAGACTAAGTGCTCTAATGTTCGAGGAATAATCTACTAGATATGATACTGGGACTACTGCCATCATAGCTTTGTGTATAATATAATTCTCACTTTAATTTCTTGTTCACCATTATCCTTATGTTTTCAGGGAGCTATGCTTCCAAGTGCTTCCAAGTCTCCATTCAGGTCATTCAACAGAAAGACTCCTTGAGGAACCAAATACTTCATGCCAGTTTCTACTGAAGCTACAGCTTAAACGGAATACCAAAACATTAACTATAGCTTTATTCAGGGATTCACTTGTTCCCAGAGCCTTTAAATTGGCCATTATCAAGGTCACTAATGCTGAATGAACTTTATATACATCAGTAACCTTGAACTACCACTGAGTAAATTCAAGCGTCTCTAAAACCAGCATTTTATCAGATTTATTTCTAAATGCAAGAATACAGTGATTGTACTTATATTTAAATCTGGAATCCTTTTGGAGGGATAAAAAAAAAAAACTGTACATCTTCATTTATTACCATGCTACTCTGAAATATTTAACATTGCTCCCTGAGCCATTTCACTAATTGCTTTAAAACTCAGGCTCTGAGTAGTGAAATGGTGTGTATAGCTTTATTAACCCTAGTTTTTGCTTTGTCTTGTTTCCTCCCGTGGGATAACCTCAAACTTTGATTATTTATTTAAAAATCGATTATCTTATAAAAAGAAAATTGCTTTTTTGTGTTACTTTACAGTATTATGCTACACACAGCTTTATTGGTCTAAATGAAGAAATGTTAATTGTTTAAATCAAAAGTAAACCTTACAAATGGGTAATTTATGGCAGACTCAGCAGGCATGGGCTACTGGGTAACAACAGAAAATACATTAACAAAGTAGTTTGTTATCTACTTGTTCTCCAAAATTCATTTAAAATAGGCTCAACTCTGCTAATCGGTAGTTTGTTGCATTATCTGCTTGTTTTTATGTTTGTGTTTGCTTGCTTGTTTTTAATGACACCCGAGTTTAAGAGTTTGGTATTCAGAAACTTTTAAAATTTCCACGCAGAGGTACTTATTCCATGATTAAAACAGTGGCCTATCATTCAGTTCATGCTGATTACATATATTCGGAGTCCCTGGGTTGTGCAAATGGTTAATGTGCTCGGCTGCTAGTGCAAAGGTTGGTGGTTCAAGTCCACCCTGAGGTGCCTTGGGAGAAAGGCTTGGTGACCTACGGGTACCTTACAGAGTTCTACTCTGACACACATGGGGTCACCAGGAGTCAGAGTCGACTTGACAGCAACTGGTTTTATTTGTGTTTATTTACTTCTTCAGTCTTCCAGAAGAAGCTAAGGCCAAAGGCTTTACTAGTCTCACTTTCCTTTTTAACACATTACATGAGCATTCTGGGTCTTGCTTTTATTGCTATTCTGTATGTAAATTAGCTCTGCTGAAGCTAGTCTCTTGGCCTAGCCTTTGAGTAAACTATAGTTATATTTAGGGTCTTTGTATCGGATTTTTATTAGAGGTAAAAATGTCCTTCTCAGGTCTATACTCTTTTTGGAAGAAAGTGGAAACATCTCATCGATTAGGTCCCCAAGTGGGTCCTGATTAACAGGATACTAGACTTGAGGAAGTGCTTATTCATTCTTAAGAGTGCCAATAAATTGGACATTAGGATAGTGCTAAAACATATAATTGTAAAACATTTGGCTAAGCAAGCAAAATATAGCACAATGAGATTCATGGATACAGGCAACACTGAGAATGTGAAAATAAGCCAGATGAAGGGAGTAAATTTTGTAAAGTAAAAAGGAATCCAGAAATGTCTTGTTTTCTACAAACTGAACATATTTTAATGCTTGAAATATACATAATGCTTCCAGAATTGAGGCATGAAGGAACTGCTGGCTGTTCCTTCTGAAAAGAATTTGTAATTATCCTGTTAAATGGTATAATTACATAATTACATGTTAGCAATACTGCTTATTTATCTATTTTTACTTAATGTGGCATCTGGTTCCAGGTGCTATTGAGAAGAACTTGGGATTTGAGTTTAAAACTCAGCTTTAACACTTACTGGCTGTATGAGCTTGAGCCTCCAAGGGAAGAACTTTCTTCATCGTGTTGCTAAGAGAACTTAACAGAAGGCAAATTCATTTTAGAGACCTAGCACAGAGTAGAAGTTCGATGGATAGTAATTGTTCCTCTTACTCTTATCTCTCCCCTCATCTGTTAAAAAACAATGCATTTGATCCGCTCCCTCAGGGCTGAAGCTAATGGAGAACAGCTGAAGTAGAACTGGAGCAGAGCAGAGGATTGATAGCTTTTGACTGCTCCAGAGAGAAGCAGTTGATCCAGTGAACAGAGCTTACACTAAGTAGAAACTGGCCAAGAAATCATGGGCATATAAGAAATAGTAATGCTTAGAAACTTAGTGAGTTCCAAGGTAACGTCCGCATGGAATTTAAGTATAGTAAAACTGATAACTTAGAACAGCTAAGGGGGAGAGAACAAAAAGGATGTTAACATAGATTATAAAGAAAGCCCCATGTGCTTTAAATATTTAAAGATTTTTTTTTCCTCTCTATTCACTACTCTGTAGGATATGACTTATTTATGGCTGAAAAATTAAATGTATATTAATGCACTGGGGGTCTAATACTTGGCTGTTTGTTTTAAGATAAGTTTTTATGTGATGGTTATCTCATGCTTCTACAATTTTCCTGAGTTTTCTGGGTTCTTCTAATAAGAAGAACTACACAGATTAAAGATAAAGGTTTGGCAAAAAAGAAGAATTTTAAAAACAGTTCAAAAAATCCTTCAGTAGCTGGCATTTGTAGGGTGTGGCCCTGGAGATGGGGGAGCGGCAAAGATGAGACTTGAGACGTGTGACTGGGGGTCTCCTATGTGGCCCTTGGCTGGTATCTGGATTGTACACACTTAGGGCAAGAAGACTTCATGAGGCCAAGCGAGGAGATGTGGCTTCAGAACCAGAGCTGAATCGAAATCTCAGAGGTCATTCAGTGCTAGGAGTGATTAGAATTTTGGCCAGGAAGAAGTGGGAGAAATCTCTGAAGACATCAGACATTCAGTGAGAACCCCAAACACTAACATTTTAGAAATTAAGCACATACTTGAGAGAAAGGACCATGAATGGACTAAGAATAAAACCTATACAAAAATGTTCACAACAACTCTATTCAAAAGTGTCAAAATCTGAAAACAACCCTAATGTTCTTCAGTGGTTGAATGGCTAGACAAACTGTCGTACATCCATACAGTGGAATACTACTAACCATTAAAAAGAAACTACTGTGATATGCCAGAATCTCAAAAGATGGCAAGAAGCCGTCTCAGACGGTCACATACTATACGGTTCCATTAAAATGACAATCTCAAAAAGAGAAAACTACAGTAATAGGAGATAGATCAGTGGTTGTCAGGGGATGGGTAGGGAAGGGTGTGGATACAAACAGATAGCATAGGCAGGTCTTGGAGATGCTAATTCTCTTCTATATTCTGATTATGGGGTGGATATGTGGATATTAGAAACCCTGGTGGCATAGTGGTTAAGTGCTACAGCTGCTAACCAAAGGGTCGGCAGTTTGAATCTGCCAGGTGCTCCTTGGAAACTGTATGGGGCAGTTCTACTCTGTCCTATAGGGTCGCTATGAGTCGGAATCGACTGGACGGCACTGGGTCTGGGTTTTTTTTTTTTTTTTTTTTGGTTTTTATACAGATATTTACATGTGTTAAAACTCATAGGACTGTATACCCAAAAAAGTCAGTTTTCCTATATGACAATTAAAAAGACTAAATTGAGCAAAAGCCAATTATTATAAATGTGTTCAAGTACTTACAGAAAAAAAAAACATACACATAATGGGAAAGCAGAGGTGGATTCTTAGTGGAGAAATGGAAACTTTGGAAAGCAACTAAACGTAAATTCCTAGAATTGCAAGGTACGATATCTGGAATAAAAAATTTAGTGGATGGACTTAAAAGCTGATTCAATACTGCAAAAGAAAGGGTTGGTGTATTTGAAGTCAGATCAATAGAAATTATCCAACTGGAAGAAAAATGGGAGAAATATTAAAAAACATATGCTGAGCCTCAATGTCCTCTGAAACAATGTCCAGCAATCTAAAGTACATGTAATTGGAGTCCTAGAAAAAAGAGAACAAAAATATAACAGAAAAAAATATGTATTTGGAGAAATAATGGTAAACATTTTCCTAAATTGGGTGAAAACCATCAAACTATATTTTCAAGAAGACCAGTGAAACCTAAGCAGGATACAGTCAAAGAAAGTCCATCCAGGCACCTATGGCATGTCAAACTGCTGAAAACCAAAGATAAGAGAAAAACTTAAAATCAGCCTGAGCAAAAGGAATAATGATAAGAATAATGATCACATCTCATCAGACACAATGGAAGTCAGAGGTCAGTAGAGTTATACATTTGAAATGCTAGAAGAAAAATAAAGCTTAAAAAACAAAAGTGAAAAAAATACACTTCCACATAAAATCTAAGAAAAGTTGTTGCTAGGAGACATAAATTATAATAATTGATAAGGACATTTTCCCACTGAAGGACAATGATACCAGATAGCTGCTTGATTTAATAGGAAGAAAGAACAGTAGAACTCACATTTAAAAAAAAAAAAAACTGCCGTAGAGTGGATTCTGACTCATAGTGACACTATAGGACGGAGTAGAACTGCCCCATAGAGTTTCCAAGGAGTGCCTGGTGGATTTGAACTGCTGACCTTTTGGTTAGCAGCCATAGCACTTAACCACTACACCCCCCAGAGTTTCCAGAAATCATATACATGCGCGCAAATAAAATGTTGATTATTTTTCTCTTAAATTCTTTAAAAGACAAGTAATTGTTTAATTAAAATGAGCATAAAATGAAGACTTTATAGTATATGCAGAAGTAAAATATAGTGAACGATAGCAAAAAAGCTGGGGATAGGAGTTAAAAAATTAAACTTTCACAGGGCTTGTACATTTTTCATGAAATGGTTCAACATTAATTCTAGGTAGATCGTCATAGTCATACATGGATATTGCAATACCCAAACTACCCAGCTATTATATAAAATAATAACTGAATAGCAGTAGATGGAATAAAAGGGAATCCTAAAATGAAGTCAAAAAAGAAAAAGCAGAGGAACAAAATCCACTGAAATACATAGGGAAATGCTAGCTAGTTGGTAGATTTAAACTCAACTGTATTGACTTTAACGTGAAATGTAAAAGTAACTCCAAACAAATGGTAAAAAAAACCTCAGACTATATACAAAGGCATAACTCAATTTTGTGCTCTCTGGGAGAGATGTACGTCATATGTGACCAAAAAAACCCAAACCCATTGCTGTATAGTTGATTCTGACTCGTTGTGACTCTGCAGGAAAACAGTAGAACTGTCCCATAGAGTTTCCAAGGCTGTAAATCTTTACAGAAGCAGATTGTTACGTCTTTTTCCCGAAGAGTGGCTGGTGGGTTCAAGCCACCAATCTTTTGGTCATCAGCCCAGTGATTTAACCACTGCGCCATCAGGGCTCCATCACTTTATATATGAAAGCACAGATGGTTTAAAAAAAGTTTGGAAAAAAGTATACCTGCAAACCATAACCTAAAGATAATTTAATAACAGACAACCTGGACATCAAGACAAAGAGAACTACCCAGAAATAAAGTACATTTCCTTATGAAACAAGTAGCAATTCATCAGTCACACATGACAATCCCAAAAGTGTATGCATCTAATACAGCGCTTTGAAATACATGAAACAATGACAGGCAGAAATAAAAGTTGTTGATTCTGACACATGGTGATCCTGCGTGTGTATAGTATAACCGTTTCACATGGTTTTCAAGGCTGTTACCTATCAGAAGCCGAAAGGCAGCCCTATCTTCTGAGGCTCCTCTGGGTGCCTTCGAACTGTCAATCTTTTGGCAGGTAGTCAAGAGCTTAACCATTTGTGCCACTCAGGGACTCCACAGAACTAAAAGAGAAAATAAAAACCCATACTCATATCTGGGTATTTTTACATACCTTCTCAGAAATTACTATAAAAGTAGAAAAAAGTATATAGAAGACAATATCAACCATTTTAACTCAATTAATATTTATTGACTGCTATATTCCAAAAGGAAACCCTGGTGGCGGAGTGGTTAAGAGCTACGACTGCTCACCAAAAAGTCAGCAGTTCAAATCTGCTAGGCACTCCTTGGAAACTCTGTGGAGCAGTTCTACTCTGTCCTATAGGTCACCATGAGTTGGAATTGATTCAATGGTAATCGGGTTTGGTTTTTTTTTTGGTTATACCCCAAAAGGAGCCCTGGTGGTGCAGTGGTTAAGAGATATAGGAAGCTATGGCTGCTAACCAAAAGACTGGCAGTTTGAATGCACCTGCCTCTCCTTAGAAACTGTATGGGGCAGTTCTACTCTGTTTTATAGGGTCCTTGTAAGTTAGAATCAACTCCATGGCAATGGGTTTGATTTGTTTGGTTATACCCCAAAAGAGCAGAATAGAAATTCTTTTCAAATACGCATGAAATGTTCTGCATGGTAAACATATACTGAACCTTAAGTAATTCTCAGTGAGTTTTTTTAAAGATGGAAATTTTTCAGGTTATTTGAAATTTAAGCTAAATAAGAGAACTAAGTTAGAAACAAATAATATGATACATATAAAATCACCGAATATTTATAAATAAAAAAAACACACATCTAAAACGGCATGGATCAAAGAGAAACCAGAATAAGAAATAGAAAATATTTTGAACTGAAAAATAATGAAGACAACAAATCAAGATTTTGGGGGTGTGGCTATCGTAGTCCATAGGAATCAATGTATAGAAATAATTCTACATTAGAAAAAAATGCAGGTTTAAAATCAATGGCCTTAGTTCCACTTCAACATGC
The DNA here is from genome assembly GCF_024166365.1 of Elephas maximus indicus. Lineage (NCBI taxonomy): Eukaryota > Metazoa > Chordata > Mammalia > Proboscidea > Elephantidae > Elephas > Elephas maximus. Next base: position 135,282,593 of record NC_064823.1, on the reverse strand, counting down.
TAGGAAAACAGGAGTAAATTAAGCCCAAATTAAGAAAAAAGGAAATAACATAAATAAGAACATATATTAATGAAATTGAAAAAAAAGAACAGTAAATGAAATTAAAATGGCCAAGGGAAGGTTCTCTGAAAAAAAATAATGAAGTTGATAAACACATAGCAAGACTGAAAAAGAAAGGAGAGGAAATAAATTACCAATCTTAGGAACAAAATATTGGCTATCACTTCAGAGCCTATAGATATTAAAAGGACAAAAAAGGAATTTTTAAAATAATTTTTGATAATAAACTGGACAATTATTTGTAATGAATAAATTTATTAAAAAATAGAACTTACTGGAACTGAAATAAGATGAAATAGAAAATTTCATTAAGAAAGCTCAACCCCCAGTGGTGTCACTAGTAATTTTTTTGAACATTTAAAGAATAAATTGTACTAATCTTATCCAAATTCTTTAAGAAAATAGATGACAATTGTAAACCTCCCAATTTGTTTTATGAGTCCAGCATTATGCTGCTATAAAACATGACAAAGATATTTTGAGAAAAAACCATTTCAGACCATTCTCATGAGAGCCCTTGTGGTGTAAAAGGTTAAGTGCTTGGCTGTTATCTGAAAGGCTGGTGGTTCAGCGGCTCCACAGAAGAAAGACCTGGCTATATGCTTCTGTGAAGATCACAGCCAAGAAAACTACGGGACAGCACTACTCTATCACATGGACTTGCTTGCGTCAAAATCGACTCAACTGGCACCTAACAACAGCAACAACATCTCATGCAATAGATGCAAAACTCCTTAGTAAAATAAAAATTGAATCTAACAATGTATAAAAACGATGATACATTATGACCAAATGAGATTTATACTAGTAATGTATAGTTGATTCAGCAGTGAAAAATCAACCAATGTCATACACCCTATTGACAGAAAAAAAAGAAAGAAATTACATGATTGTTTCAATAGATTGCAGAAGACTAATTTGATAAAACTCAACAGCAAGTCATGATAAAAATTCTCGGCAAAACAAGACTAGAAAGAAAACTCATCAAACTGAAAAATGGTATCTACAAAGAACCTACAGCTAAAATAACAGTTAACGTTGAAATATTGAATACTTTCTCTTGAAGATCAAGGTCAAGGCAAGAATATGTGTGCTTACAGCTTTATTCTACAGTGTGCTGGATGTCCAGCCAATGCAATAAGGCAATAAAAAAGAAATCAAAGACAAAAAAGCTGGATAAGAAGAGGTAAAGCTATGTTTATATGCTATTTGCATATGAGTGATTGTTTTATATTGCTTATAAAGTGATTGTTTATTAAAAAAAAAAAAAAAAAACCTTTAAAAAATTACCAAAAAAGAAAATTACAGGTGCTAATAAGCAAATTTATGAAGGTGGAAAGATAGTATACAAAAATCAGTTGTAGTTCTAACAGCATATACTGAAATGGAAACTTAAAAATACCACTTGTAATTGGAGGGCATTATGCTGAGTGAAATAGGTCAATCACAAAAGGACAAATATTGTACGAGACCACTACATAAATACTTGTGAAAAGGTTTACATACAAAAAGAAGCAATCTTTATGGTTATGGGGGAGGGGAAAGGTGGGGATGGAAAAACAGTTAATAGACAACAGATAAGTGGAAACTTTGGTGAAGGGTTAGACAGTACGCAATACTGGGGAAGCCAGCACAACCTCTAAGGTCGTGGTAACTCCACAGACACATCCAAACACCTGAGGGAATGAATTGCTGGGCTGAGGGCTGTGGGGACCATGATCTCAGGGAATATCTAGCTCAACTGGCATAACATTATTTATAAAAATACGTTCTACATTCTACTTTGGTGAGTAGCGTCTGGGGTCTTAAAAGCCTGTGAGAAGCTATCTAGCATACTCCACTGGTCTCACCCCTTCGAGAGCAAGGAAGGATGAAGAAAAGTAAAGATAGAAGGGAAAGATTGGTCCAAATGACTAATGGACCACATCTACCACGTCCTCCACCAGGCAGAGTCCAGTACAGTGAGATGGTGCCCAGCTACCACCACTGACTGCTCTGACAGGGATCACAATAGAGGGTCCTGGACAGAGCTGGACAAAAATGTGGAACAAAATTCTAACTCAAAAAGAAAGGCCAGATGTGATGGCCTGACAGAGACTGGAGAAACTCTGAGAGTGTGGCCCACAGACACTTTCAGCTTAGTAAAGAGGCCACTCCTGAGGTTCACCCTTCAGCCAAAAAATGAACAGGCTCATGGAACAAAACAAGACTAAAAGGGTGCACTTGCCCCGGGGCAGGGACTGGAAGGCAGGATGGAACAGAAAAGCTGGTACTAGGAAACCCAGGGTTGAGAAGGGAGTGTTGACATGTCCTGGAGTTGTTAACCAATGTCATAGAACAATGCATGTACTATTTGATGAGAAACTAGTTTGTTCTGTAAACCTTCACCTAGAATACAATAAAAAATAAATTAATTTAAAAAATACCATTTGTAATATGATCAAAACATAAAGTACTTTGGAATAAATTTAACACAAGGTGTACAAGACCTACACTTTAAAAACTATAAAATATGACTGAAAAATTTAAAAATATATGTATCTCAATAAAGGGAAAGATATATTCATTGATTGAAAGGTTCAATGTTGTTAAGAAGTGATTTTTTGTATCAAGAAAACGTTCTGCATCCCACTTTGGTGAGAGGCACCTCGGGACTTAAACGTTAGCAAGCAGCCATCGAAGATACATCAATTGGTCTCAAACAACTTGGAGCAAAGGCGAATGAAGAACACCAAAGACATATGGTAAAGATGAGCGTAAGAGACAAAAAGGGCCACATAAACTAGAGACACCATCAGCCTGAGAGAGGAACTAGATGATATCCGGCTACCATGGGTCACTGACCTGACAGGAAACACAACAGAGAATCCTTGATGGAGCAGGAGAACAGTGGGACAATGGGATGCAGGTCTCAAATTCTTGTAAAAATACCAGGCTTAATGGTCTGACTGAGACTAGACATACCACGGAGGTCACGGTTCCTGGACCTTTTGTTAGCCCAAGATTGGAACCATTCTCGAAGCCAACTCTCCAGACAGGGATTGGACTGGACTATAAAATAGATAATGATACTGGTGAGAAGTGAGCTGCTTGGCTCAAGTAGACGCGTGAGATTATGTGGACAGCTCCTGTCTGGAGGCCAGGTGAGAAGGAAGAGGGGGACAGGAGCTGGTTGAAAGGACATGGGGAACACAGGGTGGAGAGGAGGGATGTGCTGTTTCATTAGGAGGGGAGCAGCTAGGAGCACATAGCAAGGTGTGTATAACTTTTCGTGCTGAGAGACTGACTTGATTCGTAAACTTTCACTTAAAGCACAACAAATAATCAAATAAATTAAAAAAAAAAGTGATTTCTTTCCCCTCAATTTGATCAAACAAATCCAACCCCATCCAAAATAAAATTCCATCAGGCTATATTGTATAAGGAAACCCTGGTGGCATAGTGGTTAAGTGCTACAGCTGCTAACTTAAAAGGCCGGCAGTTTGAATCCACCAGGAGCTCCTTGGAAACTATATGGGGCAATTCTACTCTGTCCTAGGGTCGCTATGAGTAGGAATTAATGGCAAAGGGTTTGGTTTTGGCTTTTATATTGTATAAATTGGCAAATTGCTACTAAGTTTTATATGGAAATACAAAACACTTAGAATTGCCAAAATAATCTTGAAAAAGAGATAAGTGCGCGCACACACACACACTCAAACCTAAGGAAGAACAATATATACAGGACTCACATTAATTGATTTCAATACTAACTATACAGATACAGTAATCAGCACAGCATTGTATTGGCAAGTATAACCATACATACACTGTCAGTTGATTTTCAACAATAGTGCTCGGTCAATCCAATGGGAAAAACAAAGATAAGCAAAGCCTTCTTAAAGACAATCCCCAAAGCACTAACTTTATAAAAATTTGATAAATTTTACTTTATAAAATGTGTAAATAAATGCTTCTTGAAAGACAGAATTAAAAAAAAAAATGAAAAGGCAAGATTGAAGGAAGTATTTGAAATAAATATACTTGATAAAGGAATTATATTAAGAATATAGGGGCTCTGGTGGTGCAGTGGTTAAGCTTTTGGCTGCTAACCAAAAGGCCGGCAGTTCAAATCCACCAGCTGCTTCTTTAGAAACCATATGGGGTAGACCTACTCTGTCCTACAGTGTCTCTGTGTTGGAATTGAATGGATGGCAATGGATTTTTTTTTTTTTTAAATCATGAATATATACGGAAATCTTCAAATCAGTAATAAAAAGTCACACAATGCCATAAAAAAAGCAAAAAGAAAAAACCTTGATAGACACTGCACAACATTATACATGTGGATGACCAATTAAGAAAAAAAAAAAAAAAAACCTTTGCCGAGGAGTCCATTCCGACTCATAGCGACCCTATAGGACAGAATAGAGCTGCTCCGTAAGGTTTCCAAGGAACGGCTGGTGGATTCGAGCTGCTAATCAAACACATGCAAATGTGCTCAACATCATCAGTCCCCTGGGAAATACAAAGTAAAAGTACAAATGGGATAACATCACACATACACACACACAAGAAAAGCCACAACTAAAAGGATGCACAGAACCAAAAATTGGTGAGGTTATGCAGAAACTGAGACTCTCGTAAATTGTTGACGGGTGTGTAAAACATTCAGCCATGTGCACTCCTAGGTGTGTACCTAAAAGAAGTAAAAATATGCCTACAAAAAAGACTGTGTAGGAATATTTATGGCACTTATGTTCATCATAGGCCTAACTGGAAACAACTAATTGTTTTATATCCATGCAATGGACTTCTACTCAGCAATAAAAGATTCGATTATTGATACACTCGACAACATGGATGAATCTCCAAAACATTATACTGAGTGAAAGAAGCCAGACACATAAAAAACCACGTATCATATGAATCTATTTATATGAATTTCATTAAAGAACAGAAAAAACTATGTTACAGAAATCAGAATGATAGTTATTTGTGGGGAAGGAGAGTAGAATAACTGGCAGGAAACATGATGGAACTTTCTGTTGTTGTTAGGTGACAACTCATATAGTGACCCTGTGTGCAACAGAAAGAAACATTGCTTAATCCTGCACCATCCTCACGATCATTGCCATGCTTGAGCCCAATGTTGCAGCCACTGTGTCAATCCATCTCATTGAGGGTCTTCCTCTTTTCTGCTGACCTTCTTCTTTACCTAACACGATGTCCTTCTCCAGGGACTGATCCCTCCTGACAACATGTCCAAAGTATGTGAGACGAAGCCTTGCCATCCTTGCTTCTAAGCATTCTGGCTGTACTTCTTCCAAGACAGACTTGTTTCTTCTTTTGGCAGTCCATGGTATATTCAATTTTCTTCTCCAACAACACCACAATTCAAAGGCATCAATTCTTCTTTGGTCTTCCTTATTCATCCAGCTTTCATGTGCATAGCAGGCGATTGAAAACACCCTGGCTTGGATCAGGTGCTCCTTAGTCTTCAAGGTGACATCTTTGCTTTTTAACACTTTAAAGATGTCTTTTGCAGCAGATTTGTCCAATCCAATGTGTCCTTTGATTTCTTGACTGGTGCTTCCATGGGTGTTGATTGTGGATCCAAATAACATGAAATCCTTGACAACTTCAATCTTTTCCCCATTTATCATGATGTTGTTTATTGGTCCATTTGTGAGGATTTTTGTTTTCTTTACATTGAGGTGTAATTTCTACTGAAGGCTGTGGTCTTTGATCTTCATCAGTAAGTGCTTCAGGCACGCTTCATTTTCAGCAAGCAAGGATATGTCATCTGCATAACACAGGTAGTTAATGTGTCTTCCTCCAATTCTCATGCCCTGTTTTTCATATAGCTTCTTGTATTATTTGCTCAGCATACACAATGAATAGCTATGGTGAAAGGATACAACCCTGACACACGCCTTTCCTAACTTTAAACCATGCAGTATCCCCTTGTTCTGTTCGAATGACTGCCTCTTGATCTATTTACAGGTTCCTTATGAGAACAATTAAGTGTTCTGGAATTCCCATTCTTTGCAATGTTATCCATAATTTGTTATGATCCACACAGTTGAATGCCTTTGCATAGTCAATAAAACACAGGTAAAAATCTTTCTGATATTCTCTGCTTTCAACCAGGATCCTTCCGACATCAGTCATGATATCCCTGGTTCCAAGTCCTCTTCTGAATCTAGCAGTTCCCTGTTGATATACTGCTGCCACCACTTTTGAACGATCTTCAGCAAAATTTTACTTGCCTGTGATATTAATGATATGGTTTGATAATTCCCACATTCAGTGGGATTACCTTTTTGGGTATATGCATAAATATAGATCTCTTACAGTCAGTTGGCCTGATAGCTGTCTTCCAAATTTCTTGGCATAGACGAATGAGCACTTCCAGTGCTCTGTCGATTTGTGAACCTTCTCAACTGGCAGTCCGTCAATTCCTGAAGCCTTGTTTTTTGTCAATGTCTTTAGTGTAGTTTGGACTTCTTCCTTCAGTAGCATTGGTTCCTGTTCATATGGTACCTCCTGAAATGGTTGAATGTTGACCAATTCTTTTTGGTATAGTGACTCTGTTCATTCCTTACATCTTCTTTTGATGCTTCCTGAGTCGTTTAATATTTTCCCCATAGAATCCTTCAATATTGCAATCCTAGGCTTGAATTTTTTCTTAATTTCTTTCAGCTTGAGAAATGCAGAGTTTGTTCTTCCCTTTGGGTTTTCCATCTACTGGTCTCTGCACATGTCTTCACCATACTTTGTCTTCTCTAAGTGCCCTTTGAAATCTCCTGTTCAGTACTTTTGCTTCATCATTTCTTCCTCTTGCTTTAGCTACTGTGTGTTCAAGAGCAAGTTTTAGAGTCTCTTCTGACATCCATTTAGGTCTTTCCTTTTTTTTCCTGTCTTTTGAATGACCTCTTGCCTTCTTTATGGATGATGTCCTTGATGTCATTCCACAACATATCTGGTCTTCGGTCATTAGCATTCAACACATCAAATCTGTTCTTGAGATGGTGTCTAAATTCAAGAGGAATATACTCAAGGTTGTACTTTGGCTCTTGTGGGCTTGTTCTAATTTTCTTCAGTTTCAACTTGAACTTGCATACGAGTAATTAATGGTCTGTTCTTCAGTTGGCCCCTGGACTTGTTCTGTCTGGTAACATTGAGTTTTACCATTGTCTCTTCCCACAGACGTAGTCAATTTAATTCTTGTGCATTCCATTCTGTGAGGTCCATGTGTAGAGTTGCCGGTTATGTAGGTGAAAAAAAGTATTTGCAATGAAGAAGTTGTTGGTTTTACAAATTGCTGTCATGTGATCTCCAGCACTGTTTCTGTCACCAATACCATATTTTCCAAGTACTGATCCTTTTTAGTTTCCAGCTTTTGCATTCCAATCACCAGTAATTATTAATGCATCCTGATTGCATGTTCGATCAATTTCAGACTGCAGAAGTTGGTAAAAATCTTCAATTCTACTTTACTTGAGGAGGGAGCTCTTCCCCAGTCATCTTTGAGTGCCTTCCAACCTGAGGGGCTCATCTTCTGGGATTATATCAGACAATGTTCTGGTGCTATTCATAAGTTTTTCACTGGCTGAATCTTTTCAGAAGTAGACCGCCGGGTCCTTCTTGCTAGTCTGTCTTCGTCTGGAAGCTCTGCTGAAACCTGTCCACCACGGTTGACCCTACTGCTATTTGAATACCGATGGCATATCTTCCAGAATCACAGCAATACACTAGCCCCCTCCCCCCGCCCCCGTACAACAAACTGGCCCACATGTGCTGTGGTTGGAACTTTCTCGGGGGCTGGAAACCTTCTGTGTCTTGATTTGAGTGTTGATGGTGCTTGATCATGTGTATGTCAAAACTCATCCAATTGTGTACTTATCTGTGCATTTCATCCTATGTAAACTTTACCCCAATACAAAAAATACATACCTCACAAAGTTTTTGAATTAAGTAAAAAAAGAAAAAAATTGAAAGTATGTAGCATTCAGCGGAAACACAAACGTTTTTCTTTTGTATTTTAATTAAAAAAACTATTTACTCTATATCCAATTATAACACAGAGGACTTGGTGAGTATCAATTTCATTTCTATCGTTCACACAACAAGATGAATGTAATTCCTCTAATATAGTCAAATTTAGTTTAACAATAATATATTTTGTGATCACTGTAACATTTTAAAAATGACAATTAATGAGGTAGATCCTAGGTAGCCAACATTAAGAACATGCCTGAGTATATTATGGCATTGAAAACATACATACAGGTGGTTTTGTCAAGTTGTAATATAAAATTGAGTGAAAACCAAAAAATGAAAAACAAACAAACAAAAGGAACCCAGAATTTTGTGCATACAGTATGATACAAGCAGTGTGAATGTTTGGATGTGTATGTGAGGTTGTGTGTGTGTGTATGAGTCTAAGTTTGCCCAGAGGAAATGGAGAAAAACATTATTTTATCATTACCTCTGCTTGGTGGGATTATAGATGAGTTTTCCATACTTTTGGTATTTTTCTAATTTTTCATAAATATACATTATTTTTATGCTAAGCAAAATAAACAATGTTGAACTATTTTTGAAATTTTAGAGCACTGCACATTTTCAAAGCTTCCTTACAGGAATGAATTAACTTAATTTTACAACGATTCTATGCTGCAAACAGGATAAGCCCAGTTATCCCCATTTTACAAATAGGAAGTTTATAAATGTAACTCAGAAAGGCAAAAAGAGAAAACCAAATGCAAATTATTATTATTTTTTTTAGCAGCACAGAGAGCAGGTCTCAGGTGTTGCAATTTCTGATTTTGGTTTAGTTTAGTTTTGTTTTTACTATGCTTTGTTGCTTCTGCTTATTAATAAGGTAGCTGCTCTTGTGAGTGAGATGTTTTCCTAAGAGAGGGTTTAATAAGGCCTTGGTTGAATATTCTAGTGGCAAAAAAAAAAAAAAAAAAGGAGGGAGAACGCATCAGATCAGTAACAGAAAGACAAGGTGACTTATAAAGTTGTTGGTGAGTTTCCTATGGATGGGAGATTGCTGGAGGTGTAATCAATGGAATTTTAAAGACTTCCTGTAAGAGCATTAGGATGGGAGGAGAAAGTTATTAACTATTTTTTTGTCTTTTACTTTTTAACTGCACTTGGCTTTGTTTCTAGTGGGGCTTTGCAGTGTCTGAGATGAATAAGACACATTGTCATCTCTACAAAAAATGTATTTTGTGTTTCTCCAAGCATACTTGCTGCCAGGTGTTTTTAGGCAGTCATGGGACATACTAAGTTACAATTAGTAGCTATTTTAAAATGCAATTTTGCCAGAACATTTTGTTCACTCAGAGAACTCAGAGGAACAATTTTATCTATGCTCAATGTATCCTTCTGACAAAAGAATTCCTATTGCCCAAGAATTCTTCCCTTTCAAGACAATAGCCTTCTAAAACCAGTTTTCCTCTAAATTTTCTGCCTTGGCATTATAGCTCTTATTGAAACTGGTATATGTTGTTATATTCTTGGTATCTGGAGTAGGGCTACTGAACAGTGTTTGCCCTTCTATTTCTAGATCTTTGGGTTGGCAGTTCCAACCTACCCTGAGGTGCTCCAGAAGAATGTCTTATTGATCTGCTTCTGTAAAGATTACAGCGGCTAAGAGCCCCATAGAAGAGTTCTACTCTGTGACATATGGGGGTCACCGTGAGTCGAAATTGACTCGATACACAGGTTTTGGGAAAATCGTGTATTTGTTAACTGATCCGTGGTTATTCTTTTCAAGATCAGTAGTTTTTCTTTATTCTGAAAAAAAAAAAAATTAAATAGGAAGACATGACACATTTTTGGAAAAGTAGACTGCAGAATGAAGATGTCAGTTCTCCCACAATTGTTTCATAAATTTAACATGATTTCAGTAAACTTACCAGCAGGCTGCCTTATTCCTGGAGCTATTGATGTTGGTTATGAAGTTCATATGAAAAAATATACAAGCAAGCGGTAGGGGTGGTCTAAAATAGAAAAGCAACAGAGAGGGAGATGGGATTAGTCCAATGATATATTAAAATATCTTTTAAAACCTACATAATTAGAACAGCGTGGTATTTGGATATAAACAGACAAAAAGGCCAATGGTATTCATTAGAATATTTAGAAAGAGATTCAAGCACACTTGGAAATTTGCTACTTGATACAGGTAGCATCTCAAATCCATGGAGAAAAGGTAAATCTTGTTAATAAATGATGTTGGGACAACTGTATAACCATTTGGAAAATTAAAACTAGATTTATACCTCACATGGTATGTACCAGGATAATACCAAATGGATCAAATAGCTAAATATATAAAACACAAATCCATTCAAGTTGTAAAAAATATTATGGGTACAATTATAGCTGTGATTGAAAAAAGCCTTTCTACTTATGACATTCTGAAGCAATAAAAACAATGATGAATGAAAGTTTTTTAATGAAACACTTTTTCATGATTTGAGTGAAAGAACAGGAGCAAAGTCAAGAGACATAATGTCGTGGTGTTGGGTTGCCATCGAATCAATTCCAACTCATGTCAACCCCACGTGCGCAGAGCTGAATTCCTCCATAAGTTTTCAAGGCTGCGGCCTTTCAGAGGCAAATCACCAGGCCTGCCTTTCGATACACCTCCAGGTGGGTTCGAATGGCCAACTTTTCAGCTAGTTGTTGAATGCTCATCCGATTGTGCCATTAGAAACATGATCCAAAACCAAAGTCAAACTCATTGTTGCCGAGTCGATTCTGACTCATTTCAACCTTGTAGAACAAGGTAAAACTGCCCCACTGGGTTTCCAAGGCTATACAATCTTTAAGTCAGCTGACTGCCACATCTTTCTCCCACTGAGCAGCTGGTGGGATTGAACTGATGACATTTGGTTAGCAACCGAGCGCTTAACCATTGCATATCCAAGCCTCCTTCTGTATCACAGGCAAATAGCTAATGTTCCAAATACTAACTCCTGAAGATGGAAAGGAGCACCTGGGTTGTGCAAATGATTAACACACTTGGCTGCCACTCAAAAAGTTGTCTATTCAGGTCCACCCAGGGGCAGCTGGGGAGAAAGGCCTGGCAATCTATTTTAAAAAAGCATCCTTGAAAACTATGGAGCACAGTTCTACTCTGAGACACATGTGATTGCTGTGAGCTGGATTGACTTGATAAAATTGATAGCAACTGGAAAATATGGAAAGGGAAATTCCCAACAAAATGAATGGAACAAGTGGGAGAAATATATGATCAGAATGTTCACAAATTAAAGAAATAAAAATGACCATTAACTATACAAAAAGTACATATCCCAATGCAAAATAAGAACATACAAATTAAACTCCATCGAGACACTGTTTCTCAATTATCAGATTGTTAAAAACCCAAAAGTTTGACAAAATACTCTGTGGGTAAGGTTGCAGGGTTTATTCCATCCAGGTGGAAATGTAAACATGGTTTAACTCCTAAGGAGAGGAACTTGCAATATCTGGTTAAATTACATATATTTAACTAACTAAATCCTACTTCAAGGAAACTATCTCAAAGATATACTTTAAGGAATATTAAATGAATTGCACAAAGTGACACATTATTCCATTTTTAGTAGAAAAGTGGCTAGAAGCAACCCAAATACTATATATGTTAAAAGGACTGGGGCACCCACCTTAATGGCACTGCTGGACCCTAATTCCAACCACCAAAAAAAAGAAAAAAGCCAAAATTGTTGCTGTCAAATTGATTCAGATTCATAGAAACCCTATAGGACAGAGTAGAGCTGTCCCATAGGGTTTCCAAGGAGTGGCTGGTGGATTTGAACTGCTGACATTTTGGTTAGCAGCAGAGCTCTTAACCACTGTGCCACCAGGGCTCCATTCCAACCACAGAAGGGAGAACTAGAAAATTTCAAGGGAGTCATTCCAAAGTGTGGTTTTCTCTAAGCACAGGGTTCCCATTTACCAGGTGTAAGGGCAGTACTTTTTGTTAGTTGCCATTGAGTCAGTTTTGACTCATGGGTACCCCAAGTGTGTCAGAGTAGACTGTGCTCATATGATTTTCAAGGCTGTGAGCTTTTAGAAGCAGATCACTAAGTCTGTCTTCCAAGGTTCAGAAACATTGGTGGTTCAAACCCACCAAGAGGCACTTTGGACGACAGGCCTGGTGATCTGCTTCCAAAAGCTCACAGCCTTGGAAATACTATAGGCCAGTTTTACTCTACACACCTGGGGTCTCCATGAGTTGGAACTGACTCAGCAACTAATAACAACAAACACAGTACTGGTACATGAGACTAGGATGGAAGTGAGAATTCTGTACACTCTTCACTTTGGAGTCTGTAAACCTTTACCAATTTAAAGGACGAAAATTAAGATAAAAACAAGGAATCCCTGAAAGTTTAAAACACATGGAAACAATAATCCTTACTATATATAAAAAAAAAAAAAAAATTTTTTTTTTTTTATATATCTGGTTGGTAAAATAACCCTACAGAGAAAATAATTATTTCAATGACCTTAAAAAACTTGCTATCAAGTCAGTTCTAACTCATAATGACCCTATACGGTTTCCAAGGCTATAATCTTTATGGAAGCAGATTGCCATACATCTTTCTCTCAAGGAGTGGCTGGTGGATTCCAACCACTGACATTTTGGTTAGCAGCCAAGTGCTTAACTGCTGCACCACCAGGGCTCCCTCAATTGACCTTAAAAAACCCCATTGCTGTCTAGTCGATTCCAGCTACTAGTGACCCTATAGGCCAGAGTAGAACTGCCTCATAGAGTTTCCAAGGAGCACCTGGTGGATTCAAGCTGCCAACCTTTTGGTTAGCAGACATAGCTTTTAACCACAACACCACCAGGGTTTCCTCAACTGACCTTAGAACACAGTATTTTTGTGATATACTTTAGGGATAAAAACTTGCAAAGAAATTTTCAACTTCATTCAGTGGCCCTAATGTTAGTCAATAATGTCGGTGATGTTATTTTGAAATTATTACATGCCCAGTCAGTTCTGCTATACCATGACATAAGTTAAAATCAGTACTCTATGCAAAATCCCACCCCCCCCCCCAAAAAAAAAAAAAAACACAGGGCTTATTGGAAAAACAGGGTTAGGAACATAACACTGAAAAACTTTGTAAATAATGCATAAAAAAAGAAAAGTAGACTATAACTAAAAATAGCATAGTTCTGTTGTTACTAGCTCCCAGTCAAGTTGCTCTCCGTATACATGGGACCCCATGTATAATGGGATCAGACATTTGTGATTTTGGTCGGCTGATTTCCTCATTGGCTGATTTTTGGAAGCAGATGGCCAGGACTTTCTTCCTTTCCTCCTAGTCTGTCAGTCTAGAAGCTCCACTGAAACCTGTTCATCATCACAGCAACACACAAACCTTCGCTGACAGGTGGGTGGTGGCTGTGTGTGAGGTGCATTGGCCTGGAAGCAAACCTGGGCGTCCGGCATGAAAGGCGAGAATTCTACCATTGAACCACCACTGCTCCCATCAGTTTTACACGTTTGAAATCCTTAATGGATAAACACAACAATAAAGATTGCACTTCACTTTGAATAAGACCTGCAGTTTGCTAGCAGAAGCAGGCCTCAAAAGGATTGCAGGTTGGGAGTTATTGTGAGGCAGTGAAAGGAAATTGTGTGAAATCAGAAGGAAAGTTATCCCACCAGATGCGGATGCGTGTGGTGCATAGCACAGGCGCTGACCTGATGTAGATGGTAAATGAGATGTGAGTGTTTTGTGTATTTCTATGTGGTTCGGTCCTGCTGGGCCAGTTGTCTGTATTCACCTAGCATTTCACACAGATAAAATCACGCATAGGCAAATGAGAAATTCATGTTTATGCTCCAGTGGTTTCAATCACATTGGAACAAATTTGCATTTTGAAAGTAAGCATTACAACTGAACTGACTATATGTTATCATAGAAAAAAGCACCAGTTATGTTAATGTTGCTAGGTAGCAAGGATTTTAGCATAAGAAAATAAGATAAAAACAAAGATGTTAATGAAAATATTGTCAGGGTGAATATAAAAAAATATTAATTTATAATTATTTTCTTTTAATAAAATACATATATCCTAGTTTGTCCTCTTAGAGCCCTAAAAATAATGACAACTTATTGGCACCTCCAGTGCCCGTATAACCCATTGCCGTCAAGTTGATTCAGACTCTTAGCGACCCTGCCCCATAGGGTTTCCAAGGAGTGGCTGGTGGGTTCTAACTGTCAACCTTTTGGTTAGCAAACATAGCAAATCATAGCTCTTAACCACTGCACCACAATGGCTCCACAGTGCCCATATATCTAAATAGAGTCCTCCAATAACATAATTCATGGGTTTTTAGAGTAATGACTCATTTCAGGCCTGGTAAAGAGAATGTTGAAGATGAGGCTTGAATGTGTTGTTTTTTGAAACACTATTGGCGCCATGTCTAAAGGACACAGAGGCTAGCTTGTTGAAAGGGCTCCCAACTGACTCCAAATGGGACAATTAGAGCAGCAAAACAAAAATGTGATTGTAATTAATTAAAGCACATCATTAAATATATACACTGCATGAGCTCATAATGAAATTTTAAAGGGAGAGAGAGAAAAAAACTAAACTATTGGTCACGTTTGGATATTGCAAAGCGCTAGTTCATTCATGTGAAATGTGGTAGCTGCAGGGAAATGATTAAGTATTTATTCTGCCTTTTTTATTTGGGCCTTTAGGGTAATGCAAATAATCACAGTAGATGAGGGTAACTCAGAAATAACTTTCTTGATCAGTTTACACAAAACCACATTCTCTCCAACTCTAACACACTGATATTCCCTATTCTCCTAACTCTGCTTTAATACTAACCTTTTTTTATTAAAATTGTAAAGTGGAACACAATGAAGCATGGCACACTTAATGAATCATGGGTAAAATATAATGTTGTTGTGCCATAGAGTCAATTCTGACTGATAGCAACCCTACATGACAGAGTAGAACTGCCTCGTAGGGTTTTCTGAGCTGTAAATCTTTATAGGAGCAGATCCCAAGGTCTTTTCCCTGAAGAGCAGCTGATGGGTTGCAACCACTGACCTTTTGGTTAGAGCTGAGTGCTTAATGATTGTGTGCTAGGGCTCTTTAAAATACAATGCACAATATAATAAATGATTGTAAAACAAAGCTGTATGTAACCACTCCCAGGGAAACTTATTTTTCATAAGGATAGTGTAACCCGATGAGGGTGGGTCTTCCCAGGTATGACTCCTCAAGTCAATTGAGAGACACCAGGCCTTTGAGAAAGAGAAAGCAGACTTTATTGCAAGCCGGTCAAGCAAGGAGCTTGGGGACTAAGTCTCAAATGAAGCTCCTGGAGATGGGGGATTCCAGGATAATTATAAGGCTCCGGATAGGGAAGTTATGCATAATTCGTGAAGCTTCTGAGAATAAACAAAGAATTCCAGGAACTAATTAACATGTGTGAGGGTGCAGTGGGGGGTGCAACATGGTGGCTAGGGGTGTGTTTTTTCAGGAGATGATGCATGAATTCATCGAAGGATAGCTTTGTGGCTTATTGCACATGTCTGAATGGAAGGGGTACAGGGAAATGGCCTTAGGCTGCTATACAGGATGGGGGAGCAGTGAAGTGAGTGGCCTTCTGTTACTCCGTTGGTTACAATAGTAAGTCCTTATTACCATCTGACTTATGTATTGTCATTACTTATTTAACTTTGGTCTCTTTCTTCTACCCTTATAAACTCCATGACAGCAGCATTTGTACTGTTTGAATCCTAGTATATCCTCAACCCCACACGTGTCTGTCAGTTTGTCATACTGTGGGGGCTTATGTGTTGCTGTGATGCTGGAAGCTATGCCACTGGTACTCAGATACCAGCAGGGTCACTCAAGGAGGACAGGTTTCAGCTGAGCTTCCAGACTAAGACAGACTAGGAAGAAGGACCCTGCAGTCTACTTCTGAAAAGCATTAGCCAGTGAAAACCTTATGAATAGCAGCAGAACATTGTCTGATATAGTGCTGGAAGATGAGTCCCCAAGGTTGGGAGGCACTCAAAAGATGACTGGGGAAGAGCTGCCTCTTCAAAGTAGAGTCGACCTTAATAACTTGGATGGAGTAAAGCTTTCGGCACCTTCATTTGCTGATGTGACGCGACTCAAAATGAGAAGAAACAGCTGCAAACATCCTTTAATAATCAGAACCTGGAATGTAAGAAGTATGAATCTAGGAAAATTGGAAATCGTCAAAAATGAAATGGAACGCATAAACATTGACATCCTAGGCATTAATGAGCTGAAATGGACTGGTATTGGCCATTTTGAATTGGACAATCATATAGTCTACTATGCTGGGAATGACAGCTCAAAGAGGAATGGTGTTGCATTCATCATCAAAAAGAACGTTTCAAGATCTATCCTGAAGTACAACACTGTCAGTGATAGGATAATAATGGTTTGTTTTTTTTTTTGATAAGGAAGACCAGTTAATACGACTATTGTTCAAATTTAAGCACCAACCACTAGGGCCAAAGATGAAGAAATAGAACATTTTTATCAGCTGCTGCAGTCTGAGATTGATTGAACATGCAACCAAGATGCATTGATAATTACCGGCGATTGGAATGAGAAAGTTGCAAACAAAGAAGAAGGATCAGTCGTTGGAAAATATGGCCTGGGTGATAGAAACAATGCCAGAGATAGAATGATAGAATTTTGCAAGACCAACGACCTCTTCATTGCAAATACCTTTTTTCACCAACAGAAACGGTGACTATACACATGGACCTCGCCAGGTGGAACACACAGAAATCAAGTTGACTACATCTGTGGAAAGAGACGATGGAAAAGCTCGATATCATCAGTCAGAACAAAGCCAGGGGCTGCCTGTGGAACAGACCATCAATTGCTCATATGCAAGTTCAAGCTGAAACTGAAGCAAATCAGAACAAGTCTATGAGAGCCAAAATATGACCTTGAGTATATCCCACCTGAATTTAAAGACCATCTGAAGAATAGATTTGATGCATTGAACACTAGTAACTGAAGACCAGACGAGTTGTGGAATGACAATGACATCATACATGAAGAAAGCAAGAGGTCATTGAAAAGACAGGAAAGAAAGAAAAGACCAAGGTGGATGTCAGAGGAGACTCTGAAACTTGCTCTTGAGCGTCGAGAAGCTAAAGCAAAAGGAAGAATTGATGAAGTAAAAGAACTGAACAGAAGATTTCAAAGGGCGTCTCGAGAAGACAAAGTAAAATATTACAATGACATGTGCAAAGAGCTGGAGATGGAAAGCCAAAAGGGAAGAACACATTCAGTGTTTCTCAAGCTAAAAGAACTGAAGAAAAAATTCAAGCCTTGAGTTGCAATAATGAAGTATTCCATGGGAAAAATATTAAAAGAAGCAGGAAGCATCGAAAGAAGATGGAAGGAATACGCAGAGTCATTATACCAAAAAGAATTAGTCAGTGTTCAACCATTTCAAGAGGTGGCATATGACCAGGAACTGATGGTGCTGAAGGAAGAAGTCCAAGCTTCTCTGAAGGCATTGGTGAGAAACAAGGCTCCAGGAATTGATGGAATATCAACTGAGATGTTTCAACAAACAGATGCAACACTGGAGGTGCTCACTCATCTATGCCAAGTAACATGGAGGAGAGCTTCCTGGCCAACTGACTGGAAGAGATCCATATTTATGCCTATTCCCAAGAAACGTGATCCAACCAAATGTGGAAATTATAGAACAATATCATTAAAATCACACACAAGCAAAATTCTGCTGAAGATCATTCAAAAACGGCTGCAGCAGTATATCCACAGGGAACTGCCAGAAATTCAGGCCGATTGCAGAAGAGGATGTGGAACCAGGGATATCATTGCTGATGTCTTATGGATCCTGGCTGAAAGCAGAGAAAACCAGAAGGATGTTTACCTGTGTTTTGTTGACTATGCAAAGGCATTCGACTGTGTGGATCATAACAAACTATGGATAACATTATGAAGAATGGGAATTCCAGAACACTTAATTGTGCTCATGAGGAACCTGTACATAGATCAAGAGGTGGTTGTTCAGACAGAACAAGGGGGTACCGATTGGTTTAGAGTCAGGAAAGGTGTGCATCAGGGTTGTATTCTTTCACCATACCTATTCATTGTGTATGCTGAGCAAATAATCCGAGAAGCTGGACTATATGAGGAAGAACGGGGCATTAGGATTTGAGGAAGACCCGTTAACAAACTGCGTTATGCAGATGACACAACCTTGCTTGCTGAAAGTGAAGAGGACTTGAAGCACTTACTAATGAAGATCAAAGACCACAGCCTTCAGTATGGATTGCACCTCAACATAAAGAAAACAGAAATCCTCACAACTGGGCCAATGAGCAACATCATGGTAAGTAGAGAAAAGATTGAAGTTGTCAAGGATTTCATTTTACTTGGATCCACAATCAACAGCCATGGAAGTAACAGTTAAGAAATCAAAAGATGCATTGCATTGGGTAAATCTGCTGCAAAGGACCTCTTTAAAGTGTTGAAGGGCAAAGATGTCACCCTGAAGACTAAGGTGTGCCTGACCCAAGCCATGGTATTTTCAATTGCATCATATGCATGAGGAAGCTGAACAATGAATAGGGAAGACTGAAGAAGAATTGATGCCTTTGAATTGTGGTGGTGGCAAAGAATACTGAATATACCATGGACTGTCAAAAGAACAAACAAATCTGTCTTGGAAGAAGTAC